>NW_003852450.1:366169-429933 GCF_000181295.1 Otolemur garnettii | reverse complement strand
AACAGCCAAAACAATTTTGAATGAGAATAATAAAGTCAGAGGACTTACTTTCTTCTATTTCAAGAATTAAATTGAAGATGGTGTTGTATTGGTGAAAGGATAAATGCATAAATAAGTGGAACAGAAAGTGATAGGAAATAGATTCACACAAATAAAATAAAATCAATTTATTTTTGATAAAGGTGAAAATGCAATTTTCAGTAAAGAAAGTATAGCATCTTCAACAAATAATGCTGGACTAGATGGATATACATATGCAAAAAATTTACATCCAATATAAAAATTAATGCTAAATAAATTATAGACACGAATGTAAAATGTAAAACTATAATAGCCAGGCATTGTGGTAGGTGCCTATAGTCCCAGCTACTTGGAAGGCTGAAGCAAGAGGATAGCTTAAGCCCAAGAGTTTGAGGTTGCTGTGAGCAGTGATGCCATGACACTCTACCCAGGGTGACAACTTGAGACTCTGTCTCAAAAAACAAACAAACAAACAAAACAACAACAAAAAAAAAACTATAACACTTTTGGAAATAAAACAGGAAAAGTCTGGGTGAACTTGGATTAATCAAAGAATTTTATATCCAGTCCGTTAACCTATGCCTCTTAGAGGACAATTTAAGCCATTCACATTAATTCAGAGAATTGATAGGTATGGTAGTGTTTTGTCCTTCATGTTTTTTCAAAGGTCCAGTGCATATTTATAATCTTTTTCACATTGTGAAAGTTAGGTTTTGTTTGATAAATTCTGGGTGAGTTTATTTTGGTGATAGCGCATTGTGCTGGTCATTGTGGAAAATGGGTCTGAGTATTTCCTGGAGAGCTGGTTTAGTTATGGCAAATTTCCATAACATGTATGTGTCAGTAAAGTATTTGATTTCTCCATCACAAACGAAACTCCATTTAGCTGGACACAGGATCCTGGGTTGAAAACTGTTTTCTTTTAGAAGGTTGATGACCATCCTCTTCTAGCTTGAAAGTTTCAGCTGAAAGATCTGCAGTCAATCTAATACTTCTCCCTTTGTAGATAATGGTTTTCTCACATCTGGCTGCTTGCAGGATTTTCTCCTTCATATTAACTTTGGTAAAGCTAATCACAATGTGTCTAGGAGATGCTTTATTTGTATTGAGTCTTGTTGGGGTCCTGAAATTATCTACTATCTGAATTTCTGTATCTCTTGCAGTGCATAGGAAATTCTTTTCTATATCTTGGAGTAGAACATCTGTGCCTTTAGGACCATCCTCTTCTCCTTCAGGAATCCCTATAATTCTAATGTTTGATCTTTTGGAGTGATGCCACAGCTCTCTTGGGGAATGTACTGTTCTTATTTTCCATTTTTCTGCCTCTTTAAATTCTTGGCATTATTTAAAAGCCTTGTCTTTTATTTCTGAGATCCTTTCTTCCACTTGGTGAACTCTATTACTGAGGGACTCTACTGTATTTTGAAGCTCCTCAAATAACTTTTTTACTTTCTTAGCTCTGCTACATCTTTTCTCATTATGTCCATGTCCTTGATGACCTTGTCTTTGAATGCATTAATTTCTTAAGGCAATTTTTGAACTACTCTTTGGGATTCTATTTCCATCATTTCCTCCATTCTATTCATCTTATTTGCCATCCATCTTCTGGATTCTATTTCTGAAAATTCAGCCATTTGTCTATGAATGACATCTTCTGTTGTATCTTCTTTGTCATTCCTTGGGGGAGTTGATCTAATCTGATTATTTATGCTGCCAGAGTTCTTCTGCTGGTTCTGGCCCATGAATATTTTCCAAAATTTGGCCATTAAAACTGTTAGGTCGAGATTGGATTGGGGCCCCAAGGAAGTTGAGTTAACCAGCCTTTTACTGGGGCTGGTGCTTGTGGCTTTTCCTGTATAGCCTCATAAAGGTCCCTTTCAGGGCTGAAGCCAGAGACTCTGAAGACCTTCTTAGTGAGATAGTGCAAGCCAGCTCTGTCTTGAAGTTAGCCAGACTCTACCCAATCCTAATGAGTCATGTTATTAGGCTGAAATCTCAATATTGAGATTTTAACAGAGATAGAAGCAACTGTGGTTCCCTACCCCCCACCTGCAATAGCTGAAAGAGGAGAATCAGTCCCTCTGCACTATAAAACATCCACCACTCTCCCTCAGAAAGTCCCCAGGTGGATAGCTCAGGTGGAGAGTTCTAATCTGATTGACCCAGGCAATGTAATCACTGCTCAACAGGGAGAGTTCCAAGGTTCTCCAGTGGCCTGATAGTAGAAATGCACAGGCAGTTCTCTCCCTGCAAACCTGAGAGACTGGAGCCTGGTCCCCTCCAGTGAACAATGGAGTTAAGAAGATGTGCCCACCAAAGACAGACCTGTCAGTGCCTCTGACCCCACAGTGTACCAGCAACCCCAAGAGGCTGGAGCTTGGTTCCCTCTAACGAGTGACAGAGTTAGAAAAGTTCACCAGCCAAAGTCAAAACAGAGGTGTCCATGAACTATCGCCATGTTTCTCTCTCTTCTGCATGTCCTTCTCTCCCCTGCACCCCCTGCTTCCATAGGAGTTATTGTTTCCATGCTGCAATCTAATGGCTCACACAATGCTCAGGCCTCTCAGGGAATTTCCAAACACTCTGGCTCTTCACATATCCAGGTGAGGGGAGAAGGGTGAACTGGGAGTTCAGAATTATGGTGAAAGTATTTATTCAATTTTATGCCAGGCATGATGATGTCTAGGTTCACATTTGGTACCTTCCTGGAGAAGAAAGCCCGGTATTTAGTGGCTTATTCCTGTAGGGTAAAATGAGAGGTCTTCTGTTCTCTGCTTGCTTGCAGAGAGCCCACAGCAAGCCTCTCCCTTGGGGGAGGGATATCTCATCCTCTTGGTGATGGGCTTTGTACATCTGGGTGATCTGTTTTCTTGGATCCTTTTCTTGGAGTCACGGTTTGCCTCAGCAGAAATGATGTGCAATTGTCTATCTTCTTTTTCAGCTCAGCTCCCCACCTTTGGCTTCACTGAGTCCATTTCTGTTCTGTATCTCTCTCTCTGGACAGGAGCCTCTGGCGACAGCTACCACTAGTCAGCCATCTTCCTTCATCTCTGGATTAGTCAAAGAATTTTAATTATATCATCAGAAGCATGAAGCATAAGTGGAAAAGCTTGATACATTGTAGTTAATCAAAGCTAAAAGTATTTGTTTTATAAAAGATAGAGTCATAAAGTAGAAAAAACATTTGTAGATTACATGTCTGACAAAGAACTTCTAACCAGTATATATAAAGAACTCCCAAAACCTTGCAATAAGAAATCAAGCAACCCAACTTAAAAAGTGGTTAGATGTTATCCTTTGTACAATGCAGCATCAGTATCAGCTGAGTTGGCCTTACTCTGAGGACTGACTTTTCTGCTATTAAGTCCCTCCTGAATTGCAGCTCTTAGTTTCTCCCAGATGTGTTGGTGGGAAGATTTTGCTCCTTTAAGCAGTTGTGAGAAGGAAGAATTTTTATCTACTAAAAAGAGTTCACATGATTTTGGAAGTTCTCTGATGGTTGTAATTTCCTATCTAGTCCTTGCTCTTTGAGGCCAGGAGGGAGAAAGCTGGTTATCCTAGATGTTTTAGAAGTTGGTCACTGTGATGATGTGTTACTCCATCTATCTATCATTAACTCCATGGCACAAAATTATCCCAAATGAATTCAACAAAGATTGAAAGGAGAAATCTAAATACACAGAGAAAGTTTTTCACTCCAGAATTTAGAATATATGGGTTCTTTCTTAAACTGAAAGGACTGTAAATGAGGAAGAAATATTCTCTTTTCCAACTTATATTAATTTTAAAAACATTTTCCCTGGACATAGCTTAGTTCATATTTTGAACTGACATACTTTTCACTTATCTGTTAAGGTAGAGTATCCCTCTCCAACTCAATCCACATTGTATTATATTAGGTCACAATGTGATGTACAGCAGAAAACTTAATAAAAACTGGCATTCTATTTTTTACTTTTTAAAGGCCCACATGGTAGAATTAGAAAATTCCACCCATACAAAGAAAGTTCCTAAGTATGATAAATACATCAAGATTTTTAGGTTTATCATAAATGATTGCTTTATTTTTCTAAGATATCAAAATGTATATTAATTATCTAGACTGAATAACAGTCATCTTGTATGTCTATCATGACACAATTTATTATAATATGCCATCCTATAAAACTTGTCCCCCAAATCTCAAAAATAAAAACCAATTTGGGATTCATTTCAAACTTTCTGAGGAAATTAATCTTTAAATTCTGAAACAATATATAGGGAAAATCTGGTTGGTGTCACACAAATGAGCTGAAATCAGTTTTTATTCTGTTTATTTAGAATGAAGTTATGAAAAACTTTATAAAGATACCTTTGGTCACTTGGGGGAAAAAAGGAAAAAATGTGGTTAAAATATTTAAATCATTTAATCAAAGAAGATGTGCATATGGTATACAAGCCCATAAAAGGATGTTCAACATCATCAATCACAGGAAAATGCAAACTAAAGCTACCATGAGACACTACTACCTACCTATTAGAATTATTAATTTTTTAATTTTTTAAATGGCAATGCCAAGTGTTGACAAGGATGCAGACCAACTATAACTCTAACACAAAGCTAGTAGAAATGAAAAATATTACAGCCTTTGGGGGAAATAGTTCTTGCAAAGAACTAACCATATACCTACTGTGTGATCCCTCAATCCCACTTTAGCTATCAACTCAAAAGAAATTAAAACTTTGCTGCTACAAAAACATACAGTGTACATGATACATCAGTTATTTACAAAAGTTATTTCATATTCATCAAAAATTGTAAACAATCCATGTGCCCTTCAGCCAATGAATACATAAATAAGCTGTGGGACATTTGTATCATGGAATACTATACATTAATAAGTAGAAACAGACTATTGATTTACAAAAAACATAGATAAGTTTTATATTCACTTTGCTAAATGAAAGAAACTACACTCAAAATGCTACATGTTGTATGATTCCTCTTATATAATACTCTAGGAATATGAAAATGCTGAGAAAAGAAAATAGATCAGTGATTTCTAGCGGTTAGGTTATATGGTAAGAGAAACAGCTGTCCAAATCTGGGTGCTGGTAGAACATTTCTGTACAGAACTTTGGTGACAGATACATTTGTTAAAATCCATGCAGTTGTTCAAAAAAACATGTTTTTTACCATAATAGTTTGACTTTTTTTATTTATTTTTCAGAAAATCCATCAAGATGGTAAGGAAAGAAAGTGAATTTCAGATGCTGACAGATAAATTTAACTTGTGAAAAAAGAAAAGAATCATTAAAGGAAGTATAGAATATATTCATCACCACAAGATTATGAAAATATAAAACTCACAGGTCTTATAAAACCATAATACAAAGGAGAGAGAAATCAAACAGCAACATTAATAAAACAAATATTACTAGAAATAAGGGGTGAGAGTGACAGCAACACAATAATAGTGGGGGACTTCAACAACCTTCTCACAACATTAGACAGATTATGTAAACGAATTCAACAAAGAAACATTGGACTTAAATTGAACTTACCCAGTGATTGCAGAATATATTAAATACATTCTTTTCATTAGCACATGAAACATTCTCTAAGGTAGACAGTATGTTAATCCACCAGAAAAAAGGCTCAACAAATTAAAAACAATTGAACTCATATCAAATATTTTCTCAGATTATAGTACAATAAAATTAGAAATCAATGCTAAGAGGAATTTTGGAAACTCTACAGATGCATGGAAATTAAACAATATGCTCCTGAATGACCATTGTGTCAATGAATAAATTAAAACTAAAAAGGTAAAAGATCTCTAAAAGAATAAATACTGAATAATGATGAAAAAAATTATAGACAATAGAAAGAGACAAATGAAAAAACATCCTACCCTAATAGATGAGAAGAATAATATTAAGCTGATAGCTGCAGCAAAGGATGGCAAGGCATTGTGGTGGGCCCTGTGCTTCCAGCCTTGGGAGGCTAAGGCAAGACAATCACTTAAGCTCAACAGTTTGAGGTTGTGGTGAGCTGTGATGCCACAACACTCTACCAAGGGTGACAAAATGAGACTCTGTCTCAAAAAATAAATAAATAAAATAAATAAATAAAATGACCATACTGCCCAAAGCAATCTATGGATTTAACATAATCCCTATCAAAATATCAATGTTATTTTCACAGAATTAGAAAAAAATATTCTAAAATTCTTATGGAAACAAAATATTGTCTTAATAGGCAGAGCAATTCTAACCAAAAAGACCAAAGCTAGAGGCATCACATCATCTGGTATTAAACTTAATACATGACTATAGTAAACAAAAAGGCATGGTACAAAAACAGACAGATCAATGGAATAGAACAGAGAATGTAGAAATAAAGCCAAAGAATTAAAGTCAAATGATCATTGACAAAGCCAACAAAAACATACACCGGGAAAAGACACTTTTCCAGAAAATGGTTCTGAGAAAATTGAATTGCCATATGCAAAAGAATGAACCTGGACACCTCTCTCTCATTGTGTACAAAAATCAACTCAAAAAGAATTAAAAAATTAGGAAGTAAGACCCAAAACTATAAAAACAATAGGAGAAATAAAGAAAATACTTTTCTAAACATTGATATAAACAAAGAATTTATGACTAAGAAAGATTTCAAAAGCACAAGTGACAAAAACAAAAATAATCAAATGAGACAAAATGCTTTTGGACAGCAAAAGAATTAAGCAATAGAGGATATAGACAACCTTCAGAATGGGATAAAATATTTGCAAACTATTCATCTGACAGAGGACTAATATCCAGAAAATACAAGAACCCAAACATTTCAACAACAACAATAATAATAAATAATTCCATTAAGAAGTAGATAAAGTAAATAGATATTAAGAAAAATGGACATACTAATGCATATATAGATATAGATAAGTATTTAGAGAGAGAAAACATGAAAATTAATGTTTTCGAGGAGGAAATATGCAAATGGTCAACAGGTATATAAAAAATATCCAACATAACTAATCATCAAGGAGATACAAATTAAACCTACATGAGATTTCATCTTACACCATCAAAATGGCTATTATTAAAAAGAAAATAACAGATGTTGGCATGGATGCAGAGCAAAGTGAACTCTTACACACATTTGTAGAGAAAGTAAATTAGTACAACCTCATACTTTTTCTATAGAAAACAGTATGGAAATTTCTCAAAAAACCAAAAATAGAACTACCATTCAATCCTATAATCCTACTACTGGATACCTACTCAATGGAAGAGAAATCAATTTATCAAAAACATACCATGCACTAGCCACAGTAGTAAAGACATGAAATCAACCTAAGTGTCTATCAATAAATGATTAGATAAAGAAAATGTGGTATGTACACACAACAGAATACTATTCAGCCATCAAAAAGGGTAAAATACTGTCATTTGTAGCAACATGAATGGAACTAGAGGTCATTATCTTAAGTGAAACAAGCCAGACACAGATAGCCAAATATCACATATCCTTTCCTTACTCATAAATGGGTGGTAAAGAATATATAGACATGGATGTGGAGAGTGGGATGGTAGACAATGGAGAGTTGGATGGGTGAGGATGTGGGGGGGGTGGATGATGAGAAACTACTAATGGTACAGTATGGATGCCCTAAAACTTAGGTGATGGATACCCTAAACCTTGAATTGTCCACTACACAATCCATATATGCCACAAAATTGCACTTATATCCCATAAATTAATACAAATTTTTTAAAAGGAAAAAAGTATCAATAGCATCAACTCAAGGAAAATGATCCTATGACAAACTCGACATGTACAATTAAATCCAAAACAACATAACTCAACAACCTGAAAATCCTTACTGCCATTAGTTATATAGACTGAAATTCCATAAATTAGACATCTGTTTGTCAAATGTATACAGTGTCGCTTAACCCCTCAGGCATTTCCCTCTTGATGTAACTTTGTTCAGACAGATATGCTGCCCCATTCTATACCATTGATTTCTTTTGCTTCAGAAATGGGAATGATATGAGGGTAGGTTAAAAATGGTGATAAGGTAGCAGTGAACTGGAAAAGCAAAGTAATTCTAGAACTTCAAGCACTTTAGAATGCAACTCAAGCTGACTTAGGGTAGTACAAACATATAGCTTCTCTGGGGAGAAAGTGGTAGGAACTGGGGGAAACGTGTCTACAGTAGCACCAAGACAAAGCTTGCTTGAAGATCCCGCAAAGTTTTCTTCCAAGAACTGGAGCCACTCTGTGTTTAATGTTAAGAAAGATTTCTTATCCAAAGCCAAAAGTAGAGTTTACCTTTCCAAAGTTGCAATTTAGACCAACTTTGAGATCCAAAGAACCTAGAATGAAATATGTCATCCTTTTTCAGCATGACTTCCTAGTTCCTTCCTATTCCCAGGGGAAAACTAGAAGTAACAGAACCTAAATATTCAGAAATTATCAGACTGTGTCTATAGACCAGGCCCTTGCAGCTCAGACTTCTACTGCCACTTCTCCTAGTCCATTACTGCGGCAACAAATACTTCTGTCTGCTTCACACATGGGGCTTCTGTGTAGCCAGCTGTTTATCAAAAAGAAAAGAAAACTACAGGAAAATAATGTATTTCTAGCTATCGACATAGATATCAAGAGTAATGGATAGACAGATAGGTATATACATGTAGATAGATAAGAATTGAGAAAGAGAAGCAGAAAGGAAGAAAGAGAGAGATGTTGCTTCTTAATGACTTCCAATGAATGATTCCTGTCCCCAGTCGTCACATTTTAGTGAAATTCCTGCTCCTGTATGTAGAATGGACCTGGCATTCATAGAATATAGAAAAATCGACAGGCTGCCACTTTCCAGATTAGGTAATAAAAGACTGTGACTTCTGTCTTACTCACACTCTTACTATAGCTCTTCTCGCTTGCTCACGGTGATGGAAAAGAAGACATGCTGACTAGTAGACGAACCTCCCCTAGAGGCCTTTGTAAAATAATTATAAGTCATATTAATATTCATATACTGATTACTAAGCACTGTTCTCAGTGGGTTACATGTATCAACTCAGTCCTTACTGAAAGTTGATGTGAACCCAGAGAGGAGACCAGAGAATGGAGAGGTTCAGGCCAGGCTTAATGAAAGGGATAGAGACCTGCCTGGGCAGGACCAAAGATGGCATCCATGCTGAAGGCAGTTGGAGACCTCTTTTTATTTGTGGCCATAAGGGGTGGAAAATTCCACTGCCTTTTGGAGGATTCTGGTGGGGTAGGGTCTTTTGGTACAAGGTTTTGGGATAGGGATAGCTAGGCCCTTTGTGGTCTTTTGTTCCAAGAGAGGAGAGGGAAGAGGAGGGTTTGTGTGGGGGCATCTACCAGACCCTCAGAGATAGTAACCATTACCTGCATTTTATAGATGAGAGGAAGACACATCGGAGCCACAATGGCACAACTAGAAGAAGCAGACCAAGAAGCCAGACTTGAACAGTCCAGCTTAGTGCCCACACTCATACCCACCACATGACATGGGCTCTCTTTTGTTAAAAGTATGGGAGCTTGAAGATCCAGCAAAAATTTCTTCTAAGAACAAGAGTCAATCTATGTCTAGGTTAAGACAAATTTCTTAACCATCCTCCCAACCACTCCCGTCTGAATCTACCTTCTTCTTTCATCCCAAGTACTTCCTGATGTAGATTCTATATTCTCTGTCATGTTCAAGGTACTCAGCATGGATGCTAGGGTCAAATGGAATCCATGCTTGTGTAGTGTTGCCACAAGTATTAAGTTAATGCGTATAAAGGGCTTAGCACAGCACTTGCCCCATACCAGGCACTAAATTAACTAGGGCTGTTATCAGTGAACACAGGTTTAGTTAGCATCCAGTGACATTTCTTTTTGTCCTATAAACTAATTTGTCTATAACACACCTCTTTTTTATTTCTATATTTAGTGAAAATGTATTGGCAGCATTCTGTTGTTGGGGACGTTATCTCTTTAATGAACTTAAAGACCAGTATGAGGGAATAGACGTGTGTTTAATAGCAGAAATAATTTTTCCTCTTTAAGTTGTTAGGTTCACATGCCCTTCAACCAACTGGATCATTAAAGAACAATGCACAGCCCTCATCTCACACTCATTTGCTTTTGCACATGTGTGGGGTATAAGCACAATGACTTTCTTTATTGTTGGTGTTGAGTGCTGCATTCCAAAGGCCTACATTCTCATTTCTCCATCCTGGCCAACTGGGGAGGTACCTGGGTCAGTCCCTTTCTGTCCATCATTTTCCAGTTTTCTGATGCATGAACCTTTCTTGAAGCTGGGAAGCAGCCTCAAAGAAAGTCTGCAGAGCTTATTACTGTGTGTAAAGTACCTTGCAATCCCTGACTGAAAGAAGCCATAGAAATGCAAAGAATTCAGTGTGATTTTTATCAACAGAGTAAGTTCAGGTCAGAACATCAGGCAGGATTTAAGCTCTATCTCTTGCTTCCTTTGCTATTGTGGATTAAAGTTAGCCCATTTAATGTTCCTAAAATGTAATTTTTTTTTTTCCCCCTGGGGATAGCTAGACATGCGATGCTGAGAAGGATTTAATTCATTGTGTTGTCACAGGGATGATGATGTTGGCTCAATTTTGGATGTTAGGAGAGAGCCATAGGATGTAAAGCTCTCCCACTGTTGCAATTCTCACAATGCAATAGAATTAAGAGGAAGCAGGAGGGCACCTAAGCAAAAATGTTAGGATGCTGGACAATTTGAGAGAGGGGTCAGAGAAGGTTGAACTCTGCAGAACAGCTCCCTAGTGTGGGGCATTATCAGGCCAGAATGGATGAGAAAGGGAAGAGAGACACAATCAGCCAGAGGATTGCTGAGTGCAGTTAACTGCTGGAGGGCAATTCTGAACAAATCACAAAGTATTAAAAAAAAAAAAAAGAAGAAGACACCCCAGGATTAATTGTCATTCCACTGGCCTGTGAGGCAAGTGATACCAAATATAATTGAATTACTTTGTAATTATTTCTTTTGGAGTATTTAACCTAAGCCAGGCTTTGGAGATGGATTTTTTTTTTCTCTCTCTCTCTCTCTTTTGCTTTGCACAGCAAATGGTTTTGCATTACGGATATTTTTCTGCTTTACTGTATTATCTTGTGCAA
The DNA here is from genome assembly GCF_000181295.1 of Otolemur garnettii. Taxonomy (NCBI): domain Eukaryota; kingdom Metazoa; phylum Chordata; class Mammalia; order Primates; family Galagidae; genus Otolemur; species Otolemur garnettii. Next base: position 418,754 of record NW_003852450.1, on the reverse strand, counting down.
ACTACTCTGGTTTGTTTTCCCCCCTCTTCCTTGCCAATGGGGTTGTTTACTTATCGGAATTAAAGTCAGAAGTGAGCGTCTCTTGCCAGCAGGACAGAATTTCTAATAAATATGTAAATAACGCCTCTCTCTTGGCTGTGGCTGCAGGCTCTGCCTGCTCTCGCGTGGCCCACCCAGGCTACAGGCTGGGGCTCAAGCAGGCTTGGAGAAGAGGTAAGATTTTCATCAATCTGCAGATCCCAAAGAAATGAAATTAAATCAAACCTGAGAGGCCAGAAGAACAAAGATGAGGTGGCAATAAAGGGTATCTGTCCTTGTGGTTGTCAAGATGGGCCTTTTTTTTTTATTTTTTATTTTTTTTTGGCCCGTGGGTGAAAGTGTCTGAAGGTTGATGAAGCCTGTCACAAGAAGGAAACTTTAAAAATTCAAGCTAGAGAAACATAAATGTCTCCTCCATGGGCAGGTCATGATCGTTTCAATAATAATAATGGCCATGCCCTCATCTATCACCTGCTACACCTGTCTCCTGCCCTGATTCTGTACCAGGAGTTATTAACACCTGGTGGCTGCATTACACCTTGAACTCAAAAAAAAAAAAAAAAATTGAGGACATTTACTATGTTTATCCTTCTGAAAAGGTGGGAATAAAACCACACTTCTGCTGAGGTTAAGGTCATGCTACTGAGGGATGCTCAAGCACATGGGCTCTGGGATCAGAATCAAGGGATTAGATTTCACTTTGCCACTTATTAACTCTGCCTCAGTTTTCTCGTATGTTAAATGAGTGTTCATTTGTTTACAAATACTGAATACCTACTCTACACCAGACATATTTTAGGAGATGGGATACAGCCGGAAACCAAACAAAGACCCTGCAGAACCCGCCTAAACGAGTGGCTTGGAGCATAAAATGATAGAACAAATCCTGGGTATATAACAAATCCTCTATAAATGTGAACAAATATCATTCACACAAAAAGGCGCACTACAGACTAGCAGCCTCTTTGGCCCAGGCTCGAATCACAGACACAGGGCTCCAGCCAGGTTATGGAGAGACCGCCTCCTGAAGTCCTAAAAGACTTGTATCCACTTGGATCAGGCCCGCAGGCTGCAAGACAGGGTGGAAATGTTATGGGATGAAGAACTTCCCGCCACCTGTCACTGTCAGCCAATATACAGAGACAGGGGTAGGTCCACCAAACTTCGTCAGGAGGCCAGCAATTCTGGAGAACACTGAGAGTAGCCTCTTTAAGACTATTCTGTTCTTCCATTCCCCAAATTACAGTTTTAAACATAATGGTTCATAGTAAAGACCATAATAATGCTTATTTTAAATAATAATCAGCACAACTCAGTGACAATCTATTACAATATTTCCAATTCAAAAGTTAATTCCTAAGTTATTCAACACGGACATCCTTAGGGTGGGAGCTAAATTTACAAAACAGTAAAACTGGGTGACCAGAGGTGAAGACCAGCTGTGTCATGCCCCCCCAAACTGACAGACTCTGTTTTATTCTCACTATATGTGCTTTCAGAGGTGGGAGTCTCTTAGAGTCAACCAAATGAGGGGCAGAGGATGTGTGTTGTACACAGAGATGTGTTAGGGAGAATGAGCTAATTATCTGACCAACTCCCCTCTTTCTCTTGGGAACCTGCCTCAAAGCCTTAAGCGTCCAGAATAGCTGCTTTTGGTAATGGCACCGTGGCTATAGTTACACCTTATTTATTCTCAGGCCCCAGCTGGTTCTCCTGAAGAGGTGTGGCCTCAGTTAACTGGCTCAATCAGCTTTGCTTTCTGTTAGTCTGATACTTTATGGAATAAAGTAGAATAGGGTGGAGGAGGATGCCTCCCTTTTTAGTCCTCAGGATCTCTTGCCGGCTTAATGGTTTTTGCAAAATGAGTTCCCAGCAAGGAAATTCAGGGGTTGAGTGGAACAGGATATCTGAGCTTTGTCAGAGTGGCACGCTTGGGTGAGTTTCTCTCCATGATAAAGAGAAGAATTAATTAGAGCCATAAATTATGGATTACTAATCACTGCATATTGAAAGGAAGAGATATGCAGCTAGGTTTAGGCATTTTAAGGGGCAAATATGCGAGCTTGCATACTTTAGCAATGCCTCCTCTGGGGCTTTTTGCTTTCCCCTCTTCCCCTCTTCCCCTCTTCCCCTCTTCCCCTCTTCCCCTCTCAGGGGTGTTTGACCTGAGTTACATCCTAGAGGCATTATTGGCTTATCCACTAGAAAACCTAGCGTGCATTAGCTTTAGAAGCCTCAAGGAGTGAATATTGTTAGGAAGGGCTGGGATCAACAAGCAGATTGGCTGCTACCTTTTGGACTGAGGCCATAGCTACAGACAGAAGTGCAATTTTGTTGCATATTTAAACAGCCACCTCCAAGTGTCATCAAACCATGGAGACAGACCTCCCACCACCACCATCACCTACCCTCCCTCAAAATTATTCATTTTGATACTAGGCAAGAGGACAGATTTCAAAATGAAATTTCTAATATCATAGAATGCTAAGCAGCTATTAAAATGATATTTACATAGCGTTTTAATGATATGGAAAAAATCTTATAACCTTAAGCACAAAAAGTGGAATTGAAAATTACATTAATATACAGAATGAGCTTAATTAGGTTTAAAAGCATGGGGGAGGGAAATTTGGAGGAAATAAGCCAAGATATCTGGATGGTAGAATTAGCAATGATTTTTTCTTGCTCTTTTTAGCACTTATGCATTTTCCAAAGTTTTTAAAGTGAGCATGTATTACATTTAAAAGTGATGTGAGAGTATAAAAAGACATTTAAACATCCAAATCATTAAGAATAATCAAGTTGATGAAGGGGTACATATCATCCCCAAATAGTGGCCTTCGAGATTGTTCTGGGCAGAGGCAATGGACAGGTTGGGGAAGATACTTTTCCTACTGGTGCATGTTCTTTGTTGCTTCTGCCCTTGGAAGTATTCTAACTATCTGGGGACCTGTACTAGATCATCTGGCTTAGAACTGGTGATTGGTGAGTATATTTTGAAGATCACATTGACAGCAGTGTGAGCAGTATATCCAGAGTCAGGAGGCTATTAGGAGGCTATGTAGACAAGAAATAAGGGTAGTTTGCAGTAGTATGGAAAGAATGACGATGAGGGGGAAGTGGACGTATTTGAGAGAGAATAAGGAACTTAAATCAATCGGTCTTATTACTGGATTTCAAATGGGTAAATGAGTAAGAGAATTAGTTGTCAAGAGTGATGCTCTTTTTCTGGCCATTCAGTGGAAGGAAAGTAAATAATTGACTAACGAAGAAGGAGTAGAATATGACCTAATTGTTCACTGATGTGGGAAGGATGTCAACTATTATGGCATAATAGTTTGTTCCAAATTTCATGGCTTAGAATAACAAATATTTATACCCTGGTTTCTGAGGATCAGGCTCTGTCTTATGGTGTCTCATTAGGTCACAATTAAGAAGTTGGCTGAAATTACACTCAACTGAAGGCTTGACTGGGATGGCTTCCAAACTTTCTCAAGTGTGTACTGGCCAGAGGCCTTGCTTCCTTAGCTCATGGGCTTCTTCATAAGGGGACATGGCACCCGGCTTCCCCAGAGTTAGTGATTCAGAGAGAAAGCAAGAAGCTGAAATGCTTTCTATGACCTAATCTCTGAATTCATATGCTCACTTCTGCTTTATTTGATTCATTAGAAGGGAGTCACTGAGTCAAACCCACACTCAGATGGAATTAGGTTCCACATTTCATTTTGAAAAGTGAATCAAACAAATGGTGGACATATTTTGAACTGTCATTGGAGGTAGGTGCTAATCAGTTTAGTTTCTCACCTACTGAGGTTGAAGAGCCGTTAAGAAATGCAAATCACAAGTATATGTAGATAGGGCATTCAAATAAGAAACTGAGTCTTGGCATATAAAATTACGAGTCTTATAGATTTGCATGGTAATGGAAGCTTTGAGCATAAATGAGATCATTTAAGGAAAGTGTAGAGTGAAAGAGTAAGATGAGAAAAAAGAATAAGTGGTGAAGGAATTATAACACTATCTGGATAGAGGAGGATGAATTCACAAAGGAGTGGAGAAGAAAAAACCAGGAGATCACTGTGCCATAGAAGCCACCAACCAGGACTGTGAACAAGCAGGAGCTACGTAGGCTCTAACTTGATGAGACATGAGGCCATAGACCAAGATGGAACAGCTCAACTGTCTAAAGGTAGACACACTTACATAGTTTTTGACTTTTTATTTTGAACTAAGTTTTGACTTACAGAAAGTTTACAAAATAATGCAACTAGTACCCATATACCCTTTACCCAGCTTCCCTTTTTAACCACTTATATAATTACTGTATAATTATCAACTCCAGAAAGTTAAACCTTGAAGTGATACTATTAACTGAACTACAGATCTTGTACGAATTTTATCAGTTTTTCCACTTTTTGCTGTTCCAAGATCCAAACTGCATTTAGTGATGTTCCCTTCCTCTTCTCTAATCTATGATACTTCCCCAGTCTTTCTTTGATCTTCATGACCTTGACACTTTTGAGGAATCAGGTGTCTCATGGACCACATCTAAATTTGTGTTTATCTGATGCTTTGTCATGATTTGAATGAGATGATGTATTTGGGGGAAGAAAATCATAGAAACGATGCTGTGTTTTTCTCAAGGGCCCCATGGCATTGATAAATCTTGCAACTGGTGATGTAAATCTCTTGCATAAGTGGTGTCTGTAGGTTTCTCCTCTATGATGCTACTTCCTTACTTTTCTAACTAATAACCAGCCATGGACATACTTTGAACCTATGCAAATATTCTGTTTCATAACAAATTTTCTGTCACCACTTTTAGTATCCACCTGGGGATACTATTGTTGAAACAATTATGACTTTGAGGTTTTCCTGATGGTGCTTTTCTATTTTTCTCTCCTTTTACATCTATTCATTGGATTTTTTTCTATAAGGGATTACTGTCCTTTCCCACCATTTATTTATTATTTATCAACTATACATCTCAATATAGACTCATGGATATTTATTTTATTCTATGAATTAAGATTCAGTATTATCACTATTTATTTTTATGCTCAAGTATTTCCAACTTTGGCCATTAGGAAATCTTTTTAGTTACTTCCTCTGTCCTTTTGATAAGTCCCTGTCCTTTTTTCTTTTAGCACTTCCTTACTTTGTGGCACTGTAAGATGCCCCAAATTCCTCTTGCTTTTTCCTTCCTCAGGCCTCATATCAACCATTTATTAAAAGAATGATGTTTAGAAACCAAGATCTGGACACTAGTGTGCTCAGTGCAAGTGGCATGTTGTTGCTTCTAGACATCTCAACAGACATAGCTGGAAATATATGCACATATGTACACACACCTGTATTTCTGTACTTGTTTGTGTTTATACATACATGCATGCACACATGTATATGTGCATATGTGGATTGGGATCCACATGCACATAAGTATATGTGTCCTGTGTATGCACACAAACCACGGGTTTATACTGATGCCTATGATTCCCATTCACCTCCACAGGGTTTATTTTAGCCTTCCTCTATTCTCTATTTGTAGTTTTTCTCCAAAAAGCTAGCTCTCATATGTACAGTATTGATATACTTGATTGATTCTGGTAACCCATAAAGTAAGCTTAAAATTATTAGCCAATACCCGTGTGAGAAATAAATTAACTGACTAGATTTAGCTTTTGTGTATAGTCCTTTTTGCCTATAGCCTTACAGCATCTAATCAAGATCATGCTTTCCAAAATTACTTAGTTGGTTCTTCACTTCTCTGTCCTCTCTAGTCTGGTTGTGTTATTTATCAGCTATAGAGTTAGGTTCATTGTTACTTATTGTAATCTGTTTTGGATCTCCCAATTCCATCCTGGTTGATTTGTGCACTTTCATGAAATTGGAAACGTGTGCAAAACTTTACTATCATTTTTTTTTTAATTTTGCTTTCAATTTCAACTGGCTTTCACTCATCTCAGTTTGAAGTTTTTTGTTTTTTTTTTTAATTTTCTTCTTTTTTTCTTTTCTTCCTTTAGCAATTCCCTTGCCCTTTGCTTCCCAAGTAGCTAGGACTACAGACACCTACCACAACACTTAGCTTTTGTTTTTTGGTAGAGACAGGGTCTCACTCTGGCTCACTCCAGTTCAGGATGGTCTCGAACCCCTGAACTCAGGCAATCCACCCGCCTCAGCTTCCCACAGTGCTAGGACTACAGGCGTGAGCCACCATGCCCAGCCACTTTACTATAATTTCAAAAGCCAGAGAAGGGATCTCCTTTTTCTCCTCTGCCATGCCAATCTCATTCTTTCCTTCTTTTTTTTTTTTTTAGTCTTTTTGGCCAGGGCTGGGTTTGAATCTGCCACCTCTAGCACATGGGGCCAGCACCCTACTCCTTTGAGGCACAGGCACTGCCCTTTCCTTCTTTTCACTGCTGTCCCACTGCATGCCACTCCAGTAGGCAACCATTTGTCTTAATTTGTGGTTTATCTTTCCTTTATTTCTTTTGCACAAAAGACCAGATACATATGCATTTTTTATATCCTATTTTTTTTATAAGGGTAGCATACTATAGGTACTATTTGACACTTTGCTATTTCATTTCAACATCATATTCTGGAAATCACTCCATACAAATTCACAGAACTCTTCTTCATTGTTTTTTGTAACGTCTGTGTAGCCATCCCCCGTGTGGGTGTAGTATAGTTTATACAACCATTCTCCCACAAAGGGACACTTGGGTCATTTTTGACATTTTACAATTATAAATAATGCTATTATGAGTAACTTTGCACATACGTATTTTTGTGTCATTGGAGATAAATCCGTAAGATAGATCTATAGCTATGAAACTGGGTCAAAAGTCAAGTGCATATGTAGTTTTGTTAGTTATTTGAAAAGTTTTCCTCCAGAGTGCCCATTTTTCTGTGGGTTTACTGACAGAAAATACATCACATTTTTAAACATTGTCCAAATGAATTGGTGAATAATAGCATCTCAGAGCTGGTTTAACTGCTGTGTCACTTACTCTGACCAAACTTAAACATTGTTTTCATTATTTGATGATCTCTTTGGAATTATCTGTTTATGTCTTTTTTATTAATATATTTCTCAATTAAGTCTTTGATCCTTTCTCCTCAGTTTTCAAAGTTCTTTATTTTACTAGGAATATTAACTCATTGTCTTTGGTATATTTACGTGGCAAATATTTTTCCCAAATTCTCTGTTTATGGTACTTTTATGAATAAAAACTTTTTTAAATGTTTATGTAATTAAATTTACTAATCTTTTTCCTTTTGTTATTCCTAGGATTTTAGTCATTCATCACATATTTACTTAAATTAGGTCTCCTTACCCAATCAAAGATAAATTTTAAAATGAAACAGGCTTAATCATCCAAGGAAGAAATAACCTGTATTTAGTTCTTAGAGTCCCTCTCCTATTCAAACAGTGTTATGGAATGAAACAGGGTTATTTTGCCCACACACTATGGAAAGCTAATCACTGAAGCATAAGGTTTTGACAGAGAAAATAGTATTTTGCAAGGATGCTGAGAAAGGAGACAGGAGTCTGGCTCAAATCTGTGTCTTCCTAAGCTGGGAGCTGGGGCAGGTTTTATGCACAGAAGGTAATGAGAATCCTCTGACTGGATTATGGATCATGTCATGTGTCCGCTTCTTAATTCAGTCCCCATTCCTTGGTCTAAGCACTTAGGTTCCACCTGCGGGTATACGCTTAGATCATCTGGGCATGGTCAGATTACTGTAACTTGCAGTACAGTAATTCACCATTTTATCATGCAAAGTTAAACCAGATTGGGCTAGTTCTGTGGTTACAACAGAAGCAAATTAGAATTATTCTAGCCTCAAAGCAGAAGGTTTATCAGGCTCCTAATTTTTGCCCAATGATTTCTCATTTGCTAACTAACCTTGGATTTCTGTTTAGACAGATTTCAGGGCTCTGTTTAATATGTTATTTCACTTGTGACTCAGAAAAATTTTGTCTCCTGGAAAAACAGAAATCTCTTAGCAGTTACTGCCATCTTCTACCTACCTAAGAGTTAGCAAAACAAATGTTTAACACCCATTACAGCCTATAGATTCCATATAAGTACATAAGCACATGTTTTACAGAAGACTGTAGTGTCAGCAACAATCATTGATTGTCAGCATGAATTCCTGCTTAAAAAATAAGCTGTGCCAGGTGTTGTGGGTCGTACATTATAACATACAGCTGCTGCCACTATAGGACTCATAGTCTTATCAAAAAGCTAAAGTAAACATACATGTAAGAGGTAGATTACTACAGGAAATTGGCTACAATCAAGAGTTTGTCTCTAGATTGCAGGGTGCTGTCTCTAGGCACAGGAGTCATTAACTCAAAGAAGGGAGAAATCAGGGAGGGCTGATGTACAGTGAATTTTGAGCTGAGCCCTGAGAAATGGGTAGGGTTTGGAGGGACACTAAAAAGGAGGACACTAAAAAGGAGCCTAAAAAGGCTAGAAGGGGACTATTCCCTCCTATCATTAAATTATACTGAGCTGGGTACCTACCATGTGCAAAATTAATGAAAACTGGCTACATATAAGATGGGCATAAAGTTCATGTGCAGTTGCCACCCTGTATAAACTACAAAATGTTATAACCACTTTGTAACACTGACTTTCTCCTTACAAAGTACACATAGACACATTCCAGAAGACTTCCTAATTATTTTAAGATCCTCAAAGTACTTGTTTGTTGGTTTATTTGTTTGAGACAGTCTCACTCTGTTGCCCTGGGTAGAATTGCTGTGGCATCATAGCTCACAGCAACTTCAAACTCTTGGGCTCAAGAGATCCTCCTGCCTCAGCCTCCCGAGTAGCTGGGACTATAGGCACCCACCACAAACCTGGCTAGTTTTTCTATTTTTAGTAGAGGTGGGGGTCTCGGTCTTGCTCAGGCTGGTCTTAAACTCCAGACCTCAAGTAATCCACCTGCCTTTGCCTCCCAGAGTGCCAGGATTACAGGCATGAGCCGCCACACCTGGCTACCTCAAAGTACTTTTGGCTGAAATAACACACAGATACATTCCACGGGCTTCCTCATTTATTTTCAGATTTTCAAAGTACTATCTGGCTGAAATGTTTTAGGTAATATCTACCCAAGCATAGATTCTAAAGTGTTAGATGTAGTCTTGTCTGGTATATTTGTGAAACCTACAGAAAATAATTCCTTTCAAATTTTCACTCTCCCAGAGATCCTTTAAGATTTGTCTTACTCCTTCCTTTCCTTTTTTTTTTAAATTACAATATTACTGAATAGTGAGTAGCATAATCTTCATTTCACTGGTGAAGGAACTGAGATTTATGAAATCAAAAATGTTTTCACACAAGAGATAGAGGAAGACCCAGGGCCAGAGTGGTGGAGTAGCTTATTCTAGTGCTCTCTTTCTTGTCTGAAGGAGAAGGTGACTTTGGAACTGAGATGAGTCTAGATGGAGTCTGGACAACAATTCCCAAGCACCAGCCCAGATGTGTATAGCCTAGATCAAGCACAATCTGGGTTGGTCATTAACTACCTCCCGTAGTTGTGAACAACTCCTTTCCATTTCTAGATCTCAGCCTTTTCTTCTGAAAAATGTGGAGTTTGGACTGGGTAGTCTCCTAAGGCCCCTTAATGACCCTCAAGTGCTAACAGTCTCTGTTTCTGAGCTCCTGGTCAGATCATGCTGCATTCTTCTCTGCTTAGTCATCAGAATGTTCAGATGGGCTCTACTCTGTGTGGGAAGGCACCTGGGCTAGCTGAATTCTTGAAACTCTATCCACTTCCATCCTTGCCAGTGAGTCCCCACAAGCATGCTGCATTCACACCACTTCCAGGGCCTTTGATGGCAGTAACTGAGAACCGTGAGCTATAGAAAGAGAGTTAGGAACATAGTGGAGGAAAGAATTTCCCTCTGATGTTGATATCTTAGGTTAGAGGATTTTGTACTCAAGTAGCAAGAAATGTTATAAAAGAATCACTGGGAAAAGTGAGGTCTCTTAGCCCCTGCTCTGAGCAGCACTGTGAAGAATGAAGTGGAAAAAGCTAAATTTACAGATCATCTAGGGAAGCCGAAATCCAGCAGTAAGATATTAAACACAAAAGAGCTGGAGTTAACATGAGGCGTTATTGGTTTGGGGAGATGGGCTATTTCCCCAAGGTCCGTAATTAGAACTAGGAACCTTTTGCATGTAATTAAGAGTAAGAAATTGGTTTAACAACTACAGCTGAGTAAGTCTGAAACATTTTTTTCCCTAACTAGCATTTGGGATTAAGAGTGGGTTTCTTTTTTTTTTTTCCTCTTGCTTGTGAAATGTGAGCGTTTCCTTACTATTTAGGAAATTGAGGCTAATTCTACTTCCATAAGCATTTTTGTTGCTAATAATAATAGGATGTGTTTTGCATATGTGACGTGAAATCAACAAGATGCCCTACAGAAGCTAGATGGCCTTTGAGGCACTTTTACCCCCTCAAGGAAGCTGTCACTGAGCAGCTGATTAATTACTGTAATAATCATAATTTTTAAAAATTAAAAAAAAAATTCTCTTCCCATTCATTAAGTACACTGCAGATAGGTGCCAGAGGTAATTATTGTCTAGAAGTACTTCCGAATTATCTTTTCTAATCCAGCCATGCTGACATTTTTGAGAGGAAAAAAAGTGTTTAGTCTTTCCTCTTATGAACAGGGTGACATTTGAATATGCAAACAGTGTCAAAGTCTGCCCTGTGGATGTTTTCTGGAGGTATGATTTATGAGGCCAGCCTATTGTATGTGCTATCGCACTAGGAGAAAGGTCATTAGACAAAGGAGCTCTACCTGCCGGGGTCTCCAGCTCATCTTGTGATATTTTAATTGTTGCTCTTGTGCTAACTTATAGGCATGCTCTGGGGGTGAACTGTGTGGACATTAGTTTGTCTGAGTTCTGTAGATATTCCCTGAAGTTTGTGGTGTGGTTTGTACCAAATGTTCACCCCTCCTGAGAGAAGTCAAGGATGTTGGGTATAAGGAAAGCCTATGGAAAATCTAAAAATCTCATTTTAGTCTGTGGGTTCAATTTTCTCCCCAAGGCAAATAATCATTTCTGAAGTACACAATATATTGGTAACTCTAAACTTGAGATTGTATAGGAGCTGTTTGCAGTTCACCTTCTGGGAGACTGACTGGGTGCAGTGCCCTTCCGTAAGCCTCATGGTAAATACAGCAGAGTTAAATCACGCAATCTCAGAGCCAGAAAGCCTTCATATGCCATCTTCTTTAATCCCTTCTCTCAACATGGGTTTCCTCTGTAACACCCTGAGAGTGGTCATTCAGTTTCTGCTTAAATATCTCCAAAGATAAGAAATTCACTTTCCAGTCTGTAAGAAGCCCCATCCATTTCTGGACAGCTCTGAAACTACACTTTTATTTCTCAAAAGCACTGAAACTTTTCTCCATGTAAATACTGCCAGTTTCATCCCAGCTACATCTGCTGAAACAATGTGGAAGAATCCTCTCATATTTCAAAGGAGGCTCAAAGAAAGTTATCCCATAAATCTGTTCAGCTCTCAGCTAAGCATTTTCTCAGCGGATCATGATTTTGCATCCACTCTTCATTTGTTAGGATAACACTTTTTTTTTTTTTTTTAACCACGACCGTAGACACAATGGATAGTGGTCACACAGAGGTGCTTGGTGTTACATATACTTTCTAATGTCCTTGATACAACTCTACCCCTTTATTTTCCATTAGAGAGGTTTATGGAGAAGGAAAAAAAACCTGGCATGATTACAATCTTGAATATTTGGCTCTATTATGGTGATTTTAACTATAAGTAACAAAAAAACTCCGACTCAAATCAGTTAAATTTTGTTTTGAGTAGAAGCTCACATAATAAGAAATGTAGAGGTTGGATAGGACTTCAGGATTGGCTGATCTGATGATACAATGATTTCATAAAGGATCCTGGTTGTTTCCAGATCTCTCTTTGACCATCTACACCATCAGTTAATTCTGATTACTTTTGCGCTGTAGAATGGCTGCCAGCGGCAAGCCTGGCTATTTGCTTTCTTTAACATGTCTGATAGGGAGAGAAACGCTTGTTTCTCCTCCCTCTTTCCAAGAACTAGGAAGAATTTTCTTCAGCAACTTTTTCACAGAGCATCAACTGACCAGAAGTGGGTCACGTCCCTATTCAAAATCTATCACTGGTAAAAAAAAAAAAAAACTAATCCAAGAACTAGTGTTAGATTGATCAGAGTCCACTCCTAGAGCTTGAGATGGAGTTTTGCCCTTAGTCCCATATGGATAAGTATCTGAGTCTCCTTGGGCTGCTTTAACAAAAGACCTTGGATTGGGTAATTTGTAAATAATATAACTTCATTTTGCACAGTTCTGGAGGCAGGGAAGTCCAAGATCAAGGTGCTATCACATTCAGTATCTGGTGAAGGCTCACGTTCTGTTTCCAAGATAGTACCTGGTTGTTGCATTTTCTAGAGGGGAAGAATGCTGTGTCCTCACACAATAGAAGAGGTGGATGGGCCAAGCTGTCTCTGCAGCCTTTTTTATAAGGGCATTAATCCTTTTCATAAGGACAGAGTCACTTAATCAAATTACAAAAGGTCTTACTTTTTAATGCCACCACAGTGAGGATTAAGTTTCAACATATAATTTTAGAAGCATACCTATGTTCAACCCACAGCAATGAGTGATTGGCTGACACAAGATTGAAGGTTTTTTTTGTTTGTTTGTTTGTTGTTTTTTTGCAGTTTGGCTGGGGCTGGGTTTGAACCCACCTCCTCAAGGACATGGAGCCACAGGCACTGCCCCCAGATTAAAGTTTTAAGTAGGGCTTAGGCAACCAGCATTGTGCAATAGCCTATTGTAAGACAAAAGTAAACATCCACAAAGTTCAATGTCTTATAACTAATAACAGACTTGGGGGTATGTCTCTTACATCACTTATTTGTCTCTTGACTCTCAGCCCCAGATTTTCACCCTTCATTGAGGTCTTTTGCAACACAGTAGTGGGGAGTAAACCTATCAACTCCATTCCCCTGACCTCTATCCCAGATGGCCTAACATCAGACTCCTCTACCAGTATGAGGAGCTGCAGAGAGACGGAAAGGCAGGAGGAAAGTGAAAAACATTAGTTGTCAGGTTCTATCAGTGTCTTCAACAGAAGCATCAGCAGATACTGGGGGAATGTTGGCTCCTGGGTTCCTGCTTAGAAAGTACAAGTTGGATCTATCAGGTGTAGAGCACAAATGTCTTAACACTGTAATTGGGTAAATGGGGTGAAGGCTATGTTGATTAGTAGGATGTAAGCACTCCAATTTGTATAAATAATCAACACATTGAATCCCACAATGGCATAAATGTATTCATGATCTATGTACAAATGACTTAATAAAAAAAAAAAGAAGAAGAAAGAAAGAAAGAAAGCCCAATTCCAGCAGAAATGGCCATAGTGAACACCCCTGCAGCCTCAGTAACAGCATTCACAGGCAGCAGACCGGGCCTCGTCTCTCAGTGGATCTCCAATAAAAGTTATGGCAGTAAGGATGATTAACATACCTTCTATTCAATGGGTATCTACAAAGTCACTCCACACTTGGTATTTATATAACTTAGGGAGGAAGATTTATCCATCACCAAATTTAAGGATCTTTGGATAAAAGGCCTTATTACCAAAGAAAAGTCTTCTCCATTTGAATTAATAATCTGTAACCTTACTCTTCTTGGTATTGAGTCTTATCTCCTCCTGCCGTTTATTTTGTGATAGCAGAAAGACTTTTTCTCCCAAGGCAGTGAATCTCCAGTTGTGATTGTGTGCTGAGACATAATTAATTGGAAAGTGTGTAAATCAGTTTTCAGACAGGAAAACAGAAACCAGTTTAGACATCCAAAGGAGAAGGAATTTAATGCATAAAATTGGTCAGAAAATTGTTGGAGTACTTTAATCCTTAGGGGAGATACTGGCATAACAAGGACCATAGGTGACTTCTTTGAACTAGTCATCCTAGTTGTCAGCATCAGGGTACCAGGTGTTGACTGGTCCCTTGAAAAGTATATTATGGCAGACAAGTTCAACATACAGATAGATTTTTAATTAATGTAAGTTGAGGCAGTGTTCATGCCTTGTGGACCCTGAAAAGTGGCTCCAGTGGTTCTAATAATGGCTGCAGAAGCAGAGTATGCTACAGCAGCCTCCAGGACCAGCATCCTTCATCCTATTCTTCCAGCTAAAGGTGTGATAAACTCCTTACAATGACAGGTGGTCTTGTTTACCATTTTTGCTTCTTCAATCCTTCCAATAATTTTGTAACCAAGTCTCCAAATTAAATTTCCCCCGTTTGAAATACCCAGACTAGTTTCTGCTTCCTTGCTTGCATGGCAACTGATACATCTTCAAGCTGATGGAAATCAGTTTCCCTGTCACAGAAAATGCTTGAAATGTGAGCCCTAAGTTCCCACTTTGCTGGAGGTAACAGCATATAACTTCTGCCTACATTACCTCTGCCTTATTTAGGATTAGCTTTTGTGGGGGGAGGGGAGTGATTGTAAGGAGCAGAGATTCATTGAAACTATCTTAAAATAATGAAAAGGAGATTGTGCTAGTCATTTTTATGTGTGTGGACTGGAACGGAAATTGGTTCTGTCATTCTATGAGAAGCAGTGCAGTTCTAGAAATCACTTTCTCTTCCTCAGGGGCCAGTTGAGCAGTCTCTCGTGATGCTCATGTACCCTCTTCTCCTACTGACTGGCTGATTCTTTCCTCCAGAATTCTCCATAGTCATTGCTTCTGTCTCCTCATAGTTTAGCCTCCACCTGACCTCTCCAACCCTCATCTCTGTTGGATCCTATGCTATTTCCCAGTTCAAATTCTAGAGGAAATAAATCTGATTTACCCTAGCATATGCCACAGGTCTTTGACTACCCTGGATATTGGCTGCTCTTGAGTCAGATTATACCCAAAATCCAAGTAGCTGTGCTATGGGGTAAGAGGAGGGGTTCTTGTTGTAGAACCTACATAAAGCCCAATGGCTTGTTTCAGATTGAGGGGTCAGAAACAATGTTGACATGTCTGACATAAATCTCAAAACAGATAGACAGTTCCTGAGTCATAAACATCTGATTGACTTATGACTCCCACTTAAGAATGGAGGCTATTACAGGTAATAGGTAAATGTACCTGTTCCAACTTACATACAAATTCAACTCAAGAACAAACCAACAGAACCTACATTTTTCATAACCAGAGGACTGTCCATATTACTTTTCCCACCATACACTCACATAGCCACATAGAACCAAGTTGAATGCTATGCTTTTGTGATATTTTTTTTCTTTTAAAGCTGCCACGTTAATATGTATAAAAACTTATAAAATGGAGGTACACAGGAATTATTAATATCTTCTCTGAACCATTAAACATGTTAGGAAATGTCCTGCATTCATATTCTAACAAACTTGACCCTGAAAGAAGATACTACATATGTATTAAGTACATGAAATAATAAAAACAGAAAAAAGACAGAATCAGGTAGATCCAGATTCAAAATATTGTTTTTAAAATATAATCTTGTTATATGTGAAGCCACTAAACTATACTATAATAGTTATCCCCATTGAAGTTTATTTATTTATTCTTTTGAGAGATAATCTCACTTTGTCACCCTCAGTAGAGTGCTATGGCATCAGACTCCTCTACCAGCAACCTCAAACACTTGGGCTTAAGTGATTCTCTTGCCTCAACCTCCCAAGTAGCTGGGACTATAGGCGCCTGCCACAATGCCTGGCCATTTTTCTGTTGCAGTTGTCACTGTTATTTAGCTGGCCAAGGCTAGGTTCAAATCCACCAACCTGGGTGTATGTGGCTGGCACTATAACCACTGTGCTGTAGGTGCTGAGCTTGCCATTGAAGTTTATATTCTAACTTAACAGGGAGACAAAGTAAATAATATATTTGTATGATAAGGATCTAATGATGGATCAGCTTTTAAAAATGAACTGAATCATGTTTAGAAGATATAAATAATATCCTTAATACCTTTTAGAAGAAACTCTGTGGCCAGGTGAAGTGGCTCACACCAGTAAATCTAGCACTCTGGGAAGAACACTTGAGGTCATGAGTTCAAGATCAGTCTGAGCAATGTAGCAAGACCTCATCTCTACCAAAAAAAAAAAGAAGAAGAAGAAGAAAAATTAGCTGTATGTGGTAGTGCATACCTATAGTCCTAGCTACTGAGAAGGCTGAGACAAGAGGATCACTTGAGCCCAAGAGGTTGCATTGAGCTGTGATGTCACCACTGCTCTCACACCTGAGCATCATAGTGAGACCTTGTCCCAAAAACAAAAACGAAACAAAACAACAACAAATTGTGCAAAAGGTAACTGATTAAATTTAATTTATTCCATTGTTCATTTTTAGAAGTGTCAAAGGAACTTAGGTCTAGAGGTCTGTGCCTGGACCACTTACACTCCTTGAGTCTTTTCTGCCAGCTACCTTGTTATTCCTTGCAGGTTCCCTTCATGGATCATCATCCACGTCTCTAAATACACTCGGGCGGGTGCCTTCCCGATATGTTTAGTTAACTCTGATGGTGCTCCCCTTTGTCCATTCTCGCTTCCTTAACTGTCTTAAACTTTCTCCCCTTTTCCTTTCATTTCATTGTTTCTGCACTTTGCCCCCCCCCCCCAGGGGCTGGTTTGTGGTACAAAGTGTTGGTGGATGCCTGAGAGACGGAATGTCATTCCAATGGAAATGCAGATGATCAATCTGACAGCAAGTCACATTGCGAATACAGCTTCTGGGCCAGGTCAGAGGGAACCTGTTTAAAGACATGATCAAAGCCGTGAACTTCAAAGCCAAAATCCCATTCCAGGGCCTGGATCTGTTTTTTGTGTTGATTTAGGGGATCTTTGTTTTGATCCTCTTCTCCATTCTCTCCTTTAGAATTTCACTTACACGGATAAATATTTCAGAATCCCAAAGAAAGATCATGAGGCTATTTTTCAATTCCACTTCCCCTCTAACTCAATGTTACCTACTTTTTAAAAACTGCTTGCTTTTTATCCTGCTCAGAAGAATAAAGGATCTTTGGCTATTTTCAATATTTTTCTTTGATTTTAATCAATATTTGAATTTTTTTCTTCTCACTCACCCTCATCTCTCTCCAGGCGCATTGACATATCCTGTTTGTTATCTCTTTTATTTATTTTTTAATCTAAATAGAAAAGGTGGTTGCTTTTGCCAGTGATGTAAATCCAACTTTCTGGATATTCATTTGAGATCAATGTCTGCCTGGGAGACTGCACATACTACATCCATGAGGCTGCAACATCTGCCAGTAGGAGTGAGGGGGCAATCTGTGAAGTAGCAAAGAGCCACACTTGGACCCATGTCATGGACAGGTCCACCAGGGAGTGGGCCTCCTCTGCTGCTTCCCCTGTCTTTCCCCAGAAATGTAGGCTGTTTACCCGTTCTGAAGCCCCATAGAGATTGCCCATAATCTAAATATAAAAATCTGTTAGGTAAACAAAACACAACAGCACTGGAGAGGACTTTCATGGGAGTGACTTCATAAGTTGTCAATAGACACCAAGCTGCATGGCTCCCAGGATGGCAGGATTGGAGATCACAGGAAGAATTCTGACTAATGTAAGGACACAGTTTAGGTCAAGAGCAGAAAGCCTGGGCAGTGCCATGAAAGCAGAAAGCTGGGCCGAACACTGACTGCCCCTCAGGGACCTCTTGGCTGGGGGATCTTAGGCAAATCGCTGAAGTGGGAAGCAGGGAACTTAAACCCTTAGAAATGTGTTTGCATGCAAGCACCTCATTTATTTATCTCTTCATTTATTCAAATATTGCTTACTGAGCACCTACTACATGGCAGACACTGTCCTAGACACTGGGGATAAAACAATGATCAAAATTGAGATAATTCCTTCATTGTGGCAGTTATATCCCAGTGGCAAAGACAAGCAATACATAAATAAATGTATAATACATACATACATGCAAAACATAAAAATAGAATTTTAGCTACATCCCATGAAGGCATAAAAAAACAACGAACGTAAGTAAGTAGACTGACAAAGTGGGGGTGGTTACTGGCCAGGAAGGTGGTAATTGGGAAGTGAACGGAAGATGGAGGGATCCAGGCACCTATCCAGGGAAAGAACATGCTGTAAGTAGGACTAGAAAGGACATGAAGCAGAAATATGCTTGTGTACGAGAAGCATAAGATATGAGAGTAGATGAACATGGGGAAGTGTGAGGAAAATACTAAAGAAGTTAAGGAACAGATGAGACAGGGCCTTATGGACCATGGCAGAGAGTTTGTATGTTATTCTGATGGAACTGTAAGGTATCAGCATGGAGTCATGGTGGTGAGGATGATGATGATGAAGGCGGTGATCATGGGGAATGTAATATTCAGTGGGTCAGACCTGGTTCCATCTCTGTAAAACAGAGCCCTATGACATATCTCTACCCCCTGGACTTTATAATGATTAAATGATATTGAATGCAAAGGACTTGAAATTGTGCTCAATGAAAGTTATTTTAGTTACTATTATGATCATCGAGGACTGGGCTATTTGTACTCACCATTTCAACCCTATTTTGACCTCCAAGTACATCTCAAATACAAATATTTTAATCAGAATTATGCTAACATCTATAAATTTTTGTGGAGAGAGTATTTTTTTCTAGTGAACTCCATTAAGCCAATTTAATTCCTTAATCAATGTTCCATATTGCACAATTTAATCATTTGTAATTTTTCCCATTTTCATTAGCATTATTTCTTTTCCATTTCAATTTTACGGCAAGATTTGAAATATGCCTGAAGTTTAAATGATGGAGTTAAGTGGCAGTTTCAATTTGGTATGGCTAAAATAGCCTGCTCTTTAAGAACCTTGTGGCTCAGGGAGGTTAGCTGACTTGCCCAAAGACATACAGCTACTAATTGACCGAGGTAAGAACCCAACCCAACTCCTTCTAATTCTGGTATCATGTACTTCTCTAGATAAAAGAGAGAGAAAATATAATAATATTAATACCTATGTGCCAGGGTTAATGTGAAGCTTAACTGACATAATACATGAGAAAGCACTTTTATAAACTGTGAAGCACTATGTTATTACTAGTAATAACAATAGACATAAGACCTATCTCCGGGTTTAGTAGAGGACATGGATGAGTTCATTGCTAGCTGAGTACATTTACCTAGATCAAGGAGTTTCTTTTCCTAAAGGTCTCGAATTTTTTAAATGTATCACAAACCCACTTCAGCATATCTTAAGAGCATCTAACAAGGAGAAGTACAGAATTGGGAGCCTGTTGGGATTTGGTCTAAGATAGGTTTAAGAACTAGCTACAAAGACAGAGGTGATCTTTCAGAGTACCCTGGATACCTAAAACAACTTCACATAGTGCTATAAAGTCCAAGTGGAGCCCATAATCGGTTAAAGGGGGTCTAATTCAAACAATTCAGCATCCAGACGTTAGAGAAATGATGGTTCTTGGCATAAGGGCCATTCAGTCGTTCTTCTTTGAGTATTTAATATCTTGAGGTGCTAGTAGAGTCCAACAGTAGGAAAAGACACGATCTCATTCTCACGAAGCTCACAGCTTACTAGGGAAGATAAGCATGCTCAAAACCAAGCAGGATCCAGTCCAAAAGTGTAGAGGAGGCACAGAGGAGGAACATCCACCCCTGTTTGAGGAGACTTCCTCTGGAAAGATTTCCTTGGTGATAAATTTCAAGGACCAGTAGGAGTAATTAGATGAACAGATTAGAGAGTGCATGTCAGGGAAATGACACAATTGCACATGCAAGGGGTAGCGATGAATGAGAAGAGTGCTTCCCAGGGAACACAGGCTGTGGCTTAGGAGCAGAGGGAATGAAGCAGGGGGGTAGAGAAGGGCTCAGTGCAGAGGGAGTAGCAGAGAACGAGACTGAGTGCAAGTTCCTGCAAAGCAGGAAGGCCATAGAGAAGCAGACTCACACTCAGGGAAGGAGACTGGCAGAGACAAGGCCTGGTAAAAATCCAGGGTAGGGCGGCGCCTGTGGCTCAAAGGAGTAGGGCACTGGCCCCAGATACCAGAGGTGGCAAGTTCAAACCCAGCCCTGGCCAAAACTGCAAAAAGAAAAAAAAATCCAAAAGGGTAAAACAGAAACTACACTGAAAGGTCATTTAGAACCTTTGAGAACAGACATTGCAACTACTACTAGGCTACTCTCTTGGGCATTACCACTCAGCTAGGCATGGTCTCTCAATGTACAGTCCAGGACCAGGTGGCACTAAGTCCATTAGTGACAGACTTTTTAAAAGGCATATGAATGGGGACAATCGGAGACTGATCCCAGCATTGTTTGTGGAATCTAGGAGATAAGGTCATTGTTGACTAATAATAACAGCTACCATTTATGGAAGTCCTTTTATTTAATCCTTACTACAAGGCTAGGAGATAATTATTATTCCTCTTGGTGTATGACAAACATGAGATGCTGAATCTTGCTTGAAGTGAATTTAAAGGTAACTTCTTGAAAGAGAAGAACTTACGTATATCACTTAATGTGACAGAAGAGTGAACATTATCTGATGTAGTAAAAGATGGGTTCCAGTTAAGGTTCTTAGAAGGAGCTTGCCCTGGATTATCGTGGTGAGCAGAAGAGCCCAGAGTCAAAGCCTGGGGTATTGGCCAGGGGAGAGTAAAGACAGAAAGAAGGAAGATTGGGGCAACTAAGTTGAGGGTCCTAAACATTGGCAATTTTTAAAGAAACAATTTGATTGTTTGGGGCCAGGGAGTTAGAAGCCTTTATTTCATACGTCTTTAAGGGCCTTCAAAATCTTTACATCTGCCTGTTTGCCCCCGGAAAGGAATGCTTGAAGCGACCAGATGTGGAGACTGTGTATGTCCAATTTCAAATCCTGGACATAACCATCTCGGGACTGTCAGCAGTGCCTAGAGGAGTTCGCTTTTCATGATGTGGACTCAGTGGCAGTTATGCCTTTTGTTATGGCACTTAAGGTGTGTGGGATCGAATTGTCTACAAATGTTAGAATCATGTCTCTCTCTGAATGAAAGTGGATTCAACCTACAATTTGAAATCTTTATGAGCTGAACAGGCCATAAATTAAAGATTTTATTTTTTTAACTTTCAGGCATCCAGACATTACTTACAAAGTGCTCAAGTATTTTCATGTTTTTGCTACATTATAAAATAAAAATGTACCTTGACTAATTTATTTTGCTTATTAGTACTAATTTTCTATTAATGAACATTAGGCTAGATATTTGGGGGGGGCAAGGAGGGCACTGAATTTTTTGTATCCTAGAGAACTGACTCACAGTAGATGCTCATTAAGCTCCATTGTATAAAAGGATGGAATTTATCTTTTCTTTCACATGCAATATATTTTAAAGTGGTTATATTGTAATCCTTATAAAATATTGGTTTTGAATTTTACATAAAGTCATACTTCACTCTAAGCTCTAGTCCACCCTTTCAATATTTCCAAACAGTAAACTTTCATAGAATTTACACAACTGCTTCAAAACTTAACAATTAAATTCATTTTTATTTCCATGGCAATCAAAGAATGTAGACTAAAAGAATCTGGTGAATGAAGTCAGGGAGACCCCTCCCTCAAGTGATTCTATTATGAGCCACCAGCTTTCTTCAGGTGTGTTTTCCCCCCGTGCGATTGTCTTCTCTGTGGGCCTGTGAGCTTGTTACAACCGCTCCTTAGCAAAGGGTTAAGACAACATTTGTTTGTCGAGCTTTTTCCCCAAGATTTCCATTACTGCTATAAATTTTTCAGTTTGGCTTTTATGTAAATGTAGCAAGACAAGCAAGACAGAGAAATTTATTTGTAAGCTTTAGGGGAAAAAATGAGGAATCTGAAACTGTTTATTGAAAATAAATGAATATGGAATGTAGAATGGAAGCCAAAGAAGAAATGAATATTTTGTTTGAAGCCCCACACAAACTCTCAGAACAGCAGGTGGAGGCCCACGGGGACTGTTTCATGGGCAACCAAGCATGCTGTGCTTCCTCTGGCTACAGACAGGCCAGGGTCAAAATCCAAAGACTTGCTCTAAGAAGCCATGGATCCTACTGACAGCCAAATCCCGGGCTGGTTTTCAGAAAACCCTCAATTTGAGTCATTCTTGCTCCATCATGATCATGTCCTGAATAGGTCATTTGATGTCTCTGGTGTCCTCCAGATGCCATAGAAAAATTCTACACTTCTGATAGGCTGCGATTTTCAGTACCCTATATTCCTTGAAAGAGGAAACTAGTTATCATTCACGTCTATATACTCAGAGAATCTTATATATAGTAGGCCCTTAATACAATATGCTCTTAAAGGAGTTTATTAAGAACTTTGATGTGTGTGGTGCTTTCTCAAGCACTCTGAGTTTTAAAAATAAGTTATATCATAATTCAGGTGTGGCGAGTCCAACAGATCAGGAGAGGATTGCCATTGAAAAGATAGTTTGTTACTCTCAGATCCCAAGAGGAAGGGGCAATGCCTCACCACAGAGAGCTGTACAGGGAAGCACGGAGGCTGCTCAGGAGGCAGAGGAACGAGAGGGAAGCATGGGCAGCAGCCTTTGATGGTTTCCGTGGGAAGAAATGGGTGAGGCAGTGCAAGAAGACTTAGGATTGGGTAGTTAAAATAATGTTAGTAGTCCCTGGGGCAGAAGAGCTGTTGCTACTTAACTGAGACCCGTCCTTGGGGTGATTAGGATAGGGGCACAGGAGCTAGGAATGTGAAAACCCAATGGAGGAGATAATTTTGGATGTGGGTTCTGGATTGGAGCCTTCGGAGGTAGGTAGTCACCTCATCAGCAAGTCCCCAAGATGTCAGAGCATAGGAAAATAAAAGACATGATTCATTCAATCTTCAATTGCTTTTTAAATTTATTTTAATTATTATGGATACATAGTAGTTACATTTATGGGGTCCACACAATATTTTGATATAAACACACAATGTGTAGTGATGAAATCCGAGTAAGCCATCACCTCAAGCATTCATCATCTCCTTACGTTAGGAGAATTTGAATTCCCCTCTTTCAGTTACTTTGAAATATAAAGTAGTAGAATAAATTGCTAACTATAGCCGCACTTTTGTGCTGCCAAACATTGGATCTTATTCCTTCTAACTCTATATTGTTTACTCATTAACAAACTCTCTTCATCCTCCTCTCCCCTTTCCCCTTCTCAGCCTCTGTTAACCATTATTTCACTCTCTGTTTCTATGAGTTCAATTTATTTTTAGCTCCCACATATTAATGAGAAAATACAGTATTGGGTTTTCTGTGTCTGGCTTATTTTATTTAACATATGAACCCCCGTTCCTTTCACATTGCTGCAAAGAACAGGATTTCATTCCTTTCTATGGCTGAATAATGTTCCATTGTGCATATGTGCCACATTTTTCTTTATCCATTCATCTGTCCATGGGCTCTCATGTTGATTCCATATCACGGATATTGCGAGGAATGCTATGGTAAACATGGGAGTGCAGACAACTCTGTAGTTCCTTCCTTCCTTCCTTCTTTCCTTCCTTCTTTCCTTTCTTTTTCTTTTTTTCCCGCCATCCCCCTCTCTCTTTCTCTGTTTCTTTCTTATACACACCCAACTAGATCACAGGATAGTTCTTTTTCGCTTTTTTGAGGCCTCTCCATGTTGTTCTCCATAGTGGCTATACTAACTTACATTCCACCAACGGGGTACAATGGTTTCCCTTTCTCTACATTCGCACCAGCATTTCTTATTGCCTGTCTTTTGGATAAATGCCATTTTAACTGGGGTGAGATAATATCTCATCACAGCTTAGATTTGCATTTCCCTGATGATTAGTGATGTTGAACACTTTTTCATATACCTGCTAGCCATTTACGTGTCTTCTTTTGAGAAATGCCCATTCAGATCCTTTGCCAATTTTTTAATCAGATTATTTTTTCCCATTGAGTTGTTTGACCTCTGTATATATTCTGGTTATTAATCCCTTGTCAGATGGGCAGCTTGAAAATACAGTCTTTCATTTCGCGGGTTGTCTCTTAACTTTGTCAATTGTTTCTTTAGCTTGATGTGATCCCTTTGGTCCATTTTTGCTTTGGTTACCTGTGCTTTTCAGGTCTTACTCAAGAAATCTTTGTCCATACCAATGTCCTGGAGTGTTTCCCCAATGCTTACTTCTAGTAGTTTCATAGTTTGCAAGGGTGTCCAATGTGCAGCCTATGGATTATTAGAATCCTATTGTGCTTATCTGTGGTGATGGGTATCACAAAACTTATACACAAAACTTTTTTCTTGTTTATCAGCTTTTATTAGTGTTTGTGTATTTAATGTGTGGCCCAAGACAAGTTTTCTTCTTCCAATATGCAGCAGGGGAAAAAAATGTTGGGCACCCCTGGTATAGTCTTGAATTTAGGTCTTTAATACACTTTGAGTTGATTTTTGTGCACAGTCAGAGGTAGGGATCTAGTTTCATTCTTCTGCACAAGAATATCTATTTTCCCAGTCCCAAAGATTGAAGAGACTGCCCTTTCCCTGATGTCGTTCTTGGGGAAGACGAGTTAATTACTAATATGTGGATTTATTTCTGAGTTCTCTATTTGGCTTCATTGACCCACATGTCTGTTTTTCTGCCCATACCCTTTCAAAACAAATATCACACATTTCACTGTATATTTTCATATGATGAAAGTAAGGGTCAAAATGATTTTGAAACTGAGCTATGGTTAGATGGAAAGATCAGGATTGACAGCTAGGTGTGTAGGAATCCAAAGGGAGTGTTTTCTAACTTTAACATGCTCCCACCCATGTTCACTCTTTTTAGTTTGGATTAGATATACCTCTCTAGCTATTTGCACAGAGTAAAAACACACTTACTCACTCACTCATATTCTCCACATATCAGTTTAATATTTCTAGATCAGTACAATAGTTCTGACAATAACTCAAACCTTAGTTCCTATGCTGGAAAAATACTTGCACAAGAGTAAAAACATTTAGCATTTAATTTTGTTTGTCACCAACAAGATGGGAGACCTTGACAAAGTCATTTGGTTCACCAAGGCTGAGAACAATTTTTTATACATAGTACCTGGTCAATGAACATTTGCTTAACAGATTCAGGTCTTGGTTTCCTTACCTATAACAGAAATGAGTTAAAATAGATAAGTTACTAGATGATTTACATTTTTAAGAATTATAATCATCTGGCTCAGCGCCCATAGCACAGTGGTTATGGTGCCAGCCACATACACCGAGGCTAATGGGTTCAAACCCGGCCCAGGCCAGCTGAGGCAACAATGACAACTGTAATAAAAAATAGCCAGGCATTGTGGTGGGCGCCTGCAGTCCCAGCTACTTGGGAGGCTGAGGCAAGAGAATCACTTAAGCCCAAGAATTGGAGGTTACTGTGAGTTGTGACACCACAGCAATCTACTGAGGGTAACATAGTGAGACCCTGTCTCAAAAAGAAAAGATCATCTGATGTGTTATTACTAAATATCCCCAAATCCTAATATTTTACATGAAAGAAGATTTATCAAAAATTGCATTATTCTAGCTAGTTTATCTCCTCTCCCTGCTCACAGACCAGCAAAATTGGGCCAGCTTGAGTTCAGCAGGCCAGAGTGCACGACAGTGCCAGACATGTCAGGTGCTCTCGGCTGTGTTTGAGTAAGCCATTTGAGCAGGTGGGCATCCTGCGGTACAACCTCACGGTGCACCCAGAGCTTGCTTCTGCAAGAAACACTGCTACAGATGTGATTACAGGAAGTCATTTGGCACTGAGCAATCTTGTTGAGTCATCACTCCTGCTCTTATACAAGACTCAATTTTTCCTCTTTTTAATTAAAAAAAGAAACATGCTGGCATTCCATAAATAACATCACCAGTGATGCAAAGAAAGGCAAGGCAGAAGGGAAGGAGAAACTAGAACAACCTAACCCTAGCACAGCTTGTCCTTTTACTGTCTCCCTGTCCTCTGATCAGCACCACTCAAAGATCATTGCTGCTGGACAGTGTCTCCCCTGCCCTTGTGGAGGCAAGAGGGAGGCTGGGAGAACGATGTAAGAGAGGGTTTTTTTTCACAGCTCATACTAGCAGAAATAGCAGAAAGAAAAGGCTATTGATCATTTGAATTGGAGCTTGGACTGTCTCTGTGTTACCTCATTAGGATGAGAACAGAGAGGGAGCAAAGGGTAGGCAGTGAGACATTGAGTTTGGACGCGTTTACTGCTCTTTAGGAGTTAACATGACATTATCTAGAGTAAAAAGTCTTAGAGCTTTCTTCTAACTTTGCATTCCTTTTAGAAAGAAATGTGGACAGGACAGTAGTCATTCTGCCACCTTCACTTTCATTCCATGTGGAAAGAGCAAAGTGACAAAGTGAAATCTCTGCCTTAATTTTATTGATAAAATGTCCAGCAATATATTTAATGGAGACACCTTGGAGGTATAAGAACAATCCATTTCTTGGGCCAGGATTGGTGATGCACACCTGTAATCCCAGCACTCTGGGAAGCTGAGAGGGGTGGATCGCTTGAGCTCAGGAATTTGAGGCCAACCTGTGCAAGAGTGAGACTCCATCTCTACTAAAAAGTCTTCTTTTAACTTTGCTTTGATTTGGGGCCCAAACCTTCACCACTCTGAGCTTTGTTTTCATACCCATTATGTGGAAGGCTAATTTTGAGACTTTCCTTTGTTCATTTTATAGATGCTCTTTGACCATGCACAATATACAAAGAATAGGGCTAAATGCTTCCTTGGGGGACTCATGGCCTACAGGGAATGGGGTCTAGTCTATGAGATTTTTGTGTCCTTTCCAGATGACATAGTGAATTTCCCTCTCCTAAGTAGCTGAAAGATTCTGAGTCCCATCCAGATTTCACAGTCTGGGATTTATTAGGGAAGTGCCTTTGTTAATTCTCTTGGGCTCCCAATAACATTTTTAAATAGCAGCTCATTGGATTAGCTAATATTTTTAAAGAAGTAAAGTGTAACAATAGAATCATATGTAGAATTCCAATACGTAAATCAGTTAATGGTGAAGCTGTTCTGGTTGAAGCAGAGGAAGAAAGCATGGAGTTTCTTGCTTAGGCTGTATCTAATGCACCTTTCCCTTACCCCTTGGGCCACAGTTAGAACATAATCTAAGAAGGACTGCTCTATTACCTTTCAAAGAGATTTGTCAATTAAACATACTTTGTAAAAATAAATAGAGCTGGGCACCTGAAGAAGAATGAGTTAAAGGAGAATACATTTTTTCAGCCCTTGCCCTGCCCTTTTTTTCTCTGGTATATTGGTGGAGGCCCACATCCCATAGATTGGTTCACAGGACCTCAAAATGAGCCAAAGGCTTAAGAACAAAAAGTAGAGGGTCTCTCCCTGTGCTGTAGATAGGACAGAAGTCATTCTGCCACCTTCACTTTCCATTCCCATGTGAAAAGAGCAAAGTGACAAAGTGAAATCTCTGCCTTAATTTTATTGATAAAATGTCCAGCAATATATTTAATTGAAACACCTTGGAGGTATAAGAACAATCCAGTTCTTGGGCCAGGAGTGGTGGTGCATACTTGTAATCCCAGCATTCTGGGAGGCTGAGAGGGATGGATGGATCACTTGCTTAAGCTCAGGAATTTGAGGCAAACCTGAGCAAGAGTGAGAGTCCATCTCTACTCAAAAAATAGAAATATTAGCTGGGCATTTTGGCTGGTGCCTGTAGTCCCAGCTGCTCCGGAGTCTGAGGCAGGAGGATTATTTGAGCCCAAGAGTTTGAGGTTGCCATGAGACTCTGTCTCAAAAAAAAAAAAAAAAAAGGAATAACCCACTTATTATAAATCTGAGTTCTTTGATGGGAAGAAGGAATCATGTCAATTTTGTCCTTTTATCCCCCACAGCTTCTAGAACAAGTATATGTAGTAAATGGATATTTAATAAATATTACTGATAGAATAAATTAATGAGTTAATAAATACATGCACTCTATTTTTAAAATATGGAAAATAACCAAATCCAGATGTATGTACCTATAAGTTCAGAAATAATACATTGTGAAATTATAAACTTGGAATCATGACATATTTACCTTTAGAGGCCAATCTCTAGCATAGAGTCTAGCACATAGTAGGTTGTTTCCAGTGGAGTTGATGTGGTAGTCTTTAATGATACTCTCTGAATTTTTCTCATTGTCCAGCTTCCAGGCACTTTGTAGGATTATATTTCCTGGCTCTGTTTAGGGCCATATGACTAAATCTGATCGATGAGTTGTGGGTGGGAGTGACACGTAAGACTCATGGGCTGGTTGTTTACTGCCTGATATAAAACTCTCCAGGACTCTTTTCCCTCTGTCCAGATAACCAGTAATAATCCAGACAGTGGCTTCTCCATTAGGCTGGAGCCCAGAGGGAGGGTGACAAAATGAGTACAATATTGGAGAAGCTCACTCAGACAGCCCTCAATTGTCAAGTAACATGAATAAGAAACATCTATGGTTTAAACTGTGCTGTTTTTAAAAGAACACATTATAACCTAGCTTATTCTAATTGATATAGCTAAACTGTATCAGATCCAAACTCTTAATTGCATAGTAAAATAGAAGTTTAGATTTTGCTCACTGACTGTGCCAGGTTGGTGAGGTGAGAATGAAGGAAACACTGCTCTACAGCTATTCACAACCCATAGCTGACAGCACCTTGCCATACTAAACACCTGGCCTCCAAGGTCAAGTGGGCTTCTCCATCCCAGTTACATCATATCTGAGTCTAGTCCCATGGTCACACCCCTATGGCCATGAAGGCAGAGAAATGTTTAGCTATTACAGAAGGAAGAAATCGATTTTGGAAAATAGTTGCAAATAGGTTTTCAATAAGTACTTGTTGAATAAGTGAACAAGGAAACATGCAAAAGAATGGCTAGACTGACAAAGAGGAATTTTTTTGGAGTTTATCGACCACTGGATCATTTTATCTAGGCAGACATGTACAATACCAATGATGGTACTATAATACCTTTCAAAGCTCCTATTTTCTAACCTAATATACAAGTTTCTACTTTTCTGACCTCATTGTGCCCTTCCATGACTGCCATTGACCTACAGTGTTATTCAAATTAGCTAACAACTTACAAGGCATGGGCTCTGTCCAGAGTACACTTTGCCAAATCAATCAGTATGGATGCCAGTCATAAACACTGGTATACAAATAATATCAGGTGAGCTCTGCCTCTGACTCAAACACAGTGACATGTTGTCCAAACCAAAGGTCAGGGTAGAACATGTGATCTAACAATTGGCAAGGCTTAAATGTTAAATCATACAAATATTAAATTCATTCTGTTAAAAACTGTATGTGCAGTAGAACCTCTCTCTATAAGCCAATCACGCAAGAGACTACAACAAACTGGACAACATACAGAGGTGGTCAATATAAGGAACAAAGTACATAAGGTGCATGTCTAGTGTTTGAAAATTAGGTCAACTTAAGGAGGTGGTCAATATAGGGAGGTGGTCAACTATACAGGTTCTACTGAAATTATATAAAATTGGGACCACTGAAAAATATCCAGGATGAAAGGCCATCACGTTCATACTGAACACTGGAATCCTTGTACTTCCACTTAAAAAGGTGTAAACAAAAAGCTGTTGAGAGAGGCAATCCGAGAAGACTGCACAGGACCAGTGGCATCTGAGCTTGTTTGGAAGGATAAGCTATATTTTGACAGAAATGGTAATGGCAGGAAGAACTTTGTAAACAGAAATGCCAGCATCCAGAATATTTTATTTTTGCCTTTCTTGTAGCATTTATTCTGGTCTACCTTATATTCAATTTTTGTTATTTGTTTTATCTTCCCTGCCACATTGTGAGATCCTTAAGGGCAGGGGAGAACTCCATCCTCTGTGTCTCTTTTGTTTTCTGCAATGATCTACAAGGCTAGATATTCACTAAATATCTATCAGCTGGGTAGAATCATTGAACAGGAATGAAGTAAATTTAAAATACAGTCCACATTTTCAGCAAGAGAAAAACCACACTTTAGAAATTTCGGCTTTTAGAAGTCAACCTCAGAGATCCACATGCTTAAGGCAGATGCAAATCCTAAAATAATGATGTCCCAGCTCTTAAAAATAACCACTGTCCCAAGCACTTTTTTCTCACTCCCTGTATCTGCCGAATCCTTTGGCTGTTTGTTCTCTCTTCTGGTCCCAAGGGCACCTGTTTCCCCCACTGTTGTTCTGGCTTACTTGTCTCCTGGCAAACCTCACTCCTTTTCTCAATTCCCTAAAAACTCTAGGCCTCACTGCTTTGCTTTTTCCTCTGTCTGTTCTTTTTTCTCACCTTCCTACTGATAAAAGCATTTCTGGCGATAGTGGCAGCTAGATTTACTCTTCATCCAGCTTGGCCCAGCTACCTGATTCTTGTGGTGTTTCTGAAAGAATGAATTAGAAGTTGGTAAAATAGAATTAAAAGATGCAATTATTTCTACTTTCAAAAAGCCTTCGACTAAATTATACGCTAAGTGATTTTTTTTTTCTAACAACATCACAGAATTAGAGAGATCTTTTTTCTTCGGAGTTAGGGAACTGGCATAGATCCAAGAATGAAAGGATTAAAATAGATAGGCATTCGATTCTTGATCATTCTTATTTAAAATTTTAGTCAGTGAACAAGAAGGAGCAATATCCAGTTAACGCTCCAAGTTTGCAGATAACAGAGAATTTCTTCATGTGGGAAAAGCAAATTCCCGTGATATACTTGCAAAAAATATCAGGAGAAACAACGTGGAGGTGAAGAGGTGGATGTATATTTTGACATAAACAAGAGTAAGGCAATGACAATAGGACAAAAAAAAAATTCATCTCTACTCAAAGGACAATGGGCTTTGACTGATCATTATAACTCCATAAGGGGATTCAGGAGACATCATAACCATTCCCTGAGGAGAGCCAATGGCCTCTAGGGTCAAGGAGATATTGTAATAAGACAAAAAATATTGCTGCACCCTTGTACAAACCATAAATCTTCTACTCTTGGAATCCTGGATTCAGCTGGAGCTGCCTACCTGCCCTCGTTTTATAAGCGATGAAGTAACACTGCAAAGCTCCAGAGAAAACAACTAAAATTATCAACAGGATGCAGTATATGAAAATGAATCAGAAAGATTAGAACCATCTGGAAAGAAAAAAGTTGAGAGGGGAATGTGTTTTGAATTCTTTAAAGGACTGTGTAGAGTGTGAAAAATGGTGTGTCACAGAAAGTATCCGTTGACTATGAAATGTATAGAGGTGGTGTAGGAGCGAACTCTTGAATCTTAAAAATGTAAAACTGAAACCACTCAAAGAGCCAGTATTTGTCAATATTTGATATTTCAGTATTAGTATTTCCCGAGGAGCTATGGAACACACCTACTATGTGCCAGGCATTCAAGGGGGTCTCTCAGAATACCCAGATAAATAAGATACAGCCCTGCCCTTGAAATTTAACTGATGAGAGAACTGTAGAAAAATAGGAATGATTGCATTATTAAAATCCTATAGTAATAAGAGAAAGGGGTCATTGGACTTAACAGTGGAGGTGACATTTCATCTGGGACTTGAAGAATGAGTACAATTATGTCATCATGCAAGGTGGACAAGAATATTCTTGTCCAAGAAAAAGAGCATAAGTAAAACACAGGGGTATATGAAAATAGATGATCTTTCAAGGGACATTTGCAGGACTAATGGCAGACCCACAAGCTGGACTCCATCTCGGCTGGGAAGAGCTGAGGGGTGTGTTATTTATGTACGTATTTAATGCCAAGGGGTTTATAAGTGACAGTCATGGGAGGTTTTAAGCAGTGAAATAACACAATCAGATTGGCATTTTAGAAAAGTAGTTCAGCATTTGTTATGCTATGGGAGTAATGCAACCTAGGAAAGAAATACCTATGTTCAAAAGATGTTTTCATGAATTAATAAATAAAAGAAAATTAGAAGAATTTATAGGCAATCCCAGCACTTTTAAGGTCAACAATACCAGAATGGTAGGGAAAGATAATAAACTGCCTGGCTTTACTCGCGCTAAGCACCTGCCAGGGCCCAAGCAGGTCTGAGTGTACAGTTTTCCACACACTTGATCACTTAGAGCAAGGGCTGGGATGAGTATGTCCAGGAGTGTATTAGAAACTAGAAGCCCTCTTACAATAGGGAAGCATTGCCCTTTTCCAACACTGAACCTTTGTGAACCTGAATGGCCTTTGCCCTGCTAGAAAGTATCACTGGTGAGATTTTACATGGCTATGCATCTGCTATCCAACAAAACCCATCAAATACAAAGGTCGCAGAATAACAGTTGAATGAGAAAGAAGGCACCATCTAACACAGAGGCTAAGTGAAGGGTGCAGAGCAAAGGTATCTGGCTACTAACTCAAGACCTTTTTAAAAATGTAGAGTACAGGCTTGGTGCCTGTATCTCAATGAGTAGGGTACCAGCCACATGCACTGTGGCGGGCAGTTTTGAGCCTGGCCCAGGCCTGCTAAACAACAGTGACAACTGCAACCAAAATATAGCTGGGCATTGTGGTGGGCACCTGTAGTCCCAGCTGCTTGGGAGGCTGAGGCTAGAGAATTTCTTAAGCCCAAGAGTGTGAGGTTGCTATGAGCTGCGATGCCCTCAGCACTCTACTGAGGGCAACATAGTGAGACTCTATCTCCTGGAACAGGAGGGCAGATCTTCTGGGTCCTGGCTTTGTACTCTATCCTCTGCACAGCCCTCCCAGCCCCTCCCCAATCTCTGCTGTAGTATGAGATTCCTCCAATTCCTTATGTTACTTAAGGCAATCAGGAAGACAGGCCTATTTGTGCATCACTGTTATGATGTCTCTGTGCAAATAAATAAGAGAATGATAAGAGAAGGGCCTGTTCCTGCGACTGAGAGCTGATGAAAGGCCTTTGTTGGTTCTCAGGTGGCAGCCCAAAGCCAGAACCAATCACATCAAAGCACTTTGAAATTCCTGAAGGTCAAAAGTATTCTTTCCTTGACCAGCAGGCTCAGCCCTCCAGTTGCCTGGCCTTAACAAAGTGCGCTACTAACCTGAGAGGACATTTACTGGTCACCTTCTTTCTACCCCCTGGACTCAGGGAAACCTTTAATGGGAGAAACTGTATCAAGCAGGTAAAGCAGGTGATCCAGCATCCCCTAGGACAGTGGTCCCAAACGTTTTGGTGCTTGGGACCAGTTTCATGAAAGAATTTTTCTGCAGATTGTATGGGAATGATTCAAGTGTGTTACATCTCCACCGCAGAGCATCAGGCATTAGACTCTCATACAGAGAGTGCAACCTAGATCCCTCACACGCACAGTTTGTGGTAGGGCTCGCCCTCCTGTGAGAATGTAATGATGTCACTGATTTGACAGGAGACAGTGCTCAGGGAGTGATGTGAGCAGTGGAGAGTGTCTGTAAATACACAGGAAGCTTCCCGGGCTTGTCCACCTGCTGTGTGGCCTGGTTCCTAACAGGCCATGGACTGGTATGGAGTGGAAAGGGGAGGTTAAAGACCCTAGTCTCTGGCAGAGATAAGAATGTATCACTTACCATTCCACACCACCTGGATCCCTGTCTGGAGCTTCTTGCCCTTGTCCTCCTCACCCTGAGTGCTGCTCTGGAACACTGCACCTATCATTGAGAACAGGAACATGTGGGTGGAGGACAATTGCTGATGGTGTCAGAGGATTGCCCCTTTAGCAGACCAGGGTTGCCCAGTAATGATGTCAATGAATTTTTTAAAAAACCAATTTTTATCAGCAGATGAATCCCAATAGAACTAGAAAATGATACCATTTTAAGCAAAGGCAGCACTAATTTCCTTTTATTTTGTTATAATAGACTTACTGATACCATTCACCCTGCTCAGGGGCACTCCTGACTACAGTCTGGAGCTCTAGTTTGAGAAAGGCGACATTTAGAAGCCATGTTGAACAGGCCTCCACTGTCCACACACACAGACTTAGAGCTTCTGGTGCATTTAAATTGTTTTTTGCAGCAGTCAAAGGGATCAATAGCTCTTAGACTTTTTAACGGACGAATAATATACAAGATGGACATTTTAAGCTCTTTAGAAAATATATTCATGAGGTCGTCCAGTTTCCCCTGGTGCCCAACTTTGATGGTGACATTTATTAATGTTTTTGCAGCAAACAAGAGGTGGAGTTCTCCAAAGGCTCTCATCTCTGTGCTTCCAGAAAATATTGATTTTTTTTTTTTACAAGAATCAGGGGAGGGGGTGGATAAAAAACTCAAAGCAAAAATAAAGAAAAAGAAACCTCACAAAAGAATAACTTAGCTCAAAGCTGGCTTGACAAAGTAATTCCATCTAAATAGCTTTGTGCCACTTGATAGAGACAATTTTTCCTGATTTTCTCTTTGAACAATTTCATAGTCTTCATAAGAGGCATGCTCTGAGAATATTATGTTCTTAATGCTAATGCAGGCTTCTCTACTGAATCTTCCTATGGGGGGGGAGGACAGCCTTACATTACTGTGGATTTGGAAAGCAATTTTAAATTCCAATTAATTAAGGTTAATTAATTAGATGTTTGGAAAAAAACACCCTGCAATGCCCGACTGGGGAAAAAGTAACTGCTTCTTGATGGCTGCTTTAAAGAAAAGGCTGAAATCCATCAGAAAGCTCTGTCTGACTCAGAGCCCTAGACGTACTTAGGTAAGAGTTTGAGAGAAATCCGATACTGGAACTTCTTCTCCCAGCTAGTCCGCACCCCCCCAAAAGAAAGAAAATATGATATAATCATATAATCATTATAAATTATTAATTTATAATTAATAAATAATTATAATTTGTTATAATTTGTTAAGTTGATGTTTTGTAAGGCTTGAGGCAATAGAAGACTCTGTGTGTGTGTGTGTGTGTGTGTGTGTGTGTGTGTGAGAACTGGCTGTGACAATGGTCAGAGGAAGGGCACTGAGGCCTCCACTCCCTGGGCCTGTTAGAGACAGCTAAGCACCGGGCCCCCTGTGGAGCTGGGGAGATAGCAGTGGGGGAAAGAGGCCCTATCCCTCACATCACTTTCAGTCCTGACCTAGCACGGCAACAGGTTCCTCCACAATCCACAGATGGGTATTTCTTAGTTCACAAAGTGCTTTTGTAATTAGTCATTAACATTTAGAAATGAGTAAATTTCACAGGAAAATCCAGATAGTTAGCTTGTCTTGCACAATTATTCCACATGACGACTCAGGACAGCATTCCTGGATCTCCTACAGCTCAGCAGTGACCTTCCCTTACACCGATTGTGCGTGTCCCCATTCCCCTGCCTCGTGACTCACACTGCCCACCACCCCTTTCTGTAGGCCCTGACTTCCTCATAGTCCTTATGGACACACCTAGAGCATGAGAAAGCACATCTGTCCAGTGCACTCCCATTTAGCAATGTGTGGCTAAGTTTTGCCACTGGTCTTTGTATTCTCCACATTTCACCCAGTCTTTTTACTGACATTGTTTCAGTAGCATTGAAGATCTTCTTTCTCAAGGATCCCCTATACCCTTAAAGTCCTTTCAAACCACCACCTACTATTGATAATAACACCTCAGCTAGGACTCTCCTTGGCTCTAACCCGGGAAGCTCCAACCATGGGGAAGAGAAGACAATGCTTCCCAACCCGTGTACACACAGGCAATGGTCAGGGACGGGAGCTCACCAGTGCGGTATGGGTACCCCAGCAAGCCCACTGCTCCTTGCTTAGCTGGCTATGCTTGTCCATTAGTCTTCAGTTTAAATTCCAGCTTCCTGGAGAATCTATCCATGATCACCTGCTCAAAGGAGCTGCTTCCCGGTTTCTCACCATCATGTGTCCTCCTCTCCAAGTACTAACCAGGCGCAACCTTCCTTAGCTTCTGAGATCAGCTGAGACCCAGTGTGCTCAGCATGGCCCAGCCACTTTTCCCCATGTGTCCTTCCTTACTGGTTGCATAGCACCTGATACAAGTTAGCATAGTTATTATTCTAAAGTACAGTGTGAGCTCAGTCAAGGAAGAGATGACATCTGCCCTGCTTCTCACTGTACCCTCTGTGCGTGGTATAATAACCGGTATATAGAGGTCACAATGACATTCACTGAATTAATTGGCTAAAACTCTAAATTACTGCAAATGTGAAAGACTCTTCTGGTAAATGTGGGGGAAAGTCAAAGAATGTTTATGTTTTAAATCACAGCCTTCAGACAGTAGATCCCGACCGAATGTATCTGACTCATTCCTGAAGAAATGACACCCCAGTTCTACATCAGGATCACAGTTGGGGCTACTTAATTATGTTCTTGCGATGGCCCATTTTTCATGGAGGATGTACTTTCCCGAGACAGAAAGATTTAGAGCCTCTGCCCAGAAAATGCCAACTATGACAACACACGCTCATTGTTCTTAAAAGATCATTCTTAGCTTGTTCCCATTATTTTTTCTGTGATGTCAGTTTTGAGATAACTTTGTGAATTATGTAGAATGACCCAAGGATCTAAAGAATCCCCCATAAGCCAACAATTTAAATAATAAAGGGTTTTCTCCCCTGGACCAAGGTTGCAAAAGACAGTCACAAAGTACTTTCCTACCCAACTCTGTACCATGCTGGAAAAATGAGAAGTTTGGGCTGCTTTATAGTTACTAGGTCAAAGAAACAAACCAGCCTCCCAGTTTCCAAAAATATTATTTTCCCAAGTGGTAATAATGGTGTTTCTCTTTACCTAGCTGAAGCAGAGGAAGAGGAGGAGAATTTGTGAGCTTGCCCATTGCATCTGTTTATTTCTAAGAAAGATTTCCGTCAAATTGCTGTAGACTAAAAGCTATTATCACTTCTGTCAAACCCTCTAGAGAGAAACTGTAAAATTCCCTCATATTTTATACCCCTCCTTGTCAGAAACTGTCTCTTTCCTCTTTTCTAAGCAATGTAGGAACCTAAGTGGGACTCTGCTACATTCTGTCCATTCAATGTTCATTTTGGATGTTCTTGGTTTTCTGTTGCTGGGCGCCAACACGCTTATATACAGAATTATATATACTGTTAGTATTCAAAGGACTGTGAAGCCCCCTGGACAGGGAACCACAGAACTCTGGCTCTCTGGTGTGAGTCTAGAGAGCGTTGGAGAGGAAGAACATGAGAACCTGAGGCATCAGAGAATCTGCTTCTACCCAAGACCTCGGGGTTTCCAGAACAGGCCAAGAAGATGGGAAAACACAAGAGGGAGACCATCTCAAGGCTCTGAGATAGAACAATTTATCACTTGTTCTCAGAACTGAAAATTCCAAGAAAGTTCCCTGACATGCAAAGATGATCTGTCTCTAGATAAAAGGGGAGGATGAAGAGCCAGCCATGGCAGACATGGAAGGAACCGGCCCTCCTGTGGGCTGAGATGGCTCCATTCAGGTCCCACGATCTCTTTTGTGACCTTACTCTGTGATACCATCGCTCTGACCCAAAGGCAGGCTGGGACAAAAAGATTTCCTTCTAGAAAGGACAATTTTGTTTTCAACTAAATGTAGATCAGACTTTCTCCTGCTCTTGAATAATTTCTTACAGGATTATCTGATATTTTTATTTCTTGGGCATAGACTGTATACTTCCTCACAACTGAAGAATACTTATCTTTGAAATTGCCACCAAAATCCAATACACCTAGACCCTCTGTAATGTATTAGATGCACCAATAGAAGAAATGGCTTTCTGAGAGGATTCTTGCCCTGGAGGTGAGTCGGCAAATGCATGCACCTGGTAGGGAGGCAGTAGTGTGCTGTACCCTGTTGGGAACCCAGAGGGTACTTGACACACCCCTGCCTCCAAAGAGCATATGGTCTAATTAGCATAAAAATGAATAAACAAAATAGCAATGCAAGGGGTAAGGACATTGCTGTCTCAGAGGAGTATCAAACACATCATATAAGCCCAAGTCTATGGAGATTTGGAGGAGAGGGAAGTTAAGTCTAGAGGGATAGGAAAGGCTGCATCATAAAGAGAGTAGAGTTAGTTGTCAAAGTATGGGGAGGATTTATGCAAGTTTAAAGGACAAGAAAGTACAGTCAGGGGCTGGCATCCTGTGGGTGAGGGAAGCAAGTGGGAGCAGCCAGCAGTTGTGGAGGGGCAGGGCACCTACGCTTCAGACCCAGGCCATTTTCGGAGTGTACCCAGGAGGCCCTCGTTCTGCCCGCTTATTACCAACCTCTGAAGGACTCCATTATTTTATTAGTTCCCCATCTAAATTATTTATCGGAGAGACTGCTGGTGCTGACCAGCTCTGATAAGTAATGTCTTCTTTGGGAAATACTGCTGGAGGGACTAGAGTCTCCTGTGGCTGCCAAAACATTGAAAATCAATTTTAATTCCGTGTGTGTGTGTTGGGGGGGGGGGTGTCTGAGAGACCACGCGTTGTTCAGATGGTGCCTGCCCTTTCTAGTGGGTCTCCATCAGATCTACAAATTAGATTTCTGGGGGCAATGTTAGGGAAGACACCCAGGGATGCTATTCTTGGTGTTGTTTGTTATAAAGCAACTCATAAAAACTTGACTGGGAGCAGAACATTAAAAGGTCGCCTCATTTTATCTCCAATATGCTTCCTTTGAAAAAAGTCACCTTGCAGCCACGTTTGGAGAACAATTTGTTAGTGTATTTACCCTTTCCTAGTCATTCAGGCTGAGCTTAGCAGTCAGAGGAGAGAGCATCGCTTTCCAGATTTTCAGAAAGCTGTAAAAGCTGCCCACGACTGCTTGTGCTTCCTTACCGGCTAAGGTCTCAATGTCTCCCTCTGCTACTCATGGGCCAGTGTTTTCTCTGGTGCCATATTGAAGCTGTTCTGCCAGTTACTGAAACTAATTGCTGGTAACATCCCTCCTTTAAGGAAACCTGAGCTATAATCATCAAAAATGTGCAAAGCAGATATGCAGGTTGATGGAGAAAAGGTAGACATTAAGTGAAGTGGGACAGAGAACTAGATTCACTTTTTACAAAATATTCTTCCATATATATTCAAATTTGACTCAACTTAGTCACCTTCTCCTGTGTCAAGGTAGAGATAACTTGTAGACTTCACCAAGCCAGCAGCAGCTTCATCTGCCCTGAAGGAAAAATAGCTGATGTCCACATAGGTGTGACGTTTGACCCCGTGGGTTGTCCTTGACCCTTCAGTGCCCTGGTCTTTTATACATGTGTATGTACAGAGGGCACCAAAAAGTATTTACATATTTTAAGAAAGGAAAAAACTGTATTAAAATTGCAATACTTAACATGTACAGAAAATAAATACAAGTCACAATAAATAAATAAACAGTAACAGAAAATAAATACAAGTCACAATAAATAAATAAACAGTAACAGAAAATAAACAGAAAAATAAATACAAGTCACAATTGCCTTCTGCAATTACATGGTACAAGAGGCGCTCACCATCTGTGTCCAGACCCTTCTCATTATGGGGAACTCCCACTTGAGCAGCATTGATCAAAGAGTCCATTTTTATCACTGCACGTGCTGTTTCAACCTCCCCTTGAAGTACCACCATGTAGCTGGTTGTCTATGGTACACCACATCCTTTAAGGTCCCCCTCCGCACACCTCCAGTGTCATCGTACTTCCACAATGTTCTTGAATTTCAGATGCTACTTCAAAATGGGCTTGTGTTCCCTGGATGGCCACCGTGCTTCCATCATTTTCTTTGACTGCCCCGCCTGTCACATGGTGACACTAGCATTCATTGATTAATGCCATCTTTTGAGTAAATATCATACTACACATTGCTACTGTAATCCAATTCAGCTTCAAAAAGTAATATAGGTAGCTGCTCTTAAAATGTATATACACGCCCCTGGCGTATACATATACACATGATGGATAGGGATCCTGCTTGGATTCAATCCTGTGCCTTACAGACCATGGCATTCTGGAGCTGGGTTGGGAGCACTACAGCCGATGTGCCTCTCTAACTCCAGGGAGACCTGGAGTACAGGTCTGGAGGAGGCGGCCTTGCCCTGGGGTACAGCTGCCTATGCCTGCAGGAGTTCAGACCCCCTGAGCATCACAGCCAGCCGAGCACTTCCCCCTGTGCAGCCTCAGAGGATGCTCTGGTGACTTTGCCATACTGACTCCTTCTTTAATTGTTCTCTGAGCATACCTTTAAGTTAAAAATCACCACTATCTCTGTTAACATTGCTGTTGGCTTCAATAGACAAATGTGCAAAGACAGTAAGGGGTGAATTTTTGTCCTGCACTGCCACCTTAGTGATCATCTGTCAGCCTCCTGGTCACAAGGCAGCCTCTGTGCCTCCCAGCTTCTATTCCTAGAAGGATGGGAAGCCAGAGGAAAAGTGCAAGAACCCAATGTACCCCTCCTCAGGGCCTCCCCCAGAAGTTCCATCCAGTGACTTCCGTGTACATCTCACTGGCTGGGAAATAGGTGTGACTGGACTCCCTGTCACCTGAAACAGAGTCAGGGCTGTATTACTAAGGAAAATAGAGAGAAGGGGTATCAGCCAGACAACCTGCAGTACCAGCCACAAAGAGCATGAATCCCTTTCTATCTTCAGACCCAAACTACAGTTGAAAATCAATGTATTCCACAGGCTACAAATGAGAAAAAATCACATTTCTTATGATGCCAGCTAAAAGGTTCCCTCCCTTGTTTTTCCTCTCCTAGCCGTGCAAATTTCTTACTCTTGGTATTTGCTGTGGCCAAATCTAATTCATTCATTTATGAAGCCATCTCAGGCACCAGCAGAAGTCATAAACTATTCATCTCCGGAATGTTTGTATTTGAGAAGGTCACAGTATTGAGTGTGTGTATACCCCAAGGCCCCCGCTCTTTGTTTGGGCCCCTTGTGGCCTGGGCAAGCTATTTTCCTTTA
Organism: Otolemur garnettii; assembly: GCF_000181295.1. Lineage (NCBI taxonomy): Eukaryota > Metazoa > Chordata > Mammalia > Primates > Galagidae > Otolemur > Otolemur garnettii. Next base: position 377,812 of record NW_003852450.1, on the reverse strand, counting down.
AACAGTGAAATGAGATGTACACAGCTCAAAATACATATTGGTGTTTTCCCACAAGCTCCAGAGAACTCCCAATAAAAGAGGCTTGCACACGCTCTGACTTCTGGTTTCCTCTCCATCTTCCTAGCCCTTCCCTCCACTTTCGGCCATGTGCCAGGATCTGGTGATTAGTAGGGGACAGACTTACTTTTCTTCTTCCTTTTTTTTTTTTTTTTAAAACACTGTGGATATCTCTGGGGTCTTAACCTCAAAATGCAGAAAAGAGAGATTACAGGGCCTGGGTCTTCCATTCTAAAACCCCAAATAAAAAAGGAGATTAAAAGAGAGAAGTGCCCGTCTCTTGAGGACTGGGCCTGGAATCCCCTCTATACCACACTCCTTCACTCCCTTGCTTCTCCCAGTGAGTGCAGCTGTGATAGGGGCAGGTCTAGAGCCCAGAGGTGAGACACTACTCTCACACTGCCGGAGACTGTCTTTGGGGTCCAGATCTCCATAGCAGAAATATGAAAAGAGCGAAGTGATATGATGATTTTTTTCTATGTCACTTTAAACCAGTTTAAATTAAATCAGAACAATCACCAATAGATACCGCTGACCCTATTTTCATGTGAGCACAGTGAACTTTAACAAAGTTAAATGATGACCTCAAGCACCCAAAGCCAAGGTCACCTTGGGTATTTATTATTTGCAGTTTCGAGTTACATAAAGTAGAATCTAGTGTCTCCTTTTACCCCATTCCTGTGACCCCTTCAAATGTTCCCTTCCCCCAGTAGGTTTGCTTTTCTGACAAGTTCGCCCTGCCCACTCCCACTATGGCCTGCTTCTCTGCCACAGCCTGGTTCATCTCTGCCCACTTTCCCTACCGGCTTCCATTTGCTTGTGGGCTCTGGAGTCCTGTGACATACTTCTCCCTTGCTATGATGGCACTATCACCTATAGGCCTCCAAAGTTGGAGGGAAGGGGGTGCCAGGAAGGCTGCTCCCCTCTTCACTGGCAGAAGCCTATAGAGGGCATGGCTTGAGTTCCACCCAGTACCATTAATGCTATTCCATGCTGGGAAACAGATCTTGTCATTGACGGTTCACAGAGATAACATCAAGGCGATATCAGGTGTTCCACCTAGTAGAGTCTTCCTATGCTGCAAGGGGTCCATTTCTGTCCTCCTTGTCTGAATCTGAAAAACCCAGAGCCAATTCTCACTCCAGCTCATTTGTCCTCCCTTCCATTCACAAGCAAAGAATCCGCTGGAGCTCTACTCCAGGGGACATTTTCCTAATCAGAACACATCAGAACCATCTCTCTAGCCTGAGGGAGGGTACACGTAGTCAAACTATGCTTCACTATGTAGGTTTATACAGATGACTTAACTTCCCCATTTAAGATGAGACCCAAGGCTGTGGCTTTTAAAATGACCCATACACACACACACATATATATTGGAGTGTATTCCTAAACAAAAGAGTAAGTTTTCCCCTGAGGTAAATGTTATAACTCCCCTACAATGAAAGAAAAAAGAAAGCATCTATATTATCTATATTTAGTTCCTTATTCAGTTGTAAAGTTCCTCTTTGTTGTGCTTGCCTGGGAGCAGTGACTGTTTGGAGCCCCAGATTCCAGTTCAAGCTCTGTCACGAGTTGTGTGATTTGGGACAAATGCTCCCATTTCTCTGGGTCTTAGTTTGTGTATATGTTGCGGGGGGGGGGGGCAGAGAGAAGCTAAACGATCTCTAAGATCTTTCTGACATTAAAATTCAAAAATTTCATTCAGGACTTGGTCCTAATTGAGCAATCAAAAAAAAAAAAAAAATCAAGATATCACCTGTCTCAAAGGATATTCCTGGTCTGGGAACAAGGCTAAATTTGCCTACGATTTCCCCTCAGGCAGAAGTGAGGATTAAAGGGTTGGAACTCAATTGAACACAAAGCTATTTCAGGAGTGTGGGCTCCAGCTGCGAAGCCCAGCAAGCAGGCTTCTGACAGTCTCCACTGACCCCATGGAGAGTTGACTTTGCTCCCTGGGGGTGATAGTGGAGAGCTGATGCCTTACAGGGAGCACAAGCAGGAATTTTATTATTATTGGTTTTGCAATTTCTCTGCATTTTGCTGTCATTTGCCTTAGTGGCCTGGGATCTCTGCATTAAGATTTCCATTCCATTCCCCCCAGGCTCCTGTGTTTTATGGAGATCGCTATGTTTGCTGTCTTTATTGAAGTTGGTGTACAGCCCCTGGCTGCTGTGTTGAGCATAATCAAATGTCATTTATGAAGTCCTCCTGCCACCGGAGGGAGAGCTGTGTGGCCCAAATGCCTGAGCAACTCAAAGAGACAGGCAGTCACAGACGCAGGCTCTCAGGTGCTAATAAATTATGAGGCTGAGGCTTGATTATTTCTGACCCTGGCTTGCCTGTTGTGAGTTATAGGTCACTTAAGTCTACTCCAATGAGTTTCTTCCGCTTGGGAGTGTCAGGTGCAGTCTGACAACTGAGCCTTATTCCTCTCCATCTTTTGTCTGGAAGAAGCAAACCACAAGAGGCAATTGGGGCAGTAGGAAGAGGAGAATGCTGATTCTGGACGGGGTTCTAATCCTGGCACAGCTATCCTTTCCCCGTCTGACCCTGACGGTCATTTCTCAGCCCCCGGGTCCTCTTCCATAGGGTTATTTTGATTAAATAATCACTAGGGATTTTTTTACAGTAAATTGTTCTGTTACTTTGGGGTAGTATTTTGCCCTGGCTTCATTTGGGATGCCCGATTCCTTCCCTATTTGTACATCCTTCTTTCTGAATCTCATTTTCTGACTATTTTATTATAAATGCTCGTGATTTCAGTATATGATCTTGGAATGATTGCTACCTACTCCACTTTTCTTTCGAGCTCTTTCTCCCATGATTTCTGACACGACCATTCCCCTTAAGTGTTCCACTTGGTCACTAGTGGCTTTCATACCATAAAACCCAATGCACTGGTTTCACTGGTTTCCCCGCCTCCTCTCATTGATATCTCAGTGCAGTGAGCCCCCCTTCTTTTGTGATCCATTTGCTTTGACAATGCCACATGCGTCTGGTTTACTTCTCACCTCTCTCCTCTATGTGGCCCTTAATGCCAACTCTATGCCTCCAACTCCCACATTCATATCTCCAGGTTACACTTTGCATCTGAGTTCCAGGCCTATAGATAGAGCTGTATTTAACATCTATGTTCAGATGTCCCACAGACTCAACTTCAGTGCATCTTGAACTCAACTTCTTATCTTCCCCTCATCTACAGCGGCTCTCACCTGCAGTTCAAGCAAATTTGGTCTCTGTTCACCTTTTGGCCCATGTCAGAAACTGGGAGTCATCCTGAACACCTTCTCCTCTCTCCTCCAGTGCAGTTGTTTATTCCACTAATATATAACCCGAATGAGCCTTCTACTATCCGTCTGTCATCCAGTCCACAGCCATTCCTTCTGGATTACCACAGAGATGCCTCTGCTTCCAGTCTTACTCCTGGCCTTAACTAATTCTCTTCACAGTAATTAATGTGATCCTTTCTAAGCACAAATCTGATCCTCTCAGTCTTCCATCTAAAATCCTTTAATGCATTTTCATTGCTTTAAGGATTAAAGTCCAAAACCATCTACATGATTTCCAAGGTGTGGCATGAGTGGGTAGCTTCCTTAGGAACACTGGTCTGTGATCTTCTTTTAATATTTCAAGTTTACTGTGCTATTTGTAGTCCTATATAGACTTTAAAAATAATCTTTCCTATCCTCAGAACATCTTTCACACTACTTTTCTTTCTTTTTTTTTTGAGGGGGGGTCTCAATTCCTTTCTTTTTTTTTAAATTAAATCATAGCTGTGTACATTAATACTGTCATGGGGTACAGTGTGCTGTTTTTATATACAATTTGAAATATTTTCATCAAACTGGTTAACATAGCCTTCATGTCATTTTCTTAGTTATTGTGTTAAGACATTTATATTCTACATTTAGAAAGATTCACTTGTACCCTTATAAGATGAACCATAGGCATGATCCCACCAATCACTCTCCCTCCACCCATCCTCCCCCCCTTCCCCTCCCTCTCCCCTTTCCCCATATTCTTAGTCTATAATTGGGTTATAGCTTTCCTATGAAAGCTATAAATTAGTTTCATAGTAGGGCTGAGTACATTGGATACTTATTCTTCCATTCTTGAGATACTTTGCTAAGAAGAATATTTTCCAGCTCCATCCATGTAAACATGAAGGAGGTAAAGTCTCCATTCCATGGTTTCACACTAATTTTTACCTGGCCATCTTCACCTCCTAAAGACTTTTTCTTGCAAACCCTCCATCTAATTCAGAAGTTTCTTTCATTCTCCCTTGTGACATCCTATAACAGGGGTCCTCAAACTTCTTAAACTGGGGGGCAGTTCACTGTCCCTCAGACCGTTGGAGGGCCAGACTGCAGGCCCCGGAGAAGTCAGCTGCTAAGCAGGACAGGCAGCAGTGGCCAAAACACCCAGCAGGCTGGATAAATGTCCCAAACAGGCCGCATGTGGCCCATGGACCGTAGTTTGAGGACACCTGCCCTATAATGTTTCTTAATGCAATTATTATCTTAAATTATATACAGTTGATTCTTGCATGTGTGTCCAGATTAGGGATGCTAACCCTCCCACACACATAGTTAAAAGTCTATGTATAACTTTTATTCCCCCCAAAACTATGAATAGCTTACTATTTACCAGAAGTCTTACCAGAAGCCTTACCAATGAACAGTGGATTACTATATCATTTTGTATGTTATATGTATTATGTACTATATCCTTGTAATAAAGTAAGTTAAAGAAAAGAAACTTATTTAAGAAATCATAAGGAAGAGAAAATATATTTACTATTCATTCAGTGGAAGAAAGTCATCATAAAGGTCTTCATCCTTGATGTCTTCACATTGAGTAGGCTGAGGAAGAGAAGGAAGAAGAAGAGTTGATCTTGCTTGTCTCAGGGGTAGCAGAGGCAGAAGAAAATCCATCTATTAATGGACTTGTTCAATTCAAACCCATGTGGTTCAAAGGTCAACTATATTATTTTGTTTCTTTATTTCGTTAATATTGGTCTCCCCATCTAGACTATAACCTCTATGATGTCAGTGCTCATACACACTTTCCATTTGACTCTACCTCTGATCCCTTTTTCTGAAGTTGTTACCTAATAAGCACTCGGTGTTTATTGAATGAGTTAACAAATCCTAAATTCTGTTCATTGTTTCACTAGCTGCCTACTTACCAAGACTCTGAACTTCTTGCCCAGTTTCTTGACATACTAGCTTAATTAACCTCTTTGTAGCAGGATATTAGATTAGAAGTATTATCTGAGTTATAGTTACATTGGGCCCCAAGTTCTAGTGCATAATCAGGCTGCAAACTTTCAGAGGAAATGATAGGGAACAGTGTCATAATTCTTAGACACTCCCAGTCCTGCCCACATTAAGGATACACAAAGGTCAAGAGAATATAGAGATAGAAGATCTGTGGTGAGAATCTCTTTGGGGATAGTGGTACTGTGAGTACCCCCTCTTGTCCATCACCTAACTGCACAAGAGAAGGAATAAGTGGGCTCATTCAATGAGCCTGATGTCTGTCTGTCCCCACAGGATGGGGCTGAGGTGCTCTGCAGTGGATTGAGGTCTCACTCTCAGCCTGAAAATCTAGAGACTAAAAGATAAGGTGGTAGGACAAAGACAATTTGGTAGAAAAAAAGAAGGGTTTCTGCTGTGTTGACATGCTCAAAGTTTGGCAGATCGAGAAACACCAAAGAGAGGGTCAGAACTGAACATTTTTAATGCTTTTCAAAATAGCTCACCTGAAAGGGCACTGAGATCTTAACAAAGAGAATCTGGAGATGGATTAAAGGTTTTTAAGGACTGGGGAGTTATAAAGTCAGACAGAGAAGCATATATCCAAATTAAGTAAATAGATTATCCATGATGGGAAGTCTCCAAAGAGTGTACAAAAGAACCTCACCAAAAAAAAGAACAGATAGCAACATCTCTCAGGCCAGACGGTGTCCATAAGCGAAGAACTTCCCTGCTCCCCTTATCGCTCCTCACACCCCTGCTGCTTCCCGTATTCCACAGCCCAGTGTAACCCAGGAGGGCCAGGCAGAAAAAGAGAAGAAACCAGCCACTGTTTTCACCACCTCCCCCATGGAGGAATGTCATCTGTGACAGGCAACTATGAGAGAAGGAAGAAGAGTAAAAGGTGATCATGATGACATTGAGAAGGACTTTGGTTATTACCTAGGAATAGATATTTTCAGTTATTGAACAGCTTGCTATTTTATGCAAACATAGGGCTTTTCTTTCCCCAGAACTCAGCAGAAAAGTCCTGCGAGTTCTTCTAGTTTGTATCCATGGGAAGGAAGGGCCACTTCCACTGTGGGTATAAAGGAACAGCAGAAGATAAATATGAAAGTGCTTTCTGATCAAATCCCACGAGTCCTCCTTATGCATATTTACACTACATCTATGATGCTGTGAATAAATAACCTTTGAAGAAATGTGAAAGAGGTATTTTATGCTTGTGATAGGCTTACGATATGTGAAATATATTAGTCTAACTGCTGTAGCAAATAAACCTTCACAAACGTAAAATACCAACGCGCACACACACAAATTATTTCTTGCTGGTTAGACGAACAGTTGGCAATTATTCAAGTACCCAGGCTCATAGAAGCTTTGCCATTTTCAAAACATGAGTATTGTTCTTCACAGGTGTTCTTATTTCCTTCCAGCCAGAAAAAAATATATATACAGTATATGCCTATGGGACATTTTCAGAGGCCAAGCCTGAGAGTGGCACGCATCATCTCTGTGTAGTCTTCCCCTGGGTGGACTAGAGGCACCCACGAGCAAGAGAGGCTAGCATCATGGTCTGCCTGGGAAGAAGAGGAAAGCACGGACTTCAGTGAGAAGCCAGCAGTTCCTGCTGCGGGGAGCATTATAAAACCGTAATTATATGTTACACGGAGGCTCACAGGCCTCATCAGCCTGTAGATATAAATGAGACTACATTAATATTTATGCCCAGATTTGCAAAGACGTGAGGACTACAGGTCCTCAATGCCCTCTATGAAAGCCTGGGCAGGTTGTTTGTGGGAGCTCCAGCAAGGCACCTAACAAGCTCAGAAATAATTCTATTACTATCATTCCACTCAGACTTCCTCACGGTAACAACAAAAGCATAACACCCGCATAAAAAACATACACTAAGAACTTTCCACATGCCAGACACTGCCCGAAGCCCTTTATGCGTCTTTGCTTATTTAATCTTTAAATATTACACTCATTTTTCAGGTAAAGAAATCAAGGCCCAGAGAGGTCAATTAACCTGTGAAAGGCTGCAGAGCTAGTGAGTGCCACGACAGGATAAAATCCACTCAGTCTAGCCCTGGATCCCACCTGCCGAACCCCTATACTCTCTGCCCTCTACACCTGAGTTGCCAATATATGCTATAGAAACAGTGATGCCCGCAGTAAGGGAGTTGTCTCGGTCAGCTCAGGCTGCCACAGCAAGACAACACGGGGCATAAACAAGGGAGATTTATTTTCTCAGTTTTGCAGGCTGGGAAGTCCAAGATCAAAGTGCTGGCAGGATTGTATTTCTGCGGAGTGTCCTCTTACAGGGTTTCAGATGGCTATTTTCTCTCTGCACCCTCACATAGCAGAGAGAGACAACTGTTTTTTCAGAGCACGGCCCTGCCTTGGTAGCTCACTTAACCATACGCACCTCTTTAAAGTCCCTATCTCCAAAACAGTCACGTGGGGCTCAACATATGAATCTGAAGGAGACACACTTCCATCCACAGCACGTATTTTCTTCTGATACTTCCAAAACCATAAATCCTGGAGGTGCCTGAGCTCCAGAAACAGGAAGAGAACATGCTAGGCCACAAGATTCACGCCTGGAGTTTCATAAAGCTCCCCAGGAAGATGTGTCCTACAGCTGTCTCTATCCGGAAGGTCATTGTCAGTTCCCCAGCAGTCTAGTGTGGGAAAGGCCAGCTTGCCTCCCCTACTTTGCTCTCCCCACTTCCCTTGTCTGTCCCCAGGTGCCCACACATGAAACCTTTCCTTCAGCCTCCCACTAGAATTTCTCTCTGCACCCTTCACCTACCAACGCGTGTGAACAGGCTGGCGGAGAAATTGCCAGCCCAGCAATGCTCTGAGTTTCAGGGCAGCCAGGCTGGTTCTCTCCATCATCAGAGATTCCGGAGAACCCCTCCCTCGAGTACAGGCAGGTTGACCTGGCGAAGGGGGTGGAGCTGGGGTGCACGGGCTTGTCAGTCATCTCTGTGCTGTAAATAAGCTGAACGCAGGATTCATCCCTCCGAGAGGAAATGGGGATTTACTAACTGGGTGACCCAAAACAGAAAGAGACAGGCTATCTCGGACCATCAAATGAAGCTGTCATGATGGAGACAGGCTTCAGGGAAAATGGTGTGTGTTATCTAGGCCGCCTTGCCATTATGGATGACAGCTGCGTGTCCTGAATTTTCTAGGTCAGTCCCAATTTCAAATCTTCTATCACCTTGTCAGACCATGTATCCTAATTGTGCATTTGGAAAATGTGGCCACCAAGTCTTTAGGACACTAGATCAGCGTATTTGTTTAGGCAGGAGAACCAGCCTTGATAGTATTGATGAATATGTTTCAAGAAAATCTTTTCTTTTGTAGGGATGAAATTAGAACTTATGAATGGAAATTACAGAGACCTCTAGAAAGAGGAAAATGACTCTAAAATCAGAGTTTATGCTGCCCTGAGAGACATTCATAAAACCAGATAGGGCAGATCCTTTTCCTTGGCTGATGATGAGGCAGAAGCAGCTCTGAGGGGAGCAGCCTCAGAGCCTGTGTGAGGGGCCCCCAACCCCTCCAAAAGCCTCCCCCAGTCACAATCATGACCTAGGGGGCTGTGCAGGGTAATGCATAAGGAGGAAAGTTGTGGGAGGGAGACCAGAGGCTCCATTATAACCCACAGCTACACTAACTAAAATCTGAACATCATAATTTAGCATCCATCCCAAGGAGAGAGCTACACGAGATGGGGGTACACATAGAAAATGGTCAAGGACACAGGGGATGCTGATGCCTTCCAGTTCCAGTCAGAGGCACCCTTGGCACATCGAGCCCCATCACTGTTCTTCTACAACTCCTCTGAGCAATGAATCTGAAAACTCTTTGAAAGATAAGTGATTTCCTCACATCAGCAATCCTTAAGCACATCTATTCCCCTCGTCTTTAGATAAAAATAAAAGTTAAGTTATGATCATTTTTTGTTGCTGTTAAAATATGTGCAGAAGGAAAAACTACCACCAATGTTCAATATTGATTTCTGAGTAAGAAAGAGTATCATGCTGTCTACTACCAGTACTTCCTGCTTTAGGCAGAACCTGTGCCCAGGGCCTCTGAGAGCCTATAGAAAACGTCTATGCAAATTAGGAAAAGGTTCCTTTACCTCCACGTGGCACAGTCCCGGAGCCAGGGGTCCAGGTGTAGAAGTAAGGTACAGCCTCGATTGCAGCCTCCTTACCCAGGGTCCTGGTGCTACCATGTGGTGAAGATTGTCAGCTGGTCAAAATGCATACCTTAGGCACTTGTAATAAAATTCACTGGAGTAATTTAAAGACAGAATCAGAAAACTCCCTGAGTAGAAGAGAATGCCTTTGAGACAGACTATCCACTCATTGAATTGACTCATAGAAAAATCAGTTGTTTTTTAAGACCTCAGAGCCCTGAAGAGTGTTGGTGCTCACAGAGTTACCATGGGCATGCCACGTAATTTGGATGTGATGGGGACCTCAAAGATGAATAGGGTACATTTTTTTCCTCTAAAATCAGAACAGTTTTGTATGGGTGATAAGGCAACCGTGCCTAAAAATCCAATAAAAATGCAAAGCTGGATTAGTTTAAGTGCCAAATGAGTGGAACTGAAATATGCCACAGAAGTTCATGGGAAGAAGAGAGAACATTGGGGCCAGAGGACTAACAGAAGACTTCATGGAGAATTCAAATGTGTAAAAGGGAGAAGGGGAGGGAAAGAGTGTTTGTGAAAAATGGAGCAAGAATTGTCTAGGTATGGGTACAGGGGAGTAGAAGGCAAAGACAAGGACGTGAATAAAGGTAAGAGGTCTGAAGTGAGGACCTGTGAACCACGACAGTGTTCTTAGGGAAAAAGTGATGAATATTGCATATACATATCTGGGAAGTAATTATTTAGAAGTTAATTCTTGTTTAGAAAGTCAGTTTGGTGAACTGAAAACATCAGAGGCTTAGTAATAAAACAAATACAAGTTCAAAGTCAGACTCCACTCTTAATTACATAACCACGGGCATGTTACTTAATCTCACTAACATTCCATTTCCTTATTTAAAAAAATGCTAGTTCTCCAAGATGATTACAGAAAGCAATAAAGAATGTATGGGTCTACCACATAGTAGGTGTTTAATAGCCAAGAGCTCTCAGGATTACTATAGCTTTAAAATCTTCTAAACACAAATGTAAGGAAGGTAAAATGATGACTTCTGAGACTACTGCCAAAAACGTATGGCTTGTATATACATGACAATAGCCAAGTATAAACTGTAAGGCAAGATGAACCTTCACCAGGGTTCTTGGTTATAAACAACCAAAACTGATTCTGGAATTGGAAGGGTATCATGTAGCTCACTGAAATGATTGAGAAAAGAGGTTTAGACAGAACCAAGACAAGCAAGGCACAGCCAACATCATGCCAAAGGTACTTTACATAGCATGCCACCATTGACATTACCACCACTGGACACTCACTGCCATGCTGCTGATCTTCTCTGCCCCACCAGCCTCACCACTGGGCCTCTGAGTGGAACCTTGGCCTCCAAGCACCTGCTATACCAAAAAAATCTCTGAACCTTTGCATTATTCCCATAAGGTTTAAAGTCCCTGGCAGTAGCATTTCATTGCCCATGATTAAATTATGTGTCCGTTCTCTACCTGCCAGGGGTAGGGGGACAAAATATTGTCCCTACTTTATCTTCTGTAATGAGATACAGATAGAAATATCCTCCCTAACTTGGGATTGCCCCAACGTAGAAAAAGAGGATGTGTAGAAAAATAATGACATTTCAAATGTCCAATATGCAACAGCAGTAAGAATCTGTTAAATGCACACACACAAATCTAACAAGAGATATGCAGGACCTGTAGAATAAAACTTTTCCAAAAGAAAGTAAAAGATGCCTAACACTAATGACAAGGCATACCACATTTCTGAAGGAGAAGTATCAGTATTGTAAAAATGCCAATCTTCTCTAATTCTACAAATTCACTGAAATTTTGATCAGAATCATGAGAGTTTGTTCATTATTTTAAAAGTTGACAAGGTGAGTCTAAACTTTATATATAAAATCATTTATTCAAAAGAGCAAAGAAATTAGAAAAACAAGGGAGCATACTATCAACTTACCATTGTATAGGATAGCATTTACCAAGGTATAATACATAGATCAATGGAGCAAAATAGAATTCAAAATCATTATACAAATTTATAGCATTACAAGCCTTCCTCAAGAGAACAGAAAGAGAGGAAGTCAACAACTTAATGGGACATCTTAAGCAACTGGAAAAGGAAGAACATTCTAATCC
>NW_003852450.1:348550-363118 GCF_000181295.1 Otolemur garnettii | reverse complement strand
AAAAAAAAATCATTATACAAACAGACATCTAGTATATGTAAGAAGGTATTTCAAATCAGTGGGAAGTCAGGGGACAGAATTTTTTTTTTTTACAGGACACGATTAGAAATATTTAAACTTTGTGGGACATAAAGTCTCTGTTGCTACTCATGTTTGCCACTGCAGTGTAAAAACAACCATAGATGATACTAAACAAATAGCATGTTCCAATAAAACTTTATTTACAAAAGTAGACGCTGAGCAAAATTTGGCCTAAGGGCCATACCTTACCAACCCCTTGTATAGACTATTCAATAAATGGTGTTTAATTAGATTTTATTTGGAAAAAAATAAATCTAGATCCTTACATTATGTACAAAAATAAAATCTATTTAAATGCAAATAGCTAAATGTGAAAATTAAAAACATGAAATTATCAGAAAATTGTAGAAGACTTGGAAACATGAAAAAAGTGAATAGATATAATTATATAAAACTTTAAATCTTCCATCCTCAAAGGACTAAAAGTTATGGTAAAACATCAAAAAAATGGGGAAAAATTATTTGCAATAATCATACAAAACAAATAATTAATATCCAACATACAGAAATTATATCTATAATCTATAAAACAAGGATAAATAGACCATTAAAAATGTAAAATATGAACAAGCAAATCACAGAAACAAATAGCCAACAAAGAAAAGTTGCTCAATCTCACCAGTAATAAGGGCAAATAGATACATTTTTAATCATGTTAGCAAAAAATAAAATATTAGCATGGGCAGGGACACAAGAACGGGTGCTTATCTACTGTGTGTAAGAGAAGGAGTTAGCAAACTAATTGCTAGAAGGTAGCAATATCTTATAAGACTTTTAAATGCACGCCCTTTGACATAATAACATTGCTTATCTGGATCATTTCTAAAGAAATGCTTATATCTGCGCACAAAGATTTCTTTTTTGTATAAGTTTGTTAACTGATGTGGTGCTTGTGCTGGTGAAAAATATAGAAACATTAATTGTAGCTCAAAAGTGAAATGACTGACAATAAGGTAGACATATACGTATTTGCTGATAAGAGAAACAAATCTAGGAGAAAATGAGATGGAAACCTTACAAAACACAGCACGAACCCGTCCATATGTGTATTAAGACAGGGTGTTGTTCTGCTTGCTGCCTGGGCTAGAGTACAGCGGCATCATCATAGCTCACTACAGCCTACAACTCCTGGGCTCAAGCAATCTTCCTGCTTTGGTGAGGAATTTTCTAATTTTTTGTAGAGACAGGGTCTCACTATGTTGCTCAGACAGGTGTCAAGCTACAGGACTCAACTGATGCCCCCACTTTGGCCTCCAAAAATGCTAGGATTACAAGGCATGAGCCACTGCACAGAGCCTAAACCTATATATATATATATTTTTTTTTTTGAAATATACATGCATGTATATGTATTAGCAAAGGAAATCAATTTTTTAAACAGGTCTGAAAGAAATCCTGTAGTCGTGGTTACCTCCAGGAAAGGCAGGACACCAGGGAGGTGACTGTTAATGTTTTAATCTATACACATCTGTCAGTGACAGAATCTTTTCCAAGATCAGCTGCAGTTTACAGACAGGGACAGGACTCGTCTCCAGCAGACAGATCTGCCTGCCAGCCGGGCCCTGCCATTTTCCTAGACGCCTCTTCCTCACATTAGCTGACATGTCTCACCTTCTATGGCTAAATCCATATGTGTTCTAATGGAAATACATTCATATTTTAATTTGTGCATCACAGTTGTTGTGGGTTGAATTGTCACTCAAAAATATATGTTGAAGTCCTAATCCTCAGGCCTATGAGTGTAATCTTATTGGAAAATAGTGTTTTTGTCATCGTAATCATGTTAACATGAGGTCATGCGGAATTAAGGCGGGCTCTCGAAGAAAAGAAAAGGAGATTTGGACAGAGAGACACAGAGAAGATTGACACACTGTGAGAAGGCAACAACGTGACAAAAGAGGCAGAGATGGAAGCCACGAAGCCGTAAAACAAAGAACTTCAGGGATGGTCTGCACCTGCCATAAGGAGGGCGGGGCTGGGAGCAGGCCCTCCGTCAGACCTCGGAAGGAAGCAGCCTTCCTGAAACCATGACTGTGGACTCTGGCCCCTGAGCCATGAGAGAATACATTAAATCTTCACTGTTTTAAGTCACCCAGTTTGTGGTGATTTAGTATTGCAGTCCTGGGAAAGTAATACAACAGTGTTGACCAAAACCTTTTTTGATTCACCATTCTGTGAATGTGTGTCTACAAAGGAATGGGAACCAAAATGATGCCTGACAATTAACAAAATTGAAGGGTACGGATTCCACTGTCATGAATAGGGCTCAAAGAAAGGCAGAATGGGGACGGGCGCAATGGCTCATGCCTGTAATTCTAGCACTCTGGGAAGCCGAGGTGGGGGTACCTCGAGGTGAGTTCGAGACCAGCCTGAGCCAGAGCAAGAACCCCTCTATCTCTAAAAATAGCTGGATGTGATGGTGGGTGCCTATAGTCCCAGCTACCTGGGAGGCTGAGGCAAGAGGATCACTTGAGCACAAGATTATGAGGTTGCTGTGAATTATGATGCCAAAGCACTCTACTGAGAATGAAAAAGTGAGACTCCATCTCAAAAAATAAAAAAGAGAGGCAGGATGCCTACTAGTTAGGGCACTGTATGGGAGCTTTCTGCACTGCCCGGTGGACCAGACAACTTCCTAATGTCCATAAACCTGGGAGTCCATGAGTCTCTGTAGCAGAACAGCATGGTGCAAGAGCAAGGGTTTGAAATGAGGAAAACCTGAACACCTGGGTTGGAATTCCAGCTTCACTATATACTAGCTGCTTGACCCTGAATAAACTTTTTTTTTTTTCTGAGACAGCGTCTCACTATGTTGCCCTCAGTAGAGTGCTGTAGCATCACAGCTCACAGCAACCTCAAACTCTTGCTTTAAGCTCTTCTCTTGCCTCAGCCTCCTGAGTAGCTGGGACTACAGGCGCCTGACACAACACCCAGCTATTTTGGGTTGCAGTTGTCATTGTTGTTCAGCAGGCCCAAGCCAGGCTCGAACCTGCCAGCCTCATTATATGTGGCCAGCGCTGTACCCACTGAGCTATGGGCACCACTTTGAATAAACTTCTTAATTGCTAAGAGCCAAAAATAATAATGCTCCTTTAATGAGTCAGCATTCTTAGATGGAAGCAATTGACACTAGCTGATAATTTAAGGAGAAAAGAGATTCATTGTAGGAATTGGCTATGCTCTAGTTTACAGGAGGCACCAGCAAAGCAACCTGCCACTCAGGTCTTAGAAACTAGTTAGAGTTGCTGCTGTTGCAGCCACCTGATACTAACTGAAAAGGATTTTTTTTGTTTTTAACTTTTGTAGCTCTGCTTTTTCTTGTATGGGAAGTGAACATGTCTGATTGGTGGAACCTGAGTCATGGCTCAAGCCCTAGTTTCTGGGGTGGGGAGTGAGGGGAGGGAAGACTAGCAAATGAGAAGATAATCATAGCTCTCATTTAGAGCCAGGCACCTTTCTATATTTCCATATATTAATTCACTTCATCCTCCTAAGATACCTGTAAATCAGTATAGAACCCCCCTGAGGAAACTAAGGCAAAGGAAAGCCAAGAACTTGGCCAAGGTCCCAGCTAATAGGTGCGGAGCCAGGATTAAGTCCCGGGTTATCTGGCTCCAGACTCTGTCATCTTTGGGAATACCCCGTTCTGCTCTTCACTTGGCATTTTCAGCGTTTGCAGAGGTCACTGTCTACCTCCAAAAGCAACAGATTCTTCAAACATAAGGGGACTCAGACTCTGAAAGGCCAAATTTTTAAAAAGACAAATGTTTATGACAATGTACAACTTGCCTCACAGAGCTGTCCTATGTATTAAAAGAGAATAAAACTTATATAATAACACAGCAACACACACAGAGTAAGTTTTCCATCGGTGGAAGTTGTTCATGCAATAATAGCTGCTGCTACAACTAAATCCTTCTTGACCTGGACAGACCATCTCTTGGCTGTTTCCGCTGCCTTTGACTTGTCCTAGCACAGCTCTGCCACTCATTCGCTGTGACCCCAGGTAAGTGTCATCACCTTTCTGAGCCTCAGTCTCCTGACCTGTAAAATGGAATTGAGCTGGGAAAGGGGCAAAAATTTCAAATTACGTTCTTTCTGGAACCCTTCCAATTTTGACACTTCTTCTTTTATAACTCCTGTCTTCTAGACCTTTGATAACAAATCCATCCCACCAATTTCTACAGTTCTGATCATCTGTGACTCACAATTTCATTCTGGGTTACAATGCCACTTTCTATTGTTTTATAATTGTTTCCTTCTCTAAATGTGTTGCACGAAATGGCATTTCAGAACATACAGTGCTTTTTGGAAAGGGAATCGATTTTATAAATAAGAGATGAGTTGCAGCCGCCTCTGTGTACACACACACATTTCATCTGATATTATGCTCTGGTGCCATTCAAAGTGGGACAGTGCCAAGTTACTGGTTGTGAGAGAGAAGAGGGTCTATTCTCAGTTGGTGCAGAAAAAGCCCTGGAGTTTTTCTCAACATGGTAGACTCCTTGCTCCTTTCTTGCCTCAAGGGGCCTGAAACGTGTTCTAGATAACACATTTCTGGGAACAGTTTCCTGGAGTTCTGGCTCAATATCACCCTCCATTTTCCCTTCTTAATTTTCATCTCCGTCTGCAAGCCGGTCAACTAGCAGGAGTTTCTTTAGTCATCATTGTCACATGGGATTCTGGAGTAAAGATAATTTTTGGACCTTGGTCGATCCGATTTATCTTATAACTTTTAAAATTTTGCTGCCAGGAAAAAGAAAAAAGAAATTTTCTTATGCCTTCATGTTTAAGCTCAAAGGTCTTTCTTATTTGGTACCCCCTAACTTGCATTTCAACTACCTCACTTGCATTTCCAGTACTTTTATTCTGTCAGATAGTAAAATCTTCAAAGGCGCTGTATTCATTTTTCATTTTCAGAAACACATCCGGCATTTTTACGTATCATTAAACAATTAACAGGGTGAATTCTCATACATAGTAATTGCCCTCTGAGATATGCAACATTAGCCTATTTACAGAAGAGAAAATCAGAGTTCAGAGAGTAAAGTGACTAGCCCCAGGTCACATAGCTCAGAGGTGGCCTGGTCAGCATAAGCTGCAGGCTTTGCCACCTCCCTGCTCTGGGTGCCATCTGCCCTACCCAGTCTGCCCCCAGACAGAGGAGCGATGGGATCGCATTCCAGACCGCTGACTGACGTCAGGCAGTGCTCAGGCTATTTATCCCATAGTTGGCCACTTTGTGGTGAGCCTTGGTGTCCCCACAACCTCAAGACCTGCCATCCCAGTACACTGAGAAGTGGACTGTGCTGACTCTCCACCTGTGTGTACTCTTGCCTCTTCCTCCCGGTGTTAGAGACAGTCCCTCCCTACTTGTTCATGAATGTTGCTCCCTCAATTACTATCTCTTATTTATTCTGTCTCCCTGTATAATGGTTCTTCTTATTCAGCAAGAAAACACCCTCCGATCTCTCCCATGAAAACAAAAGCAATACAAATTAAAACAATGCCCCTTACCCACTCCCTCTCCCTCCCTTTCCCCCTTTATTACCTTCCGGAAAGTAGAATCAACATCGGCTGATCCTAATACCTTATGATTTCTAATGTCTCCCCCCCCCGACTTCCAGCTTTACCTTCCTCCTGATATCGATCCTTCTTGGACACCAAAGCCCTCTGTATGACTAAACTCTCTGTCTTGGTATTCTCAGGCACTTCACTCTGTAGAAATCTTCCTTAGTAAACTGTTCTAATCTTTTGGGGTCTGTTGCTATCACTTTTTTCCAGTTTTCCTTCTACCCTTCTGGCCATTCTTTGGTTACCTTCATGGACTTCATCCTGACCCTTTGGTCTTCTCTGTGTTTAGACTCCCATTAAATGATTTTATTCATAACCATCTCGAAATGATAAATCCAAAATCTGTATCTTTAGCTCAGATTTCTTCCCTGAGACATCTACAGCTGTTATGCTAGTGTCCCCGCTAGAACATTCTTCTAACTTCGCATTTAAATTATCCTAAAAAGAATGCATTATTTTGCCGCAGTGACTGCCCTTGCCATGTGCTACTCCGATTGTACTCACAATCTTGTTAAATGGCACCACAAACAAATGATTTCCCAAAGCAGAATCAGGGCTTCTCCTTCCCTTTTATCCCTACATACACAGAGTTGAAGACTGTTATTTCCTACCTCTTAAATATCTTTTTTAACACATCTGCTTTTCTGTCTTTAGTAACTATAACTGCTTTATTCTGGATCCCATCTGGATTACAGCAATAGCCTCCTAACCCATCTCCCAACCTTCAGTCTGGCCCCTTTCCAACACCTTCTCCTCCCTGCAGACAGGGGAATCTGTCCAAAACATAAATCTGATCTTGCTACTCACCCCTATTAAAATCCTTCAATAGCTCCCCTTAGTTTTCAAGATAAAGTTCAAACTCCTTCACTTAGCACATAAAGCTCATTGTGTGATCTCCCCTGAATAATTCTCTGGCCTCTTCCATCCCAGCCCTACTATTCTACCTCGTGCATCCCATATTCCAATGATAATGAAGTACAAGCAATTTTCTAAACCCATTTTCATAGTCCATTCATGCTGCTACAACAGAATGCCTAAGACCAAGGAATTTATAAAGAACAGACATCTGTTTCTCACAGATCTGGAGGCTGGGACATTCAAGATCAAGGTGCTGGCAGACGAGATGTATAGTAAGGGCTGTGCTCCACTTCCAAGATGCCCCCCCCCCAAGGCTGCATCGCCTGGAGAGGATGAATATTATGTCCCCACATGGCTAAAGAAAGGACAAGCAGAACTGATTGCCCTGTGAGGCCCCTTTCATAAGGGATTTAATTGTTTTCATGAAAGAAGCCCTCATGATCTAATTCCCAATTAAAGGCTCCTCAACTCTCAATACCATCATGTTGGGCACTAAATTTCAACACTTGAATTTTGAAAGGAATACATTTGAAATCATAGCACCCATTATGCCAGGTGATGCTTCCATGCCAGTGCACGTGCTGCCCCCATGCATCCAATGAACTCCCTTTTCATCCTGTCTCAGTCTTCCTTCAGTATTTCCAGGGTACTCCCACTCAACTTCATGGCCACATCCTGATCCTTTCATTTAATTTACATTTACTTCTTCTGTGGTCCTGTAAAATATCTAGAACAATTTATTTTTTCTGAAATAATAGATAGATGGATGGAGGGATGGATGGATGAATGAGCTCTTATTCATTTTCTATCCCCATCATCTAGCACAGTCCCAGACACATAGTAACAATAGTTTGTATAACTGATTTTACTTGAGAGATGCTTTTGTGCAATTAATCAAAATTATAGTGTACCTTTCTGCATTTTCTCCCTGTATAAGTCCTGAATCTAGTCTAACGTTGTGTGCAATAACATCCTAAGGAGCACCCTGGGCAAGTCTACCTATGGATCTACTTTTACACAAGACATGGATTCCCTCTGCTTATTCTCCAATAAAAATATGGAACTACTAGGATAAGAGTTAGAACTCTTGATGATGACATTGCAATATGGTAAGGAACCAACTAATGTAGAATAGCGGGAACTCCCTGGCAGGGCCCTCCTATTACTTTCCCATGCATGCTGACACTCTTGACTGCATGGATCTTGGGGATCTAGGTAATATGGGACAGGAAAGCCTTTCAATAAAAACACAATATGCCAGCCAGCTGCAAATCCTACCTGCAATTTCTTCTCTTCCTTCTTCGATCCAGGGGAAATATGTCAGTGGATGCTGTCAGATAAGAACAAGCCATTGATCTATAGGGCGTGAGGGAAGGCTAGAATATTGATGTCACAGATTCTCTCTATGTACAAGCTGCTCCCTAGCAAATGAGGTGCCTTGGGAATCCAGGCTCCTTGGACTAATAATAAACACCTGAAAGAGTAAAAGTCACCAGCATGCTCTGCTTTCCCTCTGCAGGCCAATGCTTTCACAGCTAGCAGTAACTGGGCTCTAGAAATCTGTATTTACATAACTAAAGCCTTTCCTTCCCTCACCTTGATTTTAATTCTTTGCCAGAAAATGGTTTTTTCCTTAGTACACAGTTGAGTATGAGAGTCTCAAGTGGGTAATAAAATAAAACTAGATTTGAAAGGTCTGAGTTTTAGTTCTAGGTAACTTATTAATATTTCCTTCCCTTCTCTCTTGGTATTGGTTTCTTCATAAGTAAACTGATGACTTAGATCAGATCAGGAATTTTTAACCTGAGTCCCTGGATGGAACTTGGAGTCTTTGTTAAGTTCCAGAAACTAAATGCTAAACCTGGTACACCCGTCCATTTGTGTGTGTGTGTGTGTGTGTGTGTGTGTGCTAGGAAGAATCATAGTTTTGCAGATTCATAAGTGAGCCCAGGGTTCCCAAAATTTATGAAGTTGAGGGTTGCACTATGATTAGTCCATCATTCTGTTATCTATAACAGAATTCCTGATTCTGGGTAATTTATAAAGGAGAGAAATTTATTGCTTAAAGTTCTGGGAACTGGGAAGTCCAAGGTTGAGGGGCCACCTCTGGTGAGAGCTTTGTTGCTGGTGAAGACTCTCTATACCAGCAGTTCTCAACCTGTGGGTCGTGACCCACAGGAACTATATTAAAGGGTCACAGCATTAGGAAGGTTGAGAACCACTGCTCTATGCAGTCCTGAAGCAGCTCAGAGTATCACTAGAGAGGTGAGGACTCAAGTCTCTCCTCTTATGAAGCTCCTCATGCCACTCCCATGATAATTCACTAATCCACTAATCCATGAGTGAATTAATCTTTTCCTAAGATCAGAACTCTCATAACCCAATCACTTCTTAAAAGCCTCATTTCTCAATACTGCCTCATTGGGGTATAGATTTCAACATGAATTTG
This sequence comes from Otolemur garnettii, assembly GCF_000181295.1. Classification (NCBI taxonomy): domain Eukaryota; kingdom Metazoa; phylum Chordata; class Mammalia; order Primates; family Galagidae; genus Otolemur; species Otolemur garnettii. Next base: position 354,156 of record NW_003852450.1, on the reverse strand, counting down.
GGGGCAATGGGCAAATATTCAAATCATGCAATACTTCAAATATTCAAACATTCAAATCATGCAATTTCTTCACCTACAAAATGGCAATAATGATACCCATCTCATGTATTGTGAAGACTAAGGGAAATAGTAAACATTAAAAAAAAAAAAGGCTCAATGTCAGAAATGTTCATGAAATGCTTGTTTACTGTCTGCTAAAGTAGTAGACATTGAGAGCTACTACTTCCTCATCTAGCCCAGAACTCTTGGCATCTAAACTGATACTTTCCCAAGTGTAGTCGTGGACTGACAAAGTCTTGTCAATGTTCTTCTTCAAAAAGGTGAGGCATGAAGAATAAGCCTCTGTGATTAGCATGTTTCTTCACAAATATAAATTAATTTGAACAAATAGAATCAATCTAAGTCTTCTAAGACAGGGACAGGGTCCAGATTGGATGACCTAAGCTTTGACATAAACAAAAAGTTAAAGGCCATTTCTTCAGAAACCTTTATTTTGACAGCATGTCTGTTCATAAAACCTGATAATCCTAAGGCCATGAACTAGAGGGTAGAGGGAGTAGAGATAGCAGTGAAGCAGCCTTGGACTGACAAGAAGGTCATTGTCTAGCTGGCTTGCACTACACCTGGTAGACCCTATTATGTAGAATCAGCCCCCCCAAACCCTGGCTGTTCCCATGTCACAGTAGGTTGCTACTCCACTGTCCACACCTTCCTCTCTCTCCTACAGCCTGTCAACCTGTGTAGTCATTTTTTATGAATTTTTTCCTTCAAAGAGGATATTCAGCAAACATTCATTCACAAAAAACCTCTGTACAACTAACACAAACACAAAAACACCCACACATTCTGTCAACCTTCAAGGCATTATTATGTTCATTTTATAGATGAGGAAATGAAACTCACAAAGATAGTAAGAGACAGAAGGAGACTGAATCCAGATGTCTCCGACTCAAAAGCTTTTAAACTAAACCCGAGACCCTCAAGACATACTGATGAACGAATATGGTCCTTCTTCTCATGGACCACTGGGAGAGGTGAACAGGACATGGAAGACCATGATTCACAGGAGACTGAGACTGAGTTCGCCTACCTCGAATTGGTTGGGAAGGAGAAGGGCATCCAAAATGTGAAGTTTACAAAACCCTTCTTGGAAGACCTGAGTATTCGAGGATGGGCTGGAATTAGTCCAGAGGAGGCTGACCACTCCACACAGAAGGATGAGCTTGTGAAAAGCCACAGAGGCAAGAGCAAGACATCAGGGAACCCCAAATTGCATGTCACTTAGAAGTAAATGTTCCTGGTAGCGTGACTTGCAAAAAGCCTTGCATGCAGTCAGCGGCCCTGAGAGATGGAGGCCGCCCTTCTGCCAAGAATGCACTTGTGATCTTAACTCTAGTGCTCTGGAAAGAGATAAGGGCTTTGGGGACCCCCAAAACTAGTTTCTCACTCCCCTGCTCTAACGCAGACATCCCACTCTCATCACAAAAGGTTACAATTTCCCTGGGAAGAAATTGTGCTGACCTTGGGTTTTTGCAAAGAGTGTGGTATTTCTGCTTGGCTGCGCAGTCTGCTGAAATGCTGCTAAAATAGCTAGTGAGCAAGATGTCCCCAAAGCAAGCATCTGCACAGGAGGGCCCTGCAGAACTTTGCCTGTGGCTTACTCACCTCAAGCAAGGAAGGCAAGGTGACTACTTTTTGAGAAGTTGTAGATGCATGTGGCAACTCAGCTACACCAGACCCCACTTTCTCACTGCGCTCCCAACAGGGGAAGAATGTTCACTACACAGCTGATAGCATTAATTATAAAGAGGAGCTCTGAGGTCACGCTGTGTTCACCGTACAGCTGATAGCATTAATAAAGAGGGGCTCTCATTCCTTAGTCCAGGAATAAGGGCCCCTACTTTTATTCTATCTTGGTCGTAGATGGACCAAGAATCTTGAGGCTTTCATTTACCCCTTTCTAAAACAGGAAAATAGTTCTTACTACAGTGCTATAAATTTAGTTGTCATAAATGTTTTCTAAGTACCTGATTGCTGATTGTTCTCAGCAAAGATAATGCTTAAACCTGGTCCTTGACTTCTAGGAGTTGTAGAAATTAAGCCTGACATTTACATCATTGATTATATTCATTTGGTGCTTGAATCAAATAAGCCAGACTATTTCCTACTACATTTTCCTAACTGAGTATGCATGGAAGAGACGCTCCTTGTTTCACCCATCGTGTAAAAGGCATATACATTTTAGCTAAAATTTTGAGTGAACAAACTCTTAACAAACAAAACCCTTATGAAGAAAGAGCATAAATTACTAACCGCATAGTATGATAATTTGACCCACCTTACTAGCCACACCCCCAAACCAGTGATGGCATAGAAACCCAGAAAACCTCCTGATGTGAAATAGAAAAAACAAAATTAAGTAATTTTGGGGTTTGTGTCAAGCCTGAGTGAGAAACCAATTATGACCAAGAGCATAGAAAAATTACACCCAACTAATATTAAGCACTTTCTAGGGCACAGATACTGAGTTTGATGAACCCAGATAAAGGATTTTGTTTAATCCTCAGAGCCACTCTATAAAGCAAATGAGGAAGGAAGTCCTTAGCTGCCAGGAGATAGGATGCTGTAGAAAATGAAACATCTTACTTCATTCAGCAACAAAGGATCTGCTCTGTCTGGGGTCGTCTAATTCTAGATTGAGTTACAAAGGGAAAAAAGAGAAGGAAAAGAGTAAAAGAAAGGCAGAAAATAAAAGCATAGAGGATGCTTAGCCGAGTGTTCTTCACTCACATCCACTCAAGGCAGAACAGATCTCATATTTCATTAATCCACTCATTCAATAACAATTCAGTCAACATCTGCACGTTATGTGGGTAACACAAAATGCCTGACAGTGAATATTCTCCCTTCTGATGGCCTGCAAACATCTCTGCACCCCTCTGCGTGGTTGCTTATGGATGAGCCACCAGTTTGCTACTACCTATTTCTGCTGTGTGTTTCGAGGGATCAGATCAGGAATGGATATTTCTTCCAAAACAGCAATCTGATCAGTGACCTATGGTGCAACTCAGAGGGAGAGTTCAACCACTACAGAACACAGCAAGGCTGAACCCACAATAGAGAAAGACTGAAGAGGAGGTGCAGATGGACAGAAGGCAAGGAGAAGCCTGACGCAGTGAAGCTACTAATAAGCAGAAACGATAAGTAAAACACAGTCAAGACAGGAATAAATTGAGCCACTTTGTGATCACAATGGCAGAGTGGATGGGTAGATGGGCAGGAAACAGCAAAGGATCCCAGGGCTACCAAGAATAGAATGCCTGCTTGTTGTAACTACGGTCTATCCTGAAGTATGTTCTCGTTCTCTTTGGTCTTCAGCTGAGTGGCTCTTGAGAAGTTTTCCTGTCTTCCTAATTATCTCAGTTCTATGACCAAAAATCCTATAGGGTAATCAGAAGTAACAAAGATCTGTTTCTCTTGTTACCCAAATCAACCAAAATAGCACAAGCTGTAACATGGAAAACGCTATCCAAAGTACATATATAAGACATTGACAGGAATTAGTTCACTAATAAGTTAGATCAGAAATATATCTGTAGGCAAGCAGGCTCAAATATTTTATAAAACAAGGAGGAATATAAAAAAGATGAAAATCATGTAAGTTTAGAAGTGATAAATGTTTATATTCAAAAAGAATCAATAAACATCTCATTAGGGATAATGAATGTCTTAGTCTATGTTTTGTTCAATCTTTAAAGTGAGAAAGTGGAGAAAGTGGACCGTAAGCCTGAGCTTCACACATTGACTTATCCTTCTATTGTCACCCAGTGCTGCAACTTAGGAAGGACTGGAACACTTCTCAGTGAAAACCTTAACAGCCCCAACTCAACTCCCAGGCAACCTTCCTTCTGTAGTAAGGGTACATTCATACGCCCTAGTCCGGCTCCTAAGCAGTAGCTTGGGAAAGAAAACTCCTTACCTATCACACTGATTATCTGGTTATCTTTCAAAATTAATGTAAAATGTAAATCTTTTTTTTTTTTTTGAGACAACGTCTCAAGCTGTCACCTTAGGTAGCGTGCCGTGGCATCACAGCTCATAGCGACCTCCAGCTCCTGGGTTTAAGCAATTCTCTTGCCTCAGCTTCCCAAGTAGCTGGGACTACAATCACCTGCCACAATGCCTGGCTATAAAATGTAAATCTTAACAGAATGCTCGAACTTCATGCCAGGTGAAATTGTTCTGTCCTCAGCTAAAACAATGGCACATGTCCTGGTGGCTCTTTTTCAAACAAACACAGCTACCAGGTCTTCATCAGGGGCTCCACACAAAGGCCACCAACCTCAGCCCTTCTAGGCCACTGAAGGACCCTGTGACCACAGAAAGAACCCATAAGCTTAAAGCCCAAAATGCAGCGTCTTTTCTTAGCCTCTATTCCCCTAGGGCTCTTACTCAGTTCCTGCCTTTTCGCTCAACAATAGGTATTTACTGGCAATCAGAAAAAGATTAATAACTTTAACAGGAAAAGCTGATCACTTAAACACTGTTTACCAAAGACTTCTGCTTCTGACCGTAATTGAAATCAGATTTATCCTCCTCAATTAAACAACTGGAAAAACAGACTTTCTCATTCTCTCTACATACGTGTATGCACATATATATGCATAAAAGATTTTCAGTCATTGAATACATGTAGCACAGAACTGTGAGTCCTTAGAGGAAAAATATGAACAAATAAGGAGGCTCCTATGATTGCATGGATTCCTGCCTAAAAGCAGCTTCCAGGCTACTTTTTAGGGAAAAGGAACCCAAGAAAAGTGTGATAGTCTTGCTGCATTGAAGAAATGGAGATTGGAATTCAGGGAGACTGAAGTAGCTATAATTTGCAGGAAGACTATAGTAAATAGATATTCACAGAGATAGAGATCCAGAGATCTGAAGAAAGGTCCCCTCAAGTCTTTGACTAAGTACTGTTTCTTCTGTGAGTATACATGAAAGAAAACTGTCTGAAGCTGGGGAAAGAACCACCAGGAAACAGAAGGCATGTAGCATCTGGAAATCAAAAAGAGATGGGAATAATTTATTCTCACACTGGCTAGAATGGAAAGACTCCTAATACATGATGCACTGGATCAAGTCCTAGAAATAAAATTGCCTCAGTAGTGGAACTAAATTAACAATATTCTAAAAGTCGCTCTAAACCTGACCTAGAAACTTTAAGTGTAAGCCTTATAAAAATCAAACTAATCTGAAGTAAATTAAATACAAGCCAAAATAAAATGCCACACCTTTTAAAAATAATATGACAAAACATGACATCCCAACATAAAAAATTCACAACATCAACCTTCAATCAAAATGTGCAAGTAGAAAAATAAGATCCACAACCAGGAGAAAACACTATTAATTAAAACAAACCTAGAAATGCCAAGTGACGGAATTGGCCAACAGTGATGTTAGAATGGCTATAAATATGCTTCATAAGATCAAAAAGGTAAAGGACAACATGAACATAATGAGAAAAGAAATTGAGTTCCCATCTGTTGATCTATATAGATCTAGGTCTAGATCTATGTGTTGATGTGTATATGTATATATATATATAT
>NW_003852450.1:343889-348339 GCF_000181295.1 Otolemur garnettii | reverse complement strand
CCATCTGTTGATCTATATAGATCTAGGTCTAGATCTATGTGTTGATGTGTATATGTATATATATATATTTCTATCTATCTATCTATCTATCTATCTATATAGAAATTGAGTTCCTATCTGTTGATCTATATAGATCTAGATCTATGTGTAGATGTGTGTGTGTATATATATATCCCCAATAGGAGCTTCTAGAGATCCAGATGGAGAAGTTAGAAAACTTCTGTCTACTCTTGGGGAAGGTTAACTAATAAAAAAGCATGGAAATAATTTCACTTGTCACTCTAAAAGAAACAGTCTAGAGTATTTCTAAGAACTGAACCATTCCTTCTCCAACTTTAAGAATACAACTGAATGAGTTTTGACAAATATTCACATTTGTACCATCCATCACGGTCATGGCATAGACCATTTTTGTATTCCCCAAAGTTCCCTCCAACTCTTTTATAGCCAATTCTACGTCCAGGGTCTGTCAAGTGGTCAGCTCTTCACCGCCATTATTTTGCTTTTCCTAGAATTTCCTACAAATAGAATCAGAGAGTATACAGATTTTTGTATCTGGTTCTTTGGCTTTGCATGATGTTTATGAGATGCATTCATGTTTTGCCTAGAGTAAAACTCATTTTAAAGTAGTATTTAATTGTATGATATGAAAAATACAAAAATATTTGTAATGAAAAAGACATTGGATTTAACAAATAGTGAATTAAACAAAACCTAAGAAAAGATTAGTAAATTTGAAGATACAACAATATCATCTATTTAATAAAGTAGAAAGAAAAGAAAAAACTTCAGATAAAGTAAAGAGAATACCCACCCACGCTTACGGAATAATGTTGGTGTGTATAACAGTAGTCCCAAATGGATAAGGAGAGAGGTGGAAAATGCTTGAAGAAATAATGGCTAAAAGTTTCCGACATTTGAAAAACAGTATCAACACACCAAAACAAGCTCAAAGAAGCTCAAGCAGAAAACATAAAGAAAAGTAGACTAAGGTTAATCACAATAAAATGTCTGAAAAACAGTAATAAAGAGAAAAACCTTAAAAGAAATTGGAAAGGAAAAAAGACACGATTTACCAAGTGACAAAGATAAAGAGTTACAATGGATTTATCTTTAGAAACTATATAAGTAGACGGTAATAGAATGATGTATTTTAAGTATTGAAAGAAACAGCTGTTAACCTAGAATTCTATCTTTAGGAAAAAATATACTTCCAAAAGGAAGATAAAGTAAACACAGTAGACAAACAGAAGCTTACATAATATCTTACTGGCTGACCTGAACTATTAGAAATGGTAAAAGAGGGTTTTCAAGCAGAAAGAAAATTATATTACAAACCAATTGAAGTCTACACAGAGAAATGGACAGCCCCGGTATATGGTAAATATGAGATTAAATATAAAGTGCATTTAATCTTATTTTCTAATCTTTTAAAATAAATGACAGTTTAAAGCAAATGTAATAACAATGTAATGTGTGGTTATATCATAAGTACAAGTAAAATGAATGACAAGAATTATAGTAAACATAGGAGAGAAAGGGAACTACAGCACTGTAGGTAAAGTTCTGACACTACACATGAGGGTATTTAATATAAGAAGCCCACCTTACATAAAGACAAAGGGTAAAAGAAGATATACTGAATTAACACTATGAAAGGAAAGTTTGAAATGGTACATGAGTGCAGACATGTAAACTTCAGAACCAAAATTTTAACCAGGATCTTGGTCATAGTGATAGGATCAAGTCATCATAAGGGAATAATTTTTTCTAAATGTGTACAAACATAACAGAAGGACTTCAAAAAACATAATGCAAAAACGGATAGAATGGAAAGAAATGTACAAATTAACAATTATTGTTAGAGATTTCAGCATTATTTTCTCAGTCATTCAGAGAATAACTAAATACACAACTCAATTGTCTCAAAACTCTAACACACAAAGATAAGGATACGGAATGCCTGATGATAAAAGAATTGAGTACAAAATATAGAAGGAACTCCAACAGTTATTAGAAGTCAATAAAAGACAACCCAATTTTTAAAACGAGCAAAAGATGTTAGGTCATTTCACCAAAGAAGAAATATGCATACAGATAAGCATGTTAAAAGTGGCTTGATAACATGAGTGAATAGGGAAACAAGTTAAAATGGCAATGAACTACCAGAATACACCTGCCAGAGTGGCTGGATTTAAAAGACTGAAAACACAGAGTCCTGGGGAAGACGTGGACCCACTGAAATACTCAGCACTGCTGATGACATTGCTGATGGGAACATAAAATGTTGCCATCACTTTGGGAAACAATTCGTAGGTCCTCATAAATTTAGGCATACGCTTATCAACACGATCAACCATTTCATTCCTAGATCCATCTAAAAGAATGGAAAATATATGTACACGCAAACACGTGTCATACATATTTCAAATAACAGGCCCTGCCCCCTACATCCCCAGAAATATACCTATCACTGACCCCAACTTCAGTCTCTTATTCATTGCCGTGAGGGAGAGCGTAGACCATGGAAGCCCTGGAGTGTCTCAGAAAGAGGGCAGTAGAAAGAAACTATTGTAGGATTTGAACATAGGGTGATTTAGGGAGCAGCCTAAGGATGTAGGAGTTGACTCTGGATTGTGGCTGTCAGAAGATGAAGGCATTGGTGTGACTGGGTATCTAAGTAAATCTCATCTACAGACGGGATAGATGAGTATGCACCTATAATTAGTAAAAAGCAGTAGTGCGTTTTGTGGATGGCACAGTTGCATTGTTTTTGCCTGCATTTACACAAAATTATGAAGTGGACGTGCTTGGTCTCTTGTTATCATGTCTCACTACAAACTGATCTGAGGTTTGTGTTTTGTGAGACTGAAGGAGATAACACCCTAGCTGTGAGCGCCAGCCCAGCTTTCAAACATCAGGGGATGATTTTTTTTTTTTTTTTTTTTTGTCTTTTAAGTTTCAGTCGAGAACTGGAAACAACCCAAATGTCCATCAACTGGCAAAGGAATAAAGCAACTGCTATAGGAGGAGCATTCTGGGTGCGCGGAAATGGCCTGTGTCACAATTTTGATGGTAGTCATTAGTCATGACTGGAAACATTGGTGAATCTCATCAGTGCCTACTCGTAAAGTGGTGGTATTTTAATCTTTCTAATTAATTCTGTTTTGTTGGGGTTCTTTTAAAATCTTTACTTTTTACTCTTTCTTATTCCTCTTGGGGTACGAATTTTTCAGTTCTTGGAAAGTCTCTAACATAGTTCCTCTCCTAGAGTCAAACAAAAACATGTCCATTCTTTCTGATAGTTAACCTCCCTCAAGAGCAGACAGAAGCTATATAAAACGGGTGGGGGGGTGTTGATTTCTTAGAATATCACCTCAGTTAACCACTAGTCAAGGGACACTTCACTAGTTTTCTTTCCCCTAAGTTGGTCTCGTCAGTGGCTTCAACATTTCTTTTTTTTATTTTTCTTTTGAGACAGAATCTCATTATGTCACCCTTGGTAGAGTGCCATGGTGTCACAGTGCACAACAATCTCAAACTCTGGGGCTTAAGTGATTCTCTTGCCTCAACCTCCCAAGTAGCTGGGACTACAGGTGTCCACCACAATGCCCAGCTATTTTTTGGTTGCAGTTGTCATTGTTTAGCTGGCCTGTATGTGGCCAGCATCCTACCCACTGAGCTACGGATACTGCCCAATATTTCTTTTTTTATAGTCACAGAAAGTACTATTCTGACTCTTAAGAAATAAGAATAAGCAAACAAAACACCAACCAATTGCCTCCCTGTGCTTGACCTCAGCTCTTACCCTATACAAATGGTTGGTGGGGGAGGGGAGGGCTATAAGGATTTCCCAGGTCACTTCAAGTTTAGGAAAACTTACTATATGAGTTTTACCTCCAGGGGTCAGTTTAGGTAAAAACTTAACTTCTCTCCGACATTCAGTATGTGTTTGTGTGTGTGTGTGTGTGTGTGTCTCTGATATTCAGTATGTGTTTGTGTGTGTGTCTCTGACATTCAGTATGTGTGTGTGTGTGTGTGTGTGTGTGTCTGACATTCAGTATGTGTGTGTGTGTGTGTGTGTGTGTCTGACATTCAGTATGTGTGTGTGTGTGTCTCTGATATTCAGTATGTGTGTGTGTGTGTCTCTGACATTCAGTATGTGTGTGTGTGTGTCTCTGATATTCAGTATGTGTGTGTGTGTGTCTCTGACATTCAGTATGTGTGTGTGTGTGTGTCTCTGATATTCAGTATGTGTGTGTGTGTGTCTCTGATATTCAGTATGTGTGTGTGTGTGTCTCTGATATTCAGTATGTGTGTGTGTGTGTCTGACATTCAGTATGTGTGTGTGTGTGTCTCTGATATTCAGTATGTGTGTGTGTGTCTCTGACATTCAGTATGTGTGTGTGTGTGTGTCTCTGATATTCAGTATGTGTGTGTGTGTCTCTGA
>NW_003852450.1:343511-343869 GCF_000181295.1 Otolemur garnettii | reverse complement strand
GTGTGTGTGTCTGACATTCAGTATGTGTGTGTGTGTGTGTGTCTGACATTCAGTATGTGTGTGTGTGTGTCTGACATTCAGTATGTGTGTGTGTGTGTCTCTGACATTCAGTATGTGTGTGTGTGTCTGACATTCAGTATGTGTGTGTGTGTCTGACATTCAGTATGTGTGTGTGTGTGTGTCTCTGACATTCAGTATGTGTGTGTGTGTCTCTGACATTCAGTATGTGTGTGTGTGTGTGTCTGACATTCAGTATGTGTGTGTGTGTGTGTGTGTCTGACATTCAGTATGTGTGTGTGTGTGTCTCTGATATTCAGTATGTGTGTGTGTGTCTCTGATATTCAGTATGTGTGTGTGT
>NW_003852450.1:325208-343225 GCF_000181295.1 Otolemur garnettii | reverse complement strand
GCATCTAGCTAAAGCAGCAGCAGTCTGAGTAACTTATGAGAATTCTTGAGAGTATATAATGCTTATTAATTTAATAAAAATGGTTATTGCTTATGATAATGGAAAGTACCTAATAAAAATAAGATGGAAATATCCTTAAAGTAATAATTTGGTGTCAGCTCTGATTCTTCTCACATTAACTTCTCTGGTCAAAATTCCACTGAGTCTGTAACATCACTGCTACCTACTGACCCCTTAACAGGGGTCTCCATCCTGAGCCCTGCACTTTAGAAGACCCCTCTCTGTCAATGCAACTCAACGCAAATAAATAACACTTACTCAGTCCATTTTGCATTGAACTGAGGGGACCTAAGGGGGCCAACAACAGCAAGCTCTCCCCATAGAGAGAAAAGGCTGCAGCCACTCCCTCCCAGTGATCCTCACAGGCCCTCATTGAAGTCAGACATGAAAAAAATACAGCACAGTGGAAAGCTTCAAAGAGAGGGTAAAGGTTACAAAACAAGTTTACCTTTAACTGTACGACTGATCTTAACACATTCTGTCTGATGCACTTCTGTCTTGCCTTTTTCTTATTACTCCTAAATATGACTTAGGGCTGGGACAGTGTGCTGTGTCTACTGAGTATTGTGTTTAGTACTCGGGGCCAGCAGTGATGCTTGGCTTTTGTCCCAGATCACTCTGTTTCTAGTGCCTAGCACTTTTAACCCTGTGGTCTACCTGTCCAACTCTTCCAACTTCTCCTAAACTCATGGAATAAGAAGGCCACAGAGCAGAGAGGACGTGCCCACCCAGAGTCGGTGGTCCCTGCCCCCGTCTCTCTAGACCACACTCAGATTACCTAGATACCCACAGCACCTGCCCCATTAGCCTAGGCTCACTGTCAGCACCTAAGCAGGCCCCCTCCCAGGTCTTTCTGTTTCCCTATGCCTCGGAGTAAGAGAAAGAAACAGGTTTGGAGGCGAAGAGTGGGCAGCGCTTGGATGTGCAAGCTAGGGTTCTCACACGAACTCTCACAAGGGCACTCACAGCACCAGTCAGAGCCAGGCATGGACAGAGGAAGGAAGACCATAGGCCAGGGCTAGGTCTTGCCATGTCCCCATGTCACCATGTCTCCACAATCACAGACAGAACCCTGAGGAGTCTAAGAATTCTGACTGTAAATCTGGGCTTCAGATTGCTACTTGGGCATAATTACCAATGTAGAATTCAGAATATTATTTATGTAACAGTTATTTAGCTTGATTTAGAAAGTTTAGATATGAAGACATGCAGTGTATGAGCCTCCATTTGGTACTTCTCCCCCGGGGTTCTGTAACCTTCAGGAAGTTTACCCAGAAACCATAGACAGGTTGAGGGATGTTTAGTCCCAACAGGGCATCTTAGCTCAGACTGAACTAACATCACAACGTCTGAAGGTTCTTCATCTCTAAGCCACCGACTCCCTCCAATTCTTGGATGAGTGAACTTAGACCATGATCCTCAGTGCACTGAGTCCCTTCTATTTATCATCCCACTTAATTTAAAATAAAACCAATAAGTAGAAGGATTCTCATTATAAACTCTGATTAGCGGTATATTTAATATATATTGACCTTAATTTTCTCCCACAGAGATTAGTTCAGGAGAAAGCCAAAGCTAGCACGAATAGACTGGGGAAGAGGAGGTGTTTTAAAATGAATTAAGAAAAACTTTAGAAGTCATTTTAAGCTGCACCACTAAAATTGCTAGCCAGGGAAGGGGGTAAATCAAACAGAAAATAAGCAGAAAAAAAGTACTTGGAGAGCTTATAGGATGCAACATAAGCCAGAAATAGAAAAAATATGGGTAAAAAAAAAAAATGAAAGCAAGGACGCTTTAGCTGTGTAAAGCCAGGCTTGATTATTCTCAGGCTCACCACTGGAAGACTGTGTGGGGGAGGATGGACAGAGCACAGGAGGGAAAGTCCTTATAAACAGCTCCTTGTTTTCTGCAGAAAGTGACCTGGCCCACCAGGGTTGTCCCTCATGGTGGACATATTTTCATTTAGCTTCCTCACTGGGGAGAATAGAAACCCCCTCAGAAGACAACCTCAGTCTCCTTAGAACTTCTGGTGTCATCAATTTGCCTTCAAGGTCTTGCAAGGTTAAGAAGGAAGTGTGGCAATCTTGCTATAGCAGGGAGAGTTTATGATTAACTGTAGGGTTGACAGGTGTCCAGAACACCCAGTAGTCTTGACATTTCGATGTCAAAATAGATTTATTGGAAGCAGGTATGTGGATTTAAGAGATGTGTCCATATGGCATCTCCTTATTCCACATGAGGAGTCATTTTTATGATGTATAGTTGGTTTCCAAAGTACTTAAGCCATGAGTCAGAGGCCCACTCAGACTGGGCAGGAGAGTACAGAAGCCAACAAGGGAGGGCCAGGTCCCCGTTAGGACAGCAGGCATTAAGCCTTTAGAGCTGCAAGAGCCTGTGTTCTGTGGACCTCAGAGGACATTTAAGTACCATGACACATTTCATTAAAATCAACTTTAATTTGATGGATACAAGATTTTGTGGATGATATTAATCCATCCAACTGATGAGTGTAGCACAGTGGGAAAGTACCAGCCTGACATCGAGAGACTTGGCCCCATCTGGCTGAGCAGGTCACTTCCCTCCCCACACCCCCACCACTCACACAGTGGTAATTTTAGATGACACTGAGGTGTGCCCCCGGAATTGAAAAGAACGAAGGAAACAGGAGTAGCTGTTGATAACTATAAATTCCACACAATGTATATCAGGGTAGAAATCTTTGAAGTGATCTTAAAGGGAGCCTGATTTCCAAGATAATGTAGATTTAAAAGATGAGCAAAGGAAATATAAAACAGAAAGGAACAGCAATTCATCTGAGAATTGTCCAGGGAGACGGTGATCTGGTGGGTTAAACAAGGCTGTCGATGCACCCGGCAGGTGTACCCCTACTGTGCACCTGCAGGGAAAGGCGCTGGACAGCATTAAACCTTTATACCACATAGATATTTCCTCCTTCCGAGGCTAAGCTCCACAAGAACACTTCTAATTACTAGCTGGCTTCCCATGTAGCTTGTCTGGAGGAAGAGATTATGCGTGCCAGAAAATGCAAATGTAGTGTCACCTTGGAAGTTTTAGTTGTTGCTGTGTACTAAGGAAAATTCTACTCTGCTGCCTGAGTCTCTTGTAAACTTATTCTGACCCTATCACTTACTACCTGAGTGTCCTTGGGCATGTTACTTTCCTCTACATCTCAGTTTCTTTGTCTACAGAATGGATAGATAGCCCAACTTCCTAGGCTTGCTGAGAGCTTAGTGATCAAAGCATGTAGAAGTACTTAGCATAGCACTGGGCACGCAATGCTATTCAATAAATGTCAACTGGGACCATCTCTATGTCCTCTTCCCTCTCCTGCCTGCTTCTCATCTTTCATCCATCTACTCCTCATCCCATCTACTCATTTATCTACCCAGCCAGCCAGCCAGCCAGTGAGGCCAACCAATTCAGGCATTTAGACTACTAATGCACCACTTTCATGTCCGGCACCCCCACCCTCTTCCTAGAGGACTAGAAACCATAAAATTGCATCTATTCTCTATGCAGTATTATGAGGACCAAGTTAGAGCATTTGGCTTCCTGTGAAGATATTAACATACTCAAACATACTCATTTACCACCCAGAAAAAATGCACTAGGGACGAGGTACTCAGCTGGACACTTAAGCCTCAGAGATAAATAGTACCCAGATCATTTCCCCAAGGGCTTACTCTCTCCCCAACAGTGGACTCTGTCATCCTCTAACATAGAGAAGCACATACAGCAGGGGCAGGTGCATTGAACTCTCTGGTGTTATTGCTCCTGGTGAGTACCAGTCCTCCTAATGAACTCTAAGATACTGACAAAACTGAGTGTCTGGCCCTGAACACTGAGGGGTGGTCTCTAGAACTCGATGAATTCACCCAACTCTTACTAAGCTTCCTAGAAGCCTGGTCTCCCCTGGTGACATTCCTCTCCCTTTCCTTTTACTCCATTTTCTCCATTATAGCTTCTATGCCACATGTTATGACTCCAGATATTTTCATGTGATAAAATCTAGCTTTATGAGAATATTCGATGCACCATACCCCCTTGAGCCAGGCAGTCAAAAGTCCCATGTACAACATTTACCCAAGTCTCATAATGTGCTGTATTATTCCCCTTCAGTAAGTTGCCCTCAGCCCTAGTTTCCTGCCCACCATCCCCACTCCCTGCCCAGGCAACTAGAAACCACAAAACTGTATCTATTTGTGATGCGATATGATGAGGACTCTGTTAGAGCACTCGCCTTCCTGTGAAGATATTAACATACTCAAAAGTCCTTGAAGAAAAATATTCCAGTGGTCATCACCTTTACTCTTATTCCTAGGCTCTCTGAAAGATGGGGTGAGGAGGATTTTCCATGACTATAAATGGATTTGAAAACTCAGAGAAGGAAATTATCTGTCTCTATGGAGAGCCAGGGTGACATGACAGATAATTAGCAGGACGACCTGTTTCTCTGAGCTGGGCAGCTTAGCCATATCAAGGACTTAACATCCCCAGCCCTTCTTATATCCCCTGGTGAATTCCTTTTCTGCAAACAGCCAGCTCTGTTAGCTGACAGTGACTTTCACCTTCAATCCTTCAAAGTCACCTTTTTTTAAAAATCCCTTCACTGTGACGCAGAATAACAATAACTTTGCCATCTTGGCTGCAGTTCATAGGGTACGATGAGGTGGAAGTGAGTTGAACCCCTGAAGAACCGACCTGTCCAACAGGCTCATGCCTTGAATATGGATGTGCCTCACATACAGTCTTTTGTGGTGTGCAATTTCTTATTTCCCCCTTTCAAGCATGGGGCCTGAGAAACTGGGGAGTTCCCTGGATGTGTATTTGAGGGGCAAGAGTTCAGGGAAAAGTGGGAGGAATGCTTCTCCCTGGTATGTAATTGTTGAAATATGTTTGTGCTGATGTGCAATGATGGTTGGTGTGGGAGGGAAAAAGACAGAGGAGCTGAACAGGGGAACGTTTTAGAAAAGAGGTGAGAAAAAGCAAGAACTTTTATCTGAGGAATGCAAGTGCTTTTAAACTATTAGCACAAAGAGACATTAAAATGAGATGGCAATTACATCCTTCTCTGCCCTTTGTATTTGTCTCTTGAAGGCGCGGCTTGCTATTGGCACAGCAACTGTCATTCAATCTACAATGCCACAAAGGACACAATTACCCACACCCTGTGGCTTAATAACGTACAGCCAATAACTAATCAACATTATTTTGCAAACCAATAAGAATTCCTGACAATAACTTAGTATCATCCCACTCCCTGTCCCCCGTTTTCTTTTAAAAACTTACTTGTATGAAGGCCAAACAGAGCTCATAGCCAAGGTCTGAGCTCATAGCCCAAGCCAACCACTCAGGTCTGAGTCTTCTGGGATGCCGTCCTCACTTTGGCTCAGGTAAACTCTTAAATCATATATACATTTTTTTTTTTTGGTCCTTCAGCCTCTTCCTTTTAGGTTGACTAAGGCAAGTTACTCAATCTATTTCATGAGACTTGAGCTTCTGGGTACTGAATTTCAAGGGTATTGCAATTTGCAACCTGCAAATGCTCCCTTGAATGGAAGCCTGTTTTAAAATGTCTCTTAGAATAAATTGGTATGTGCAGGAAATTCTCTTTTGACTTTCTATCCCAGGAAGTGGCCATTTCACTTAACTTTCTCAGAGCTTTATTTACACATTAATCAGTGACCAGGCTCCTTCCAGAAGTACATAGGTTATAGGAGGGTGAAAAAAAGGCTTCCAGGGAATTTCATGGAAGAGCCCCCAGGATAAAGGAGAACCAGGAGAACCACAGGATGGAGAAGCACGGCAGACTGGCACCTGTAGCTGAAGCAGCTGACGCAGCTGCCACTGTGTCAGCTCCTAAAATTGAATTTAAGCTGATTCCCTTGACCAGTTCCCAATCCTTTTTTCTTACTTGTTCAGTCTCCTTCCAGAAGTGATAAACAAGAGATTGCCAGTATATCATTTTCTATCACAGTGTGCTTTAGAACATCTCACTCCACCAGAATAGCACGGGGCCCATGTAGCTTAGATGACTAAAAGTGACATGCAGCAAATCAAGCAAAGAATTGGCACTATTCAGGCTTCCGCTCCGTCCCCGAGCCATCAGCACAGAGGGCTTAGTCTCTGCCGGGCCGGCTGGTGAGAGCTACAGATGGGGCCGGCCATCTCTTTCCTCCATTCGTTTCTCCTTAAACCCCCACGTTTTTCTTTTATTCCTACTCTCTTGTTCCAATAACAGTGATCATAGCTAATATTCACTGAACACAGTTGAACATGGGCTGAGCACTTCATGTGCTCTCTCAGTTAATGTCCCCAAGCCCTGTAAATAATTTTCATCCGAATAAACTATTTTCATCATCATCATCATGGAGAGGATTATAAACTTGCACAATAAGTGAGTTAGGATCTGAGCCGAGATAGTCTGATCCAAAGCTCACCCTTCACCATCCTACCAGTTTACCTTAGCTCTGCTCTACCTGGTGAGGCAACAGCAAACCAAAGCTGTTTTATTATTCTAGAAGATGTAGATTGGTTGAAAGCATTGGGTTTTGTTGAGATAAACTAGAGGGAAGTAAATTGAATTGCAGCATGATAAATGTAGGTTACTAATAAAGAAAGAGTTTTTGAAGACAAGGCTCATTTAAAGTTGTCATCCCATTATCTTCTGGGATCAGACTGAGTCCTGAGAGACAGAACGTTTATACCTCTGTGTTTAGGGATGTTTGGGCAGTCAGGTGGCTGGTGCTTCCACACATTGCCTTTCTGGTCTTAGTCATTTCTGGCTCTCTCCTCCCACAGCCCATGTACGGAAGGACTCCTTTAATCCAGGAACCCACCACTTTTTCTCATTCATCTCCTTGCTTTTTGTTAATTGAGCATTCTCAGAAAATAGAATGGCTTCCCCTAAATGCCAACTCAAAGACAGTTGATCGTGGCTGCTCTATTGCTGAACCAAACACTAGCAAGTCAAAGGAATGCCAGGACCCGTCCCTGTGTCTGCCACGGTCCCAGGAGGATGCACTTGCCAATTGTGCAGAGCATAAGTTGCCCTTCAGAATATGCCGAGAGCAGAAGGTAAGGTAATGAACACCGAGGTGTGTTGGGGGCCTGCAGCAGTAGGCTGGCAGAGTGTCCAGGGAAGAGCTTCAGAAGCCAGGCCAACTTGGACTGAAACCCCTCTACATCACAAATTAGCTCTGTGATCTTGGATAAATTATTGGTGCTTCCTGAGCCTCACTTTCTACATCTTAAAAAAGAGAGTTGATTTCTATCTATAAGGGGACGTATGCAGTGAAAAGTAGTTATTTTTATTGTTTTTTAAATCAAATTGTTTGGCTGAATTTTAATTATAACCTGAACTTATTTTATATTTCTCTATGTGTCTAAAATTATTCCCTCTGTTCTGGGGCTACTCAAGGTACTACTTTCCTCTCGCCTTATTTAGAAAGTTTCTCTCACCACACAAAATCCCCTCCTACTATCATTAAATCCCATATTGTCTAAGAAACTGTCCCCTAGTGAAGGGGGAACTAGTGAAGCCCACCTCTCATTCCTTTAGACATCAAAAGCATGCAAGATTCTTTATAATCCAGCCCCAATTCAGTTACCCAGCTTCTCCTCCTGCCATGCTTCTCCCAGTTTAGGCTTCCAAAGTGAGAAATCACTTATGTCTCCAGCAGCTGCTGTATTGTTTTATGTGTCTGTTTGGGGGAACATGTTTCTTTGTCTGAAATGCTTGCCCACTCGGTGAACTCCTACTCATCCTGTAAAACCCTGTGAGATGAAAGATCATTCCCTCTGGCCCACTGAGAGTCATCACCTACATGTCTCCATTAATTTGGCAACTCATGCATTTGTTATTATTACCTTCATCATATACTATTATGAATCACTTATTCACATAAGTTCATATCATGTCCAGATATGAACTCCTTGAGGGCAGGAATCACGTGGTATGCATTTTACATACTTAGGCTCTAGCACCATGCATGGCAGGTATTGAGGAGGTGCTCATAGACATTTGAAGACTTGAACTAAATATCACATGTATCTGTAATGTGATCTTGCATTTGATTGTATATTCTCTTAGCCTGTTGTTCTGCCTACCTGCCTAGACCTCCCAACAGATTGTAAATACTTTGGAGGCAGAAGCGGTTTACTCTCAAATCTCCTAGAGGGCTCTGCATTTACTAGATAATTATTTGTCAGGTGCGATGATGCAATAGAGAAGAAGAGGGAAATGGATTTGTAGTAAGAAGTGAGTGTCCCACTGTCATGAGGCTGGTGACAACTCTTCCAAACACACAGGACAAACACACAGGGCTGGGCACCTATTTATCCTTCCAAGACAGCCTGGATGTCTTACCGGTAATCTTGAATTCATACTTAGGGCTAGATCAGGAATAGAGAGAAAGTGAAAGTTTCGACGTTTAATTCAATTGTTCTAAACCTCTCCCTGGCTCCCTCATAAAGAGCGCTGGATAACTCACTAGGGATAGGTATTTGGCTTTCAGCAATTACACGTATTTTGCAAGTGCTAATAGTTCTGTGGTGAAAAAAGAAGGCAGAAGGGGGAAAAGAAAAACAAAGAAAAGTGAGAGAGAGAGAGGGGAGCTGGTTTGAAGGGATTTTATCTAATTTCATTTTAATTAGATCCTTTTTCTAACTGAGTTTCTAATTTTTCAATTAGCAATTAGCAGCTGCAACTCATTCTGAGCATCACGAGGTGCCAAAGACACTAATTACACCACAGGAGTAGGAGGCTGGAAATGAGAAATAAAATTATCCATGAATGTTATTAGAAGAAAGGAATGATTACTCTCCGTAATAATATACTGATATGAGCCTAATTAGATTGAAGGATTCCGAGGGAAAAAAATGAAATTTAAAAACGGATCACATTTAGATGCCTCGAGGTCATAATTTTGCTATAAATATTACTTTAGAACTTCTCACTTGAAAACAGGTTTGCAAGCCTGGTAATGTTGATGTCAAGTTGTTCAGCAGTGACCCACATGCCTCGTATACAATAACCCAAAACATCAATGACTTCCGTAATACCAACACCCTTCCTGTAAAATACGTGTCTGAGATTTCAAAAATAAACACTCACACACATGCAGAGACATAAACAAGGCAGTAAAAAGAATACCCGAACACTGGGAGATATGGAAGCAGAGATGCCATTTCTGGAGTTGTGAATCAGGGGCGGAGTTGTTACCCAGGAAGTAGAAAGCGGTGCGGCTGTAGTTTCCAGTCTGTTGGTTCAATTAGCTTCCTTCCTCCTATGGCAGTGCTGAGCCTGTGACTATGTCTCAGAGAAGAGAGATGCAAACTGCTGGCTCCTCCATATCTAGAAACTGCTGGTTTCAAAAACACTCCAGTCAAAAAAATGAAAGTGTAGCTTTCCGTTAGTAAAGCAGCTACTCCAGCCATCCGTATTCTCGGGAAAGAGCTAATTTTCTAGCTCTGGACACAGAAAATCAAAACCATTGTATTGATTCTCAAGAGTGATTCCTGATTAGCTGCAGAGCAATCTCCTAGATCCCCCGAGGCCAGAGCACCTGACCGTGGCCTTAGTGGACTGGACAGAGCCACCAGCCCTGCCCCTTCTCAAGTGCCACAGAGTGAATAGATAAGGTCTCCTAAACATTCCTGGAACCCCTGTGCCCAGCAGGTTGTCTCCCCCTCACAGAGGGAGATGACACTGCCTTCCCCCTCACTATCCTTGGAAGAAAGGGAGGAAGTTTTTGGAGAGAAGTAGAAAATTCAGTGAGCAAGTTAACTCCAAGCACCCACCTCCCCTTCCAGTAAACTTCCTAAAAATTGTCCCTCACTTCTCTTATCTTTTCTCATTCTATCCAGAGTCCTCAATTCCAAAGGCTTCTCCTCTTTTGTATGATTCAGAATGCCCAGATCTCCTGAGCATCTTGGCAATTTTTACCATCTAAGTGACAGTTTTAGCTATAGGTCCTATCAGCACCTTAAAACAACATTAGCATATTGTATTTATTGTGCCTTCATCCTAATCCAAAGTACCCCATGAGCTGCATTCTAGATTTCTGTCCAGCCATCTTCCCAGGTGCCCAGACTCTCAATCCTTGAACTAATCCTTGATCCTTCCCTCCCCTCATCCCCAGCTCCTGCTAACTGTGCCCAGTAGTCCTTGCACAATGCTTCCCTTCTCACCTCCAGGGTCCCGGTGCAGGCGTCCCTTCTTTCTTGCCTTAGCTTCCCCACCAGTTTCCCCTGACAAATGAGTTTGACCTTCTGTGTCTTTCTGCAAAACTTCCCGGATCATGTTATTCCCCCACTAGGATCAGTCAGTAGTTGTTTCTGCTTTGGAAAAAAAAAGAAGCTGAAACTCCCAAGCTCGTATGTCCTTGCTTCAGCCTTAATTTTAGATATAATATTTTCCTCTTCTCCGCTCCGCACCCCTCTCTGCACCCGCTACAGCCAAACTAATATATGTCCCAAATGCCTTGTGTCATTAACTCATGTCCCTCATACCTACGTATTTTCTGACAGTCAAATCTTCCCTGTTCTGAAAGATCCCGCTCAAATGGTGGCAGCATTCCTAATTTTCCTTTGCATTTATATAGGGCTTTTAATTTTCAAAGCCAGTCCACATCCACGGGGTTTACTTAATCCTTACAAAGCCCCCAGGGAAGCAGGAAGGACTGGCATTCTTAGCCCTGTTTTGCAGAGGAGGAGGCTGAGACACAGGGAGGACCAGCAATCGCCTGGTAATCAACGGTAGGCCAGACACAGACCGGCTGACTTGCAGAGGCTGCTCCTTCCCTCCAACACTGACAAAGCCCAGAGTGCGCTTGCCTCTGCTCTGCAATCACTCGCATGGAGTCTTGCAGTCAAGCAACTGCCCTCCTGATGAAACCGGGGAAAATTGATGAGCTCCCATTCCTTGGGTGGCCTATCTGTCTTTATATATCTCAGCACATTTGCCACTAATTATATTTCTCTTTATAATCTGAGCTCTCCAGTTAAGTAACGTAATTGATCACTCCTGAAAAATATCACTAATTCCAAAATGGCCCAGAAGTATTTTGTCATGCTGTTTCTTTCTTTATTCTTTCACCCCTGGTGTTAGAATTATTAAGATGTCACGTGCATCAGAGGAAAACAGCAACGCAAAGGCCTGGAAGTGCCGTCTCTCCGCGTGTTAGAGGAGAGAAGGGGTGAGGGAAGAAATTTGACATTTTATTTTCTTTTTAAGACAGAGAAGGCAAAAAATAATTTGACACAAAGTAACAAAAGAAGCAGAAAGCCTTGTGATGCTGAAGCTTCCAGTGGCTATAGCATCTGCACAGAAGAGAAAGGGGGGAGCGTCCCTCACTCCATGAACACCTCACTGTCTTCTAGGTGTCTCTGTCACGGCTGAAAGGCTGTGACGACTTTTCCTGGGAGCACAAAGTCAGGGTGAGGGGTGAGATCATGCTGGATGGGGAGAAGAGGGTTCCTCTTCGAATTCCCCCACGCCCACTCCACATCCACTGTTGCTGCTCTGCTGGCTTTCTGTTCCGCTCAGGAGGGTAAGGTCAGACTGCTCCCCAAGCCTGCATGGTGGGGTGAAGGGAGGAGGTGATGGTCATCGTGCCACCCGCCGAGGGGCTGGTTAGAACACAGAGCAGTACTGAGGTTCCCTGTGCCTGTTCTCATACTGTTCTCCACTCATTCAGGCAGGACGTCAGATATTGGGAAGGGAGAACCCAGAGTGAAATTCCTCAGGACTTCTCTGCCCTCTTCTTCTCTTAGTCTTAGTTTTGGCCTCGAAGACCTCTTCTGGATCTCAATGTTCTGTTCACTTAGAAACCTTCTTGATGTATATGGGCTATGTGATCCCAGTGAGGAGTGGGGAATCACACCCGAATCAGCAATGTAGACAGAACACTGACAGAAATATACACAGACTATGGACGGAATGCCTGTAGTGCCACTTACTGAGCACCCACTATGTGTCAGACAATACGCCAGAGAGCTGCCTCAACTGATTTAATCTTTTTAAGACATAGTAAGATGGGAATGGTAAAAGCCACCGGCATAGCTGAGAAGCTGAGGTTCTAAGAGACTCAGGACATTGCCCAAGTTCCCAGAGCTGATAAACGACAGATCTAGAGCTCAAATCCAGGCCTGTCTGATAGCAAACCTTCTCTTCCCACTGGGCTACTCTGCCCTACGGCTCTGCAGAGTGTCGCCTCGTCCATTCCTGGGAGTACTGCACAGAGCGTGGCTAGAGAGTCATGCAGATCTTGGTTCAATCCCATCTCTACCACTTACATACTGGAGGAGAATGACTTCTAAGCTGAATGAGTATTTCTGTATTTTAAGGTAGGTGAAATAGTCCCTAGTGCCTTATCTGGTAAAGATGAGGCGATCACTGTCATTACCACCCTGTCCTACTCCCATCCTTCCACTTCATACCTCAAGGGTGGGACCACACAATGAAAAGAACATGAAATTTTGTGCTAGAAAGGAAAACTAGGTGTGAATCTCACTTCTGCTGCTTAAGGTAGCTGTGACCTCACCCAAGTTCCAATCTCTCTAAACTTGAATTTTTCTCTAAAATGGTAGTTATACGTTCCATATCTTGTGAGGTTGTCACATGAGTCAACAAATGGGATAACAGATATGGAAATATTTTGATTTTTAAAATAAAAAGCATTCTAGAAACATTTTAAATATTATATCAATATTCCATTTAGACATGGATGCATACAAATTGCCCACCCAGTGTATGTGTGTGTATTGTGAAATATGCTTAAGAGGAACTAACCTTCTATATACTGAGATTTTCTTTTTCTAAGCCCTGTCTTTCTTTATCCATGTAGGGAAAATGCCTTAGAACCGTTAAGTCAGATCAAGAGATGATCACCAGTTAATACAAAGAAATAACTAAATGGCACTTCATGTTCCTCTTGTTTCGGGGCAGGGGTGGAGGAGGAGGAAGGCTTTTATCTTCTGAGTTAGGTGCTAACAGGCAGAGGAGAGATGCTTTCTGACTTGGAGCGTGCCCTGTGATCTTTCAGGATGAAAAGTTCTGTCAGATCACAAGGAGGGGTGATTTGCTAATCAAGAATGAGACAGAGCCAGTGGCATGCCCACCAGGATAGGGACAGCCAGGCTGAGGCCATCCCCCTGCTCTTGATTCTGGTGTCTGTTCAGTGTTCTGAAATTTGGTGAGCCCGTTACCCTCTGGAATGACCATGACAGTTGCTGGTGAGGAGTCAGTGTTCCAGGGGTGAGGGTGGTGAGGAGAAGCTCTGAAATGCCCATGGTCTCATCTCATCTCCCCTCTCCTCTTCCTCGCCTGTCTTCCTCCTGCTGTCGGTCGCTTAAGGGGAAGGATCTGGGCCCACTAAGTTGCCAAGTGTGTTCAGAGAAGGCTAAAAGATGGGGGAGGCAGGAGGAAGCCCCAGGCCCTCCTTGTCTCATCAGTTTTTCTGGGTCTGGGGCTGAGCACGGCTCGCTGGGCTTGTGACAGCATTCCAGGCCTGCAGCTCGGGTGGCAGCTGTCCAGGACAGGCCAGATTTTTGAACATCTCACTAGAGCTTTCCTTGTCTCACAGCCCCCACCCTGAAGCAAACACCCCTTTGTCTCCAGCTAGTTCTTGGCCCTCTGCTGTTCTCACGTGTGATTTTATTTTCCCCGAATGCGGGAGTTACTCAGAGCTGGGCTCCTGTCCAACTGGTCCAGCACGATTCGCTGGCTTCCCTGGGCCGCTCACTCCTCTGCGTGGGGATTCTCACTGGGTCTGCCTTCCCTCTCTCCATCTGGTGCTGCCCGCCCGCCACGTGGGGCCTGCGGGCCGGAGCTGGCCAGGCAGGGCGGCCAGTGAGCCAACAACACCTCCCTGGTAGTGAATCGGGATTCCAGACTGCCCAGGTTTCTCTGCCAGTCGATGTCAAAAAGACAAAACACCCGTAGAGGTTTAAAAACATTCAAGAGAAGAAAAAGCAAACGCACAGCATGAGAGAGCTTTGTCCAGCCAGCACTTTTACTCACAATAAATCTGCTTTAAAAATGTATAAGGAAATACAGAGAAGAAACGGGTAAATCGCTTTGGTGGAAACCCCATTTCTGCCACACTCAGCCATTTTCCTGCATCAGCTCTGCACTCTCCCCGGGAGAGCCTCCGGCCAAGTAAGACAACAGAGTAAACAAAACTCACCACAGCCCAAACGTGGGTCCCCTGCAGGGCACAGGCTGCTCTGCCGGCAGAGCCCACTGGGTTTCCGGCTTTGTGCTGACCCTTGCAAGTGTGCTTCAGCTGGAAAAATCACAGACCTATCCATCTTCGTGTTGAAGCCCTGGGGTTCAGCTGCGGCAGACAACCCCCAAGTGTCTCATCTGCACTGATCCCGAGGATGGCAGTGAGTTCCCGACGGGTCCAGAGTGATCTCAGCCGTGCTGCCAGGGACTGACTGCTGACCACCCAGGAAAGAGCCTGGTATCTGTTCTCTGCAACTGGATCTATCTACAGAGGTCACTGAGTCTGCTGTAAAAATACCATGTTACGCAAAACAAGCCAGACACAGAAAGATAAATACTGCATGATCTCACCCATAGGTGGAATTTTAAAAAGTTCAGCTTGAAAGAATGCAGGAAATGCCACCCCAAAATATGCAATTTGGGACATAGAAACTGAGGGCACTTAAGGCACAGCGAACTTTCTTCGGACGTCCCCGATCTGCCTAAAGACAGATCCTCCACAAGGAGCATAATTGTCATGAACCCCGTCCTGGGACTCTCATCTAATTGGGAAGATTAAACTCAGACCGTGGCACAGGAGACTAGAGGTTGATGCCAGGACTGACAGATTTTGTCACAGACTGTCACCTGTTCTTCTGGAGGGCCATTCATCTTTCCCCCCAAACACTTACTCTCTCCTAAATTGACTGCATTCCCCCTTCCCTGTCTTCTACATTTCCCCTTATTTCCCCTCAAATAAGACATTGTCTTATATTTATTTTTTCTCAAGAAGACACATTAGGGCTTATTTTCAGGGGATGTCTTCCTCTCCATGCTGAAATCACTAGGTCTTATTATTGAGGTAGGGCTTATATTTAACAAATGCATAGAAATCCTGCTAGGGCTTATTTTTTGGGTAGGTCTTATTTTCGGGGAAACATGGTATGATGAGGACACAAATGTATAAGCTTCTAAATTTCACTGGGATTTGGGGTATTCTTTTTCCTTCATGTGATGCCACTGAGCACATGATAAGTAGTCCCCATCACCCATGGGGAATGCATTCCAAGACCCTGGGGGATGCCTGAAACCTTAGCCAGTGCTAAACTGAATCCTTGTATACCTTTTTTCCTATCCTAGTCATAGGATAAGTTACTATTCTGTTACACTGTAGATAGGTTGGGTGAAAGGATGATTTATGCAGCTAGCAGGATGGAGCTAGATGCGCAGAAGGTGATAGGGTGAGATTCATCATGCTAGTCAGAACAGCACACAATTTAAAACTTATCAAGGGTGGTACCTGTGGCTCAGTGAGTAGGGTGCGGGCCCCATATACGGAGGGTGGCGGGTTCGAACCCAGCCCCGGCCAAACTGCAACAACAACAACAACAACAACAATAATAACAACAACAAAAATAGCTAGGCATTGTGGTGGGCACCTGTGGTCCCAGCTACTTGGGAAGCTGAGGCAGGAGAATCGCCTAAGCCCAAGAGCTGGAGGTTGCTGTGAGCTGTGACACCACAGTACTCTATCAAGGGCAACAGAGTGAGACTCTGTCTCTTAAAAAAAAAAAAGTGTCACGTATTCATTTCTGGAATTTTCTGTTTGGTATGTTTAGACCATGGTT
This sequence comes from Otolemur garnettii, assembly GCF_000181295.1. Classification (NCBI taxonomy): domain Eukaryota; kingdom Metazoa; phylum Chordata; class Mammalia; order Primates; family Galagidae; genus Otolemur; species Otolemur garnettii. The sequence continues at coordinate 327,307 of NW_003852450.1, read as the reverse complement.
GACTGAGAATAACTGAAACCTCAGAAAGCAAAACTGAGGATGAGGAGGAACTACTATAAATCTTTTCTCCTGTGAGTCCGCCTGTTGTCAGTTTATTTAGTAAACTCAAGTATGAACCCTCAGAGGTAGAGGGAAAGTCTTCCCTCCTCTACAATCTCATGAAAACAGAGAATAGAAGGCTGGGTACCCAGGAGCTGCGGTGGGTGTGGTGGGGAAAGGAGTTAGAGAGCTGTTAGGTAAAAGCTACAAAATTATAGTTGGATAGGAGGAATAAGTTCAAGCATGGACTGTACAACATGGTGACTGTAGTTCATACAATGTGTTATGTCCTTGAAAAAGGCTGGGGGTAGATTTTAAGTGTTCTCCCCATAAAAATGACAGTTATGTGAGGTAATACACACATTAATTAGTTTGAGCCATTTCACAACAGATACCATATTTCAAAACATCATGTGGTACATGATAAATATATATATGTCCACCTGTCAATTAAAAAATAAAATAAAAGAAGAAAATAATCCCTGCATTACCCTTCAGGGGTTCATCATTAGCTACGTAACTGTGGAACTTCAGGTTCTTACCAAGGAAAGATGTACAATAAGCAATGCTTGCCCTGTATTTCTGAATGCAAGCTCAGGGCTAATTTTCCAGGACAAGGCTCCATCTACCTTCATGACTATTTGGACCACACAATTGGCCCTACATGCTATTTTTGCTACTTCAAGAAAACCAGAAAAGCCTCCACAGCAGAATCAGAATCCATGCCCCTGCCACGCATCCCTCGGGAGAAAGGGCCATCCTTGTCTCTAAAAAAAGTTCTTACTGACTGTTGGGAATTTGAATCTCAGTGACTACGCTCTGCTCTGGTGTAAGTATGTAGTAACCTGGAGGCAGATGTGTGACCCCAAAGGGAGTAATTATGTCCTAGCCAATAAATAAATAATCATTGCACCAATTAGTGCTTACCCCCTTGGAATTTGCATCACACCTCAGGAGAGCCTTACTCTTCAATCTTGTCAATACATTGATATGTTACAAAGAAGTGGTTTGACTGAGGATGCGATGTAAGCTATCTTGAAACTAACTAAGCGTGACGACAGTACACCATCCCTCACCTCCCAGGAAGTCATTTGCATTCTGATGCAAAATGATGGTAGACTCCCAGGGTTTCACTGTGGTCTTTAATAGTAATAGGGACCAATGACACACTGTGATTATAAAGTACAGCAGAACCTCTGTAAGTTGGCCACACAAGGGACTGTAACAAATCCATCAACTAACAGGTGGTCAACATAAGGAACTACACCTACTGTACTGATACCTACATGTGATGTACCTCTGCTCTATGAAAATTAGGTCAACTTAAGGGAGGTGATCAATGCAGGGAGGTGGTCCACTATGGATGTTTTCTTATATATATATCTGATCTCTCATTTCATGTTTTCTGGTCCACATCTTCTAAAAACCTTAGACTCTTTGCAGTAATGAATGTCTTTTGTATGCTAATGAGATGACTGGAGGGCTAGCAATCAGGACAGGGACTGACCACCAGAAAGACCAAGACATGATTAAAAGTTTGGCAGGAGGGAGGGCTAAAGGTTAAATTGATCATCAATGGTCAGTGATTGAATCAATCGTAGCTACATAATGATGTTTCATAAAACTGGAGAGCTGAACATGGGGGGATTCCTGGAGAAGACTGTGCTTAGGAAGAGCATGAAACTCCGTGCCCCCTACCCCACACCTTGCCCTGTGCATCTCATCCATCAGCTGTTCATCTGTAGCCTTTGTGAGATTCTTTATAATCAATAGGTAAAGGTAAGTAAAGTGTTTTCCTGAGTTCTGTGAGACTTTTTCGTAAGTTAATCAAGTCTGAAGAGAGAGTCACAAGAATTCTTGATTTTTAACTGGTTAATCAAATGTGTGGGTAACAATTTACTACTTTCACCTGCATCTGAAGTGGGGCAGCTGTGAGACTGAGCCCTTCACCTGTGGATCAGAAGATATCCCCAGGTAGACAGCGCCAGAACTGAACTGAATTACAGGACATCCGAGTGGTGTCTGCAGAAGAACTGCTGGGTTGGTGTGTGGGGAAAAAA
>NW_003852450.1:258094-325070 GCF_000181295.1 Otolemur garnettii | reverse complement strand
AAAAAAAAAAATAAGGGAGAGGGACATAAGAGAGAAAGACAAGACCTTATTTGGGAACTTATAATAACTCTCAGGCAGAGTAGGGGCAGTGGAAACCACAATAAAAAAAGAAGGAAGTAGCAGGAGACAAGGAGGTGCTGTGGTTTAAATGTTTGCCCCATCCAAGATGCAGGATGAAATTCAATTCTGCCCTTAGGATGGATTCATGCTATCATGGCAGGAGGGGGTTCCTTACCACAGAAGTGTATTTCCCTCTCTTGCTCTCTCTCATTCTTTTGCCTTCTTCCATGCAATGATGCAGCTAGAAGCCCCTCCCCAGGTGCTGGCCCTTAATCTTGGACTTCCCAGGCCCCAGAACTGTGTTTGTAATGAATTATGTGCTCTATGGCCTTCTGTTACAGCACCACAGTTGGACTAGGAAAAGAGGGTGTATGGGAGGGTACAGGAGAGGACCATTCGCTGCAGAAGGTGGTCCCTGTCTATGGCATTTGTTACCCACTTAACTAATAATTATTTCATACAAATAGACGGAGCACCAGTTTAGGAAAGACCCTCTAGAAATCCTCAGCAGTGGGATACAGAAATGAGCAAGATACACAGTTTTGGTTCTCAAACTGCAAAACAGTTCAATTAGAACTAAATTATAGGCACAAATACCAAGGCTCCAGTTGGCTATTACTGCATTTGGTATACATTCGGGCTTTAAAGAAGAAGAAGTTTTTAGCTGGGGTTAGGAAATTTCATGGAAGAACTGGCATTTGAGCATCATCCAAGCTAAGGAAATGTTCTCTTTCCTGGAACTAAGGAATTTTACCTTTCTGGGGAATCGTAGTCAGAAAATATGATCCTTGATCTACGAGGACATTGTGAAATGAAAGACAGATGAGCTGATTGGCCCCAAGATTAAGGGGCCAGCATCTGGGGAGGGGCTTCTTGCTGCATCACTGCATGGAAGAAGGCAATGGAATGCTTCTGGGAGTTTCCGGGTGTGTATTTGACCACACGGTGCAGCCACAGTCACACATCTCACCCATTCCCACATCGTCTTCTACATCTATTTCCAGCCCTCTCTTCAACGGGCCTGAAGCATTTGTGGGGGTACATCCTTTTTTTTTAAATTAATGACACTTATTGGAAGAATAAGAGTTGTCCTGGGCTACACAGTAAATACACAAACACCAACTTGGAAAGTTGATTAGCAAAAGAAAAAGGTGCACACATACTTTTGGGGATGTCTGACACCGCAGATGAGCAGAGAAAGTCGTCCTAAAATCAGCATAGAGTACGGGCCGCAGGTGGACGCCCCTGACAGAGAGAGCATCTCCGTCCCCTGTAAAAGCCATAGATATGTGTTTACGCCCACTGATATGTGTTTTCTCTCTCCCTGAGAGTAAGGATTGGGTCTCAGGGCCTCACAGGAAGGCAGAAAACTGGATCTAAACAAATGTCACAGGACTATTATTACTCACACTGCGCACACCACCTTGTTAAATGAGGAAACGGAGGAAGGTACAGACCAAATTGCTGAGCAGTTAAGAGAACACAGCCTCCAGCACACATCAAGCAAATCCCAGTGGACTTGGCTCTGAGACCAAGTCCCAGTTCTGTCACTTGTTCATTGTGTTGTCTTAGGCAAGTCAATTGACTTCCTAGAAAACCCTTTCCTCATATCTAATAACCAACCTGTTGGTTGTCATTAGTCCCCAAATGCTGTGGTCTGACTGCAACAAACTTTCCTGAGAGCCTATTAAAATACAGATGAAAAGACCCTTACTTCAACAAATAGAATTAGAGCCCCGGGGGGTGAGCCTGTAATTTTATATTTATAACAAGATCCTTGAAGGAGTCTAACAGAGAGTGGTATCTGTAAATCACAGGATCCATACTCCTGCTGTATGATTCTTCCACGCATTACATGGAGAACACTACGATTTCCTGGTTAGGATGTAGAACTATGGTTATGTCTCCCTTCTGGAAGCCAGTACATCATGATGACATGGAATATTTCACTTGTTAATTTTTTTTCTTTTTCCAGCTGTTTCAGACTTTCTTGGAGGATAAGCGGGGCAGGACCAGAAGTTAGAACTCTGGATGTCTTTGTCTGCCTTGGCCACATAGCCACCTATGACCTGGTTTGAATCTCAGTGGCCCAGGCCAGTCAATTAGTTTGTACTGGCCCCATAAACACGGGGCTGACAAGTATCAGGTGAAGGGTTCTTGAGAATAAGACTGAAAAATACCTTCTTCTTCACCACCCACCTCCACCCCCACCAGGAATTCTCCATCCCCGGGATATTACTCCTTCCCAAGAAACACAAATTAACTAGCTGCCACTAATAACCTGCAGACCGGCACAAACCCACTTCCCCTTGAAATTAACCTTCTATTCGGAATCTAAACAATGTCTAATTAGCCCCAAACACTGGCGAGCTAACTGGAAGAGAAGTCTGTAGGAAATTAAAGCAAGGAGATAGCTTTACTGATGAAAAAAGAAGAAGAAATAAAGAAAAGCCATCCTCCAATTATCCTCCTTCCCACCTCCGCCCCTGGTCCCTTATCCTGCGTCTTCATCTGTCTTCCTTTCTACAAACCTTGTAAAGGAGTCTGCTTTTCAGACAAATATTTTGCCCATCTCATTTGACACCAGGGCGGCAGGAAAAATATCGCCCATCACGATAAATATCAGTATAATATTCCAATTTTCCAGCATTTGACAGCAATCAAGGGAAGAGTAATGTGTTCCCTCTGTGACTAAATCATTTAGAGACCAAGGTATTCTGTCTCATTCTCATTAGGAAAAAAAATATTCCAATAATCTCATTATCCCAGTGTGAATAACAGTAAAAAAGCACCAAGACTAATGACTTCTTCCGCGCTTGCCTCCACGGATACCGGCCCGGGCTGTGCTTTTATGGGCTGTGCTTTGGTAATGGGGGTCTCCCTTAGCAGCGATCCGGCGGCACTGCGCCTCTGAAAGCCCTGCTTGGCACGTCCTGCTTTGTCTGCAGCGAGGTTTACACACACCTCTGGATCCCAAAGACTCTTTTTATGTACTTTTTAAAAAACTAACTCCAATGGAAAAAAGAATGTGTCATGGCATGTTAATCTTTATGGAAATTCTTCTGGAGAATAACATAATTTCACGGTGCATTACTCTGCAATGACCTAGTACTTGAACAATTAATTTTTAAGGTGTAGCATTGGCTTCCCCTTGCTGTATTTAACCCGTATCTGAAATTGTCAACAATGCCAAAGGTTGGACAATGAGTTGAGGGAAGAGCAAGAGCCTGAAAATTATTCCCTGTCTGCTGTGTTCTCTTTCATCACGCATAATGTTTCCCTCTTTGGTTCAAAATGAAAGGAGAAAAGAGCAGGTGCTCTAATTAGGAACACTTCATAGACAGCACAGCCTGGCAGGAAAAGAGCCTAGTCCTGGGGATGTAAACTTTACTTCTTACTTTTGTCACTAATTTGTAACCTTGGGCAAACTTCTTTTTTTCTCTAGGCCTCAGATAAGAAAATACGGGCCTTGGTCGTTTGGCACCTAAAAGGAATTCTGTGGTAGTCAATGATTGGATTTACAGTACGCCCTCTGATTTCCTTAGAATAAAAGCTAAAATTTCTTCTAATTTTTTTCCCCATCCTTTCCACAGAAGAAATTCTTTCTACTCCCTTGATTTCCCCATCCTCTTCCCTACACGCTCCCTTTGGTCCTTATATACACACAGATTGGGGGGGGGGTATTGGTATGCCAAGGGCACCTTCTCAAGACTAGAGTGAGACACTTTAAATGTATAGGGAAAAAGCCATAGAAGGATAGAGTTGAAAAGAATCTTATAAAACATCCCTGTGAATTGTTTCACATTGTGGAAAATAAGACACAGAGAAGAAAGATTCTTCCCAAGGTCACACAGTTGTTTATTGATTGTTAAAACCACCAGTTCCCAGTCCAATCCTTTGCCCTCTAGACCAAGCTAGGAACACCATTATTGTTTTCTATTGCGGGAAAGCTAGAGTTAGAGTTCCTGAAAGCAACACTGGACTTACATATATAAGCATCAGAATAAAAGGATTTTAGGGTAGGGAAAAATCCTTGTAAATCACAAAGGCTGTTCTGCTGAGTAGGGCATCAGTTTGCCTGGGACTGAGGGAGGATTCACAACAGGAAACTTAAAATCAAGAGAGCCCCAGGCAATCTGAGAAGAGTTGGTTACCCAACCCCGAATGATGCTTAAATTTATTCTCTCACCCTCAGCATTCTAACATGAATCTTTTTAGCACAAGAGCATTTATGACATTCTCATTTAGTAAATTGCTTTGCTGGAACTGTCACCTATAACTATAGGTCTTCATTCTGCCCCACAGGGTGCCACTGAACAATATAGAGGATGGGATTGTAGACAAGTGACTGCAGCCGTGCTAACAGGAGTCTCTCTCCGATACAGGAATGTGAGAAGACAATGTAATTAAAAACTACATGGACATAACAATGTGTTCTAAAAATACTTTTTTCTCTCACTTAGCCTTGGTTTGATAAGAGCAACCACCCTCTCTTCCTGCTTACTTATAGGAAGCGTTAGTTAGTGAGTGTAGAACAAGGATTTTGCTTTGTTTTGTTTTTTACTCTTCTGAGATTTCAATATCCCAGATCCCATTCTGGGATGGTGTTTCTTAAAGGCTTGGCCTCAGGGTGATCAAATAGTATGGAGGGAGTGGGGAGAGAGGCAGATTTCTGAGACTTTAGAACAATCAGAAGCAGAGCTTTTTGTAAAATCTTTCTGGGCCCCAGATGACATTTCCAGGCATGTATCTCTGATAGCACAATAACCCCGCCCAAGATGAGTATGATTCTTTTTTTTTGGACTCTGATAGGATGGGTGACTGCTGCAACCTCACCATTTATTCCCTGGGAAACTATCTTGACTGGCCATTAGTTCTGTTCAAGGGATTGGTGATTACCTTCTTCCCACAGGACAATGGCCATTTTGGGTGATTTTTCAGGGCATGAAGGCAGATAGCTGAGTCTACAAAAAAATTGCAAGGAAGAAAAATTTTGGTTGGGGCTTCTCTCCTTCCAGGCCTCAGCTTTTCCCCATCCTTCTCACTTTTTCAGGCAGTTGTGTCTTTTGGCTGCCCTTCAGCTACCCAAAGCTTCCCCACTCTCTGATTGGCTCTCTCTCCTAAATATGATGTGCTCCAAGTTACCACCACCACCCCCAAATTTTTAATTAAAAGGGGAGGGAAAAAAAGATTTTCAGTTTGTGATTCTAAGATTAGGTGTTCAAAAAAAAGAAAGCAGTTTAATTATCTGATTAAAGAAATTTACTCTAAGGTGAGATAATGAAGTTTAACTTTCATAATGCTTTTTCATCTTAGAGGAGGAGCTCATTAACCATAAGGCAAGTTCCTAATTGATGTTCAAACTGTATAGAGGGAAGAGGGGCTTTTACTAAACCTTGCCTGCTTTGGCTAACACTTTGCCCTATATCTTGCTCCGTTGAAAACTTCTCATTTGTATACTGCACTGGAATGGAAGCTGGCAGATCATCTGGCTGCTCTTACTACACATACAGCCAATTACCTTGTAGAATATCCCTCCATTTGGGTCTGTTTGATGTTTCTTTGTGATTACATTCAGCTTATATATTTTTGGTAGGACTATCACAGAAGCGAGGCTGTGTTCTTGTCAGTGAAAAACACTTAGGAAGCACACACACGTAAAGGCTATTTGTCCTAGTACTGATGATATATTAAATTTTATCTCCCAATTAAAATTGGGTATACCAGGTAGCCCTACTGTAAAGTTAATTGGTAAATTATTTTATACATAATAATTACTAACTAAACTTGTGGGGAGATATTTCAATAGTGCAAAAATATTTTGTCCCTATTTAAATTATTCCCCATGAGTTTTGACATCCATTGGTGATTCCTGCCTGACCCACTTAATATAGCAGCTGAGAAATACCCTATATTACTCCAACATCAATTAGTTAGCATTGGACTCTAAGGGAGAACTTTCCTTTCTTATGTATTCATTCATTCATTTATATTAGTATGGAATCATGGATTCTTATTTTATTGAATAGGTCATAACTCGCTATTTACCTTGATGTCGAAATTGTTCCATATTTAGCCAATGGAAGTTCAAAAAAAGCAGGGTCTTATATCCTTCTGTGACATGCCCATCACTCAGAGTGTTTTTGTATTTTCTTTTCTTTCTTTCTTTCTTTTTTTTTTTTTTTTTTTTGAGATAGTTTTACTATGCCCCCTTGGTAGAGTTCCATGGTGTCGCAGCTCACAGCAACCTCAAACTCTTGGACTTACGTGATTCTCTTGCCTCAACCTCCCAAGTATCTTGACTACAGGTGCACGCCACAATGCCTGGCTATTTTTTGGTTGTAGTTGGCCCCAGCTGGATTTGAACCCACCAACTCCAGTGTGTCTGGCTGGCGTCTTAGCTGATGAGCTATAGGTGCTGAGCCACTTTTGTACTTTCTGATACATAAAGATGCTGCAGATTGACCTTGCACTTTTCATGACCCAGTTCAAGAATCATTTATTTAAGAAGTTCTACTTTCTTTGAGTGGATAATGTTCTTTGAAAAGCAAGTTATAGGTATGTTTATTTATCCCGGGTGTCACTGACTCTGTATCCTCTCAATGGGCAAAGCTAGAAAATATACGTATACCTACACGTGCGTTTCTGTATCTATGTGGTGGGTTAGTGGGCAGGTAAATAAATAGACCATGAGCTCACACCAGTACCTTGAATTCCAACCCAACAACTTACAGTTTACTGTAGCTTTTCCTCTTTACATATTTGAAACTCTTTTTTTTTTTTTGACAATAAGAAACTTAATGCTATTATACTTAAAATATTTACTCATTTTCTCAATCTCCCTTCAGTTAACCAGTCTCAGATTCTTTCTTGGCCACAGCCTTATTGGTTCTATTCATCAAAATTGCCTCCTTGGTCCAACTCTATTAACTACCCCAATGGAGTTTTTCACAGTCACTCTGTATTATTGTAAGTTTTAATGTTAATAGTCAATAGTCCTTTTGGAGAATCTAAATATTCACATATTTTGTGCATATGTATTTACACACAGTTTTACTACTTGTAGAGCGCTTCATTCCTTCTTGAAAAACTAGGTTTCCATCTGGTATCAGATAAATTTCATGTATCATTTTTGTAGTGTAGGACTAATGAAAAGAAATTATCTGTGCTCTTGTCTGATTGAAAAATAGCAAGGATAATTTTACTAAATATGTAATCTAAAATTCTAGCTTGATAGTTTCTTTTTCTCCTTTTAGCACTTTGAAATTATTGTTCCATTGCCCTTTCCCTCCATTATTTCTGATGAGAAGTCAGCCCTTATTCCTATGCCTTTTCACAGTACATAATGTGTCACTTTTATTTAGCTGCTTTTAAGATATAATTTTTATGTTTCGTACCCATCTGTTTGATTATGATGTGTTTGTGTCATTTCTTTGCATTTATTCTACTTAAACTTTGCTGAACTTTAAAGATCTGTGATTTGACGTCTTTCATCAATTAAAATAAAATTCCACACCATTACCTATTTTAATATATGTGCATCTTCTGCCCTACTATCTCCTATTGCTCACCTTCCGAGACTCCAATTACATACATTCCTGATCTTCTGAAATTATCCCATGGGTCTCATTCTATTTTTGCACCCCTCTATGATTTTTTTCTCTTTGACTTTTACTTTGAGTGACTTTACTAATCTATTTTCCAATTTATTGATAATTTCTTTTGTTTCTTCCAGATTGCTATTCAGGTCATTCAATGAATATTTTACTTCTGATGCTATATTTCTCATTTCTAATATATCCATGTGATTCTTTTTTATATTTTTGATTTTTCTGCTAAAATATTGAATATATTTTATTCAAATAATGGTTTATCTGAAGTCCTTATGTGCTAATTCTAATATCCGAACCATCTGTAGATCTCCTATTGGCTTTGTTATTATAGCTCACAATTTTCACCTTCTTTCTTTATTTTATAAGTTCTATTATAAACAAGACATCATGCATAAAAGGACAGTACAGCCCAAATTTAATAATACTTATTCCCAGAAAGAAAGCATACCTCTCCCTATACCAGGTTTATAAGAGTTTGAGGACAGACTAAATCTATAATCTGCCCTTGAGATAGACTGGGATTTTGGCAACTTTACATATATTCAGGCTTAGTAATTGTCTCAGTTATTTTGAGGGTGAGATCAGATCTTTCCCTTCAGCAGGGCTTAGAATCTGCATATTTGTGATAATCTGTAGATCCCTTGTGGCATTATTTTTCCAGATTGTGGGCTCTCTTTTTGATAGTCTTTCTGACAGTTTTTGGGTTTTTGTTTGTTTTTTGTCAGTGGGGATTTTTCTTTGTTCTCAAGCTCTGATTTTGGCTTCTTATATCTTGTAAAAAAAAAAAAAAAATATATATATATATATATATATTCTCTACATCTATCCCCAGTCTTCACGGGGGCCACTATACTGTACTTAGCAAAGGCCCACTGGAAAATCACCTCTCTGTGCCCTATGCCCAGCTGGGCTGCCTTGCTCTTAAACAAGACCCCTTGCACCAAGAACGAATTCACTCTCAGTTCTTCTGCCCGTCTTCCAACTTATAGGACTGCCCGTCTCCCAACTTATAGGACACCGCTCCAGTGTACTCAGTGAAGGTCTCTGGGAAAGAGTTACTGGGCATATGCAAACTCTCTCTTTGACTGGGACTTTCCAAAATTCAGGCCTATCATGCCAGTTCACATGCAGCCACAAAAAGTACATTATGAGTCAGACTGGCTTCACATTGCCTCTTTCACGGTGGGTTCACTCCTTTTTTCCACCATGCCTCCCCATTAATTAAAGAAGCTATGAGGTTCTTTTCCTTTTAGAAAGGGCTTATCTTTTTCCAAATTTAGTTCATTTAAAACATATTAAAATTTAAGATATATGATGGATTTTTAAAAAGAACATTATGATTTTATAGTTTATCCAACTTCATTGTTAGAATGAAAACATGTATTTCTTACAACCAGACCTATTCTTGATGACTTTCCCTTTCTTAGTTTCTACAACTATAATTTCATTGACGTCTCTTCTGGCTTTTTGGTTTTTCTTTGTCTAAATTCTCTTCAAGTAAAGCCTTGAGATGGCATGATTTCTGAGTTGTGTTTGGGGGGTTTTAGTTTTTTACTTTTTTGTATTTCACTGTTTATTTATGCATTTTTATTGGGAGATACCTTTCCTATTATTCTTAAACACTTGAGTAGTCACTCTCGGGGAGTAAATAAAGTCAAAGAATGATGTAAATCTTAATTTGGACCTTAGAAATGTCTGATTCACGCTGGGCACCTATAGCTCAAGTGGCTAAGGCACCAGCCACATACAACTGAGCTGGTGGGTTTGAATCCAGCCTGGGTCTGCCAAACAACAATGACAACTACAACCAAAAAATAGCTGGGCATTGTGGTAGGCACCTGTAGTCCCAGCTGCTTGGGAGGCTGAGGCAAGACAATAACTTAAGCCCAAGAGTTTGAGGTTGCTGTGAGTTGTGATGCCATAGCACTCTACCCAGGGCAACAGCTTGAGACTCTGTCTCAAAAAAAAAAAAAAAAAAAGTCTGGTTCAGTGTATTAATTTGCATCTCAATCTTTATTCACAGTTACCTCTATTCTTTTCTTCACATCACAAATAGTGAATGATTGAAAGCAAATTAACTACCTTCAAAAAAGGAGTGATTCACTGCTCTTTTTTTTCTTATCTCCTCCTAATTTCTCTTTTTAAACATGTTTGAACGAATTCAACATGGTTGAATTACAGAGTGGGGTAGAAGGAAGAATGCTTCACTGATACTGTTTTAGGGTGGTTATGTAATCTCAGGGCCTGACAGGAATTTAAACATTAGTGGGTTTAATGTTTCTCATGAACAAATTAGTGGGGTTTTTGAAACTCTCCTATATAAATCTCTAAAAAAAATCCTCTAGTACAGTGGTTCTCAACCTCCCTAATGCCATGACCCTTTAATACAGTTCCTCATGTTGTGGTGACCCCTAACCATAAAATTATTTTCATTGCTACTTCATAACTGTAATTTTGCTACTGTTATGAATCGTAAATATCTGATATGCAGGATGTATTTTCATTGTTACGAAAGGGGTCGCGACCCACAGGTTGAGAACCACTGGTCCAGTATAATGTTTCTTGGTCAAGATAACTTTTTAAATGGTATCATACTAATATTCTTATCATGAGTTCTACATCCCTTCTCCAGACTCTTGCATTTTGGACACACTATCAGAAGGAAATGCAGTTACCTCTACTGTGCTGCTACCACAGGCCAGTTCAGATCGCCTTTCCCCCACTTTACGATTCCTTACGTATGTGGTAGATACCAATCAATAGTTCTCCTCTAAATACAAAGTTTATATACCAAGTTCTCCAAGTGATCTTCCTTGAAGTTCCTACCATAAGACTTGAGTGAAAAATACTAGGAATCATAGAACCAGTTTTTCCCAAAGAATCCCTCACTATAAATTCTTCTATCAATCTCTACAGACCCTTTCATTTTATTTTTTATTGATGTGAGAGCTACCAAAACATTCTCAAACACCTACTTTTAAATTTCTGCCTGGTAATATGATAGCTCCTTTGTAATTTTTTATATCTATTGTATCTTTATGTTTCAGTGAAAATGTTCAATTAAACATCCTACTTCATCTTCTTTCCTCCTCCATTAAATATTGGTATTCCATGGGTTTCTGTCCTTCAGCCAATTATAGCTTTACTCCACACATTTGCTTTCTTTGAGCAGTTTTTTCACTCTCTCAACAACACTTATATGCATACATATTACTTCCAAATCCTTATGTCCTATTCTATTCTCTCCCCCAGCTCTCTGACTTCTGATTCCAACTCCTTAGTAAATAACACAACTCTAGGGGCCCCATGGGAACTTTGACTGTAACAAGTACCAAATAGCTTACTGTTTTCTTCACTCACTTTTTCTAACTTGCTCATCATATACCCTTACTTCTGCTCTTCAGTCTTCTTGGGATGCCCTTACCATCCCCCTCCCATTTTACTTCTTGCTGCACCTGAAGAAACCTACTCATCTTCTAGCTCAGATGTCAACTTCTCATTTCCTACACCCAGAAAAATCAATTGTTTATTTTCCAGATCTCTCAGATTTTTCTTTGTTACATTAGTGGCCTTGCCTTCCATGTATTCACACCTCTGCCTGTCTCTGTTTTCATAACGTGGGAGCTCCTCAAAGGATGCAGTCAGTCTCCCTCCCCTAGGCTGTGGACCAGTACCAGTTCATGACCTGTTAGGAACTAGGTCACACATTATAAGATGAACAGCAGGCAAGCAAAGCTTCATCTGTATTTATAGCTGCTCTCCATTATCTGCATTACTACCTGAGCTCTACCTCCTGTTTGATAAGTGGTGCCATTAGATTCTCATAGGAGCAGGAACCCTAGTGTGATCTAGGTGAAGCACTCCTTATGAGAAACTAGTGCCTGATGATCTCAGGTAGGGATATAATGCACTCGAATCATCCCACAACCATTCTCCCCTGACCCCTGGTTTGTGGAAAAGTTATCTTTCATGAAATAAGTCGCTGGTGCCAAAAAGGTTGGGGACCACTGCTCAAAGGAAGGATAATGTCACTCATCTCTGTACCTAGGACAGTCCTGGTACATAGTAAGTTCTTACTAAATGTTAGTCTCATGTTAATTTCCATTTATATATTCATCATATAATTAGATTATTAAAACATGTCATTAGGAAAAAAAAGTATTGCTGTCTCCAAATTCCAGATAAGAAAATTACAGTTCAGATATGTTAAGTCACTAGAAATAAGGTCTTTTAGGTAAGAAATAAATGGACCCAGTACTTGAAAAACTACTTATTTACTCAAGGCCTACTCTTCCTCCTAGTCTTCCTCTTTTCTGGGGTGATTGTTTTTGTTCTAGCCTTAGGGTGCCTAGCCTTTCAAGCAAGCTTGAAGATTTTTCATTCTGAGCTCCTATTGCACATGTTTTTAGATAAAGAGGTGTGAGGATTTTGCCTCTGTTCTTCTCTCTCCTCCTAATTCCTTTCAAAGAACAGGCTTAAAATATAGCAATTGGCCCATTTTACTAATTGATAGGTCAGAGGCTGTCTTAACTTTATTTCCTCATGATTTCTATGGGGGCTATTCACAACATCAGTACAATGCCACCTCTAGGCTTCTCTGCCTCTTTTATTTACACATCCAAGTTATCTACGAGTCGGCCTGCTGTTAAAAGGGCACTGCAGAGCCATGCAGCTCCCCAAGAGCCAGGTAGTCTGCTGAAAGATACCCTAGGCTGTTTTATTCCCAGGCCTGGCTTCTAACTTAATTAGCAGGTATAGTAAAGAGAGATTAAGTTTTATTTTATTTTACTTTTTAGTTTTAATATTTATTTATATATTTATTTATTTATTTATTTTGAGACAGAATCTCACTGTGTTGCCCTCAGTAGAGTGCTGTAGCATCACAGCTCACAGCAACCTCAAACCCTTGGGCTTAAGCGATTCTCTTGCCTCAGCCTCCCAAGTAGCTAGGACTATAGGCACCCACCACAATCCCTGGCTATTTTTTTGTTATTGGCTATTTTTTTCTTATTGTTGTCATTGTTATTTAGCAGGCCCTGGCCAGGTTCAAACCCACCAGCCCCAGTGCATGTGACCAGTGCCCTAACCACTGGGCTATGGGCAGTGAGTCAAACCTTTATTTTATTAAATTCTTTTTATCCCAACTATGATTTTCCTTAGATTTTACCATCTGATACAGTCAGCACATGCCTTCGCAGAACCTGAACTAGGGCTTGCATGCAGGCAATGTATTCTGGGAAGTGATTCCAGGAAACAGACATCAAGGATCAGAGAAAATAAAATTAGGACAGGTGAAAAGCTAGTACAAATGTATATTCTAGAGCTGGCTACTCCTGTGGACAGTTGGATACTGATTTCATCAGGACCCTCTGAGGAGCTGGTATAGAACATGCTTCAGAACCATCCACCTGAGGGACTGGAAATGACAACCTGGGGCCATTTTTCTCAAATTCCCATTTTTCATTGGTCAAAGTTTATTCCACAGGTTACAACTCCCATCCACTTCTAAGTTGTATGTGCAGATGCCAATTAATTTATGCAATGTTCTCACCATGCTGTTAGATGATCCTGAGGCAGAAAGGAAGGAAGAGATCAGGCTGCTGGTGTGTGAAACTGGCTAGGGTAAGAAGTGGGCCAAGCAGATGGGAGATGATGCACATGAAGAATCCCGTACGGGACACATGTCTAAGCCTGATGTCCTGGTCTCCAATGACAGGACCACACTAGAGCTCCTTAGGAGGGTAGACAGCATGTGCATGGGGTGTGGGAGAGCTATTTAGAAGCCAGCCATCACCAGGGCCAGTGCTACTGACAGCAGAGTGGGAGGACTGGAAGGGCTAACACAAAACAGTGAGCAAAGCAAGCAGATGGTCAGAAAGCCATGCCTTGGAACCAGCAGATCCCTCATTGAAGCGTTCTCTGAGGCTTGCTTTTCTTCTGCAGCTGGCCTATCTGGGGCTGGAAATAGTTCCATGTACTTGTTGGACAAGTGGAGTATTCCAAAGAGCAACTGCACACCACGTCCCCTTAGCTTTCCCAGCAGAATCAGCCTTGGCACATTAAAGAAGGCAATGCCATCCTCTAGTACCACTTGCTCCAGCTGGGCCTCTCTAGCTTTTTGGGTTTTCTTTTTTTTTTTTCCAGAGTCTCACTCCATAGCCCTGGGTAGAGTGCTGTGGCATCATAGTTCACAGCAATCTCAAACTTTGGGGCTTGAGCAATCCTCTTGCCTCAGCTTCCAAAACAGCTAAGACATGTACCACTAGGCCCGGCTAGTTTTTCTATTTTTAGTAGAGATGGGGTCTTATTTTGCTCAGGCTGGTCTCGAACTCCTGAGCTCGATCAATCCACCCAGCTCAGCCTCTCAGAGTGCTAGTATTACAGGTATAAGCCACTGTGCCTGCTGGCTCTCTAATTTTAGAGGCTCATCTGTCACACACTCAGGGTGCCAGCACCTTCCTGCCTCTCTATTGCCCATGCCCACTACTGTGGCATTTTCTAAGGTGTGCCTTGACCTTCTATCTCTTACCTCACCTCCATTTAAAACTTTCCTCTTGTGTTGTCTGAGCATTTGATAGGCCAAATAATGGCCCTTCCAGATATGTCCATGCTTTAGGCCAGGTGTGGTAGCTCAAGCCAGTAATCCTAGCAGTCTGGGAAGCCAGGACAGGACAATCACTTGAGCTCAGGAGTTCAAGACTAGTCTAAGCAAGAATAAGACCCTATCGCTACTAAAATATAAAAATTAGCCAAGCTTGTGGTTGGTACCTATAGTCTCAGTTTCTTGGGAAGCTAAGGCAAGAGGATCACTTGAGCCCAGGACTTTGAGGTTGCTGTGAGCTAGGCTGAGGCCATGGCACTCTTGTCCAGGTGACAAAGTGACACTGTGTCTAAAAAAAGAAGAAAAGAAGGGTGCCCATGCTTTAAATTCTATAATTTGTAAATACGTTACATGATATGACAAAAGGGACCTTCAGATAGGGAGATTATCCTGCATTATCCAGGCAGACCCAGTCCAACCACTGGAGCCCTTAAAAGCTGAGAAATGTCTCTAACTGGAGTCAGTAAGACATGACAAAAGAGAATCAGGAAAGACAAGGCAGCAATACATGTCTGAGATATCTGAAGAGTGAGGACTGGAGCTGCCTTTGTTGGTTTTGATGCTGAGGGAAGACATGAACTGAAAAACATGGGTAGTCTCTAACAGCTGAGAACAACTCCCAGCCAACAACCAACAAGAAACAGAAACTTCAGTCCCAGAATCCCATAGAACTGCCAACAGCCTGAAGGAGCCTGGAAGTGGATTCTGCCTTGGAGTCTCTAGTAAGAAACGCAGGCATCTTGACTTCAGCCGTGTGAGAACCATTTCAGATATCTGAACTCACGAAACTGTCTGATGCTAAATTTGTGTTATTTTAAGCAACTGAGTTTGTGATAATTTGTTAAAGCAGCAATACAAAATTAATATAGAACCCTAAATGCTTCAAAAATAACTATCTGTCTCTGATAAATAGGTGAATTTTAAGATGCTTTAGGCTGGCTCTACCACCCTTCTCAGGAAAAGGTGTATTTTCAAACTTAGACGCAGTATAGAAAAATGGAATATTTTCAGACATGGGTACCCATCCTAAAGGAGGCCTGCTCTCCACTGTCAAACAAAAAGTATAGGAATGCCATTAGCAACACAAGGGTAAAGAGTAAAAATCATCACGGGATTCCTCATCCGTGGGATTAACGTGGCCTGGTCCAGACCATCTACCCTCTACCCTGCTGCTTAGAATCCTGAGATATACTCCATAGGGAAGCCCCAGCCAAATGCACATTCTTCCTCCTACGATCCCTCACAGTTATTCTGCCCAAAGGTCTGGACTGGCCAGATTTGTATTTCTCCCTTCCCTGGCTCCATTTTTCCTCTTGCACTGCTTCCTTTCTTCAGGTTTCTCTCTAGTCTAAAATACTGCAGGGCAGTATACTGCAATACTTCCTCAGCCGATGGCAGGCAGCTCCAGCTCCTGTTCTAACAGAAAAGGGGAAAGGGGACGCCAGCAAGTCATAAGAAATACCCTAACAATCTCTTCACTTCTCACAGCAAAGCATTCCCTATCCAGAGAAGGAGGAGAGATGGAATTATCCTGTGTTGTGTCCTTTGGGTCATTTTATTCATGATCCTTATCAGAGTCCCACTCTGAGATTAGAAGAAAAAATAGAGATGGGAAAATGAATTTGGTCAATAACTATAAGTAAAGCAAGAACAGTGACAATCAAGTGCCAGTCATTCATCTCCTAATGGATACACCATCTTGCATAAATAATATAGGCTTAAATCAATGGTTTCCCTGTTATTACAAAGCCTCGTTCTGATTGGTTGAAGTATCTCTGCCAAAATCCTCACATGATGCTCCTTCTGAAACATCATTTCCTCCTTAGCACACTCTTCATAGCATTTAGGTAGTCCTGGTCACTCTTCTTTCTGACATTTCACCTTCTAGCCATATATTCAAATGGAGGAGTTCTTTTTATTATTTCACATGTCTTTAAGTCATATGTCTTGTCTAAGTTTCTTCTCTTTCTTTGCCAGTGAGCCATTCTGGTCTTAACTCTGGATGACAGTTGCATCTGGGTTTCATCTATCCTTTTGATTCATATTTTCAAATTATACTCTATGCTGGCGTGTTGCCTTTCTAGATCAGCTCAAACTCATATATCAAACTTCTCTTCGGATTTCAACCTAAACTAACCTATGCTGGCACTCTGTTACATCAAGAAGAGCATCCAGAGGAAGTATGCTTTCTAAAAGGTAAAATATATATGAAGCAGCCATTGAATGCTAAAACTAATGAGTAAAAGTTTATGGAAGAACAGAACATTTTCATAGTCTCAAAGTATCTCTAACCAAATATGTATTAATGATAGGCAAAAAAATAGCACCTTTGTGGTAGAGAAACCTTATAGATACCATCCTAACCAAATGATAAAGGTCAGCCTCACCAGTTATAAAACAAATCAATATCATATTTGTTTTGTTATGATATGTTATGATATCAAGGAGTAAAATACTCCTTGATAGGAGAGAAATATGAATCTTCTTGAAATGAAATCTTTTTCAAAATGAATAATCTCAATCTAATCATAAAAATACATCAGCTAAACAAAAAGTAAGGCAACTCTATTAAATAGCTTAGTCACAATTCCACCAAAGTTATGAAAGATAAGAGAAGACTAAGGAACTACCAGAGATTATAGATTAAGAGCACACAGCAATTAAATATAGCATGGAATCCTGGGTTGGAACCTAAAACAGAAAAAGGAAATCAGTGGAAACACCGTTAAAATCTGAGGAAAATCTAGAGTTTAGTTTGATGTCAGTGTTATACCAGGGTTAATTTCTTAGTTTCATCCATTGTAAAATGGATGTTTGTGGTGTTAACATTAAAGGAATCTGAGTTACAGACTCTCTGCACTGTTTTTGTAACTCTCTATAAGCTTAAAATTAACTTACCTGCATGATCTGAAAAAATTTAATAAGCCTCTTTGAGTTTCAGTTTCTTCATCTATGAAAAGAAAATTTTTGGATCAAATGACCTCCCAAGATCCAAATGGGTTTAAAGAGAAAGGATACTTTTGAAAGAGAAAAAAAAAAAAAACAGATAAGAAAATAATAATATTTTCCCTAAAATGTATATGTTGAAACACTGACCCTCAACGAGATAGTATTTGGAGATGAGGCCTTTTGGAAATAATTAGATTTAGATGAGGTCATGAGAGTGGGCCCTCTTGATAAGATTAGTAATCTTGTAAGAAGAGATAAAAGATGGTGGCACCTGTGGCTCAAAGGAGTAGGGCACCGGCCTCATATACCGGAGGTGGGGAGTTCAAACCCAGCCCCGGCCAAAAAAGAAAAAATAGGAGAAAAGACAGGAGAGAACTTACTTCTCTTTCTGTTTCTCCACAAACAAGCACCAAGGAAAGGCCATATGAGCACACAGTGAGAAAGTGGCCATCTGTAAAAGCTGTCACCAGAAATCAACAATGCTGGCACCTTGCGTTTGGACTTCCCAGACTCCATGACTATAAGGAAATAAATTCCTATTATTTAAGCCATAGGTCTATGGTATTTTATTATGAGCAGCCCAAGCCAACTAAAACATAGTTCTCTCACATATAATATTAATTCTAAAAATAACCAAAACAATTATACACAATAGGTGAGTAAAGACTCAGCAAGATAATGACTAGAACACTTAACACACATAATATATGTAGGCACTCAAGAAACGTCACTCTTTGTAACTTGACCAGGTGATTCAGCTTAGAGGGTAGAACAGCTTTATTTTAGATCCAGGCATTCAAGATTGCTAATGCTGTGCAGAGAGAAGGAGTAGTAAATTAGTGGGTAGTCTAAAAAGGAAAAAGAGTAACAACATAGAAGAGATAGTTTCAATGGGAGAGACATGAAGAATACTGGAAGGCAATGATAATCCCCAGATAGAAAACTCCCAGTGGAGTAAAACTGGAGGGAAAAGAGGGTGATAGAGACATATAAACACACAAACGGAACAGCATACCTACAAGCCCAGACACTGCAGCTGGCCAGCCAGGTAAGGCTAGGATCACAGTACTAACCCTCCCACCCCCCGCCCAGGACCAGAACAACCAAATAGATAAGAATAACCTTCAACAGGGGCAGTTAGATGGTTCACACCTGTCATCTTAGCACTCTGGGAGGATCTCTTGAGCTCAGGGGTTTGAGAGCAGCCTGAGTCAAGAGACTCTGTATCTACTTAAAATAGGAAAATTAGCCAGATGTTGTGGTGGGTGCCTATAGTCTCAGCTACTAGAGAATCTGAGGCAAAAGATCCCTTGAATCCAGGAGTTCAAGGTTGCTATGAGCTGGGCTGATGCCATGGTACTCTAGCCTAGAGCAACAGAGTGAGACTCTATCTCAAAAAAAAAAAGTCAATAAAAATAAAATAAAATAAAACATCAGTAGACATTAACCTAGCTTGGACTTTGCTCTAAAGAATCCCAGATTCAAGTGATTTTGAAAAATGGGCTTTGTGAATCAGTTAAAAAGCTATACTTACCCCCATGCCCCACCTCCGTTCTCCTTCCCTCCCTCTAGGATGGGTAGAGGGAGGGTAATTGGTGGGACCACACCTAGGGTGCATCTTACAAGGGTACATGTGAAATTTACTAACTGTGGAATATAAATGTCTTAACACAATAACTAAGAAAGTGCCGTGAGGACTATGTTAACCAGTTTGATGAAAATATTTCAAGCATATTGTACCCCATGATTGCATTAATGTACACAGTTGTGATTTAATTTAAAAAGAAAGAAAGAAAATTAGACCTAAAAAAAAAAAAAAAACGCTATACTCACTAACTCAGTGCCTGTGGTCGGCAGCTAGGATGCCAGCCACATGCACTGGAGCTGGTGGGTTCAAATCCAGCCCAGGCTTGCCAAACAACAATGACAACTACAACCAAAAAAGAGGTGGGCATTGTGGCAGGCGCCTGTAGTCCCAGCTACTTGGGAACTTGGGAGGCTGAGGGAAGAGAATCACTTAAGCCCAAGAGTTTAAGGTTGCTGTGAGCTATGATGCCACAGCACTCTACCAAGGGAGACAAAGTGAGACACTGTCTCAAAAAAAAAAAAAAGCTATACTCACAGATCTTTGAATAAAAGTCCCAAAGAGTAATGAAGGCACAATTTGAAAACATATTAGGGACATCTGCTTTTAGTAATCTTAGGCTAAGCTATTTAGACTAAATTTTGGCTGAAAAAACCATAATGCTAGATAAAATCTTTCCTTTAAAGTATCAAAGCGCTGAGAGGATACAGAGTTACAATTAGGCTTAAAATAGAGGATGAGTTGAGGAGTAAAGGCATTCCATATCAATCTGGCTGTCAAACTGATCTAAAGTTTTAATGGATTCTGTAGGTGTAAAGGGATGAACTGAAAACCCAAGTCCTAACCCAGGAAGGGAGTCAGACAGAACTGCGTCTACATCACCTCTGATACATACACACATCAACACACACCTGCAACACTAAGCCAGAATATCAAACAATTATCCCCTTCCAAGGTAAAGACTCCTTAGAAATAAATCTACCACATCCTAATAGGAAAAATGGGAGAAAGGATAGATGGCGGTGGAGGAAAAGATAAAGAGATAAAAAGAAAAATGGGGGAGGAAATAGAATGGTGGCAAGGAAGAGAGAGAAACTAGCTGTGAACAAGTTCTAAAAATCCAGTGGAAACTGTCCAAATTTGCACAATCAGGATGGTCAAAAAAGTGTCAAGTCTGATAATAATCTTGCCAGGTAGCTGAAAAAGTGCATTCAAATCAACTCTGGAGAAAGGCATTTTCATCCCAGGCCTGAGAGAATCTACACAACTAATTTTTAAGGGCCATGGGTGGCACAGAGAAGTTTTCAATTACACAAGAAAGTAAGGTAACAAGAAATAGGAATTAATAAAAATAACAAGAAGGATAAACTTATCCCTGAACACTTCAGACACCGAACCTATAAAAAGTAAAAGGTTGGCCAGGTGCAGTGGCTCATACCTGTAAACTTATCACTTTGGGAGACTGAGGCAGGAAGATCAATTGAGTTCAGGAGTTGGAGACCTGTCTGAGTAAGACCTCATCTCTACAAAAAAAATAGAAAAATTAGCCAGGCGTGCAGGCATGGTGGCACATACTTCAGCTCAGTCTCAGCTGCTCGGGAGGCTGAAGCTGGAGGACCACTTAAACCCAAGTGTTTGATGTTGCAGTGAGCTGTGATGACACTAGTGCACTCTGCCCAGGTGACAGAGTGAGACCCTGTCTAAAAACAAAGGTAATATCTAAAGAAAATCAAAAATAATTAGGGGGAAAAAAACAGTGAATTTTAGACTCTCACACTTACACTTACAACAAATAAAGGCCCCCTGACCTTTAGCCAGATACACATAAAACCTTACACTATTAGCCTATTTACCTCAGTTTCTTTTTACCCAGTACATCATGTTTGGCTTTCAATAAAATACTACAAAGCATCCAAACATATAAAATAACCCAATGTGAGGAAACAGAGCAAGCGTCAGAAGCAGACTTAAGTTGGCAGAGATGTTAGAATTGCTAGAATGAGTATTTAACATAAGGATGATTAATATGCAAAGGATGATGAGGGGAAAGTGAAAATAAGGAAGGACAGGTGAGTAATGTAAGCAGACAGGCAGATGAAAACCTAAGACACTGTGAAAAGGAAATACTAGAAATAAAAAAAAAAATTATATGACCCAGAACCTTAATTTTGAAGAAAAAAAAAAAAGAAAGAAAGAAATTATAAGAAAAGTAAAGAATGTAAAGAAAGCTCATTAGTTGATCGGACAGAGTTGAGAAAATAGTCAGTTATCTTAAATTTCGACAGTGATGTCCAAAACTGATATGCAAAGAGGAAAAATAAGAATGAAAAAGATGGGACAAAACAGGAACAATTATAATCGGGGTAAATACACGTAGTGTGAGCTCTAGGAGAAAGGAGAGAACAAAAGATGTATTTGAGGTAATAAGGACTAAAATTTTCCCCGAATTAGTGAGAAACACAAAACCACAGATTCAGGAAGTTTAGAGTATACCAAACAGGATAAATACCAAAAAGTCTACACCTAGGCATCTCATATTCAAATTGCTGGAAATTGGCAGGAAGAGGGAGGGCAGTTGGTGGATCTCACCTGATGTGCACAGCGTGAGGGTGTTCAGCATTCCCCTGGGTGAAGGGCTCAACTACAACTTGGACTTTACCTCAGAAGTGAAAACAATGTAGCCTAAAAATGTATATCTTCATATTAATGTGAAATAAAACAAAAAAACCCAAATGGCAGAAATTTAAGGACAGAGAAAATTCTGAAAGAAGTCATAAAGAAAGGAGGGGGAAAAAATAACATGACTTATACAGGAGAGCAAGTATAAGAATTACAGTTGATGTCTAAAAAATCAGGCAAATCAGAAGAGAACAAAGAGAAATGTTTAAAGCATTGAGAGAAAAAAGCCCACCAGCCTAGAATCCTATATCCATCCAGCAGATATATCTTTCAAAGGTGAAGGAGAAATAAATACTTTCTGAAAAAAGTAGAAAAAAGTTATCAGCAATAGACTTGCCTGCAAGAAATGGTGAAAAGAAAAAAAAAATTCTTCAGAAAGAAAATGATTTAAGTCAAAAATGTGGATGTATAAAAAGAGAAAAAAATGCTGGAGAAGAAATAAACTAAGATGTTTTATTTTTGTTATTCTTACTTGATTTACAATAGTTTGCTCAAAATAATAATGCCATAATGTGTTCAGTAATTATAGTTTGGGGATAAGGGAATGAAGGACAGCAATGGGAAGGAAGTACGGGGAATACTCTGTATTAAGTATTTATACTACTTGTGATACAGTAAAATGCTACTTAAAAGGAGCAAAATTAAATTCAATAGTAATGAATTTATAATTTACTATTTCAATTTACTATTTATCTGGATTAATTATAAATGTACACCACAAACTCAAGGAAATCCGTTTTAAAAAGTTTAAAAAAATATATCTGACAGTCATCCACAATTGAAGAAAGATACCAATCCATACAATTAAGATATCCTCCAAGTTCTGTGTAAGATAAGTTTTTAAAAATCTACATCACACACATCATTGTAAAACTGCAGAAAACTATAGGCAAAGATAAAAGCATTCAGATCAACTTCCAGGAAACACATAGTAAGCATACATAATAAAACTCAGACACAGGGGTGGTGCCTGTAGCTCAAAGAGTAGGGTACCAGCCCCATATACCAGAGGTGGTGTGTTCAAACCCAGCCCAGCAAAAAAATAAAAAAATAAAAAATAAATAAAACTCAGACACAGAACCAACAAAATCCAGAATGTTCGAAACATCATAGGACAAGCAACCTATTTCTTCAACAAATAAATTTCAAGAGAAAAAGCAGAGAAAACTGTGGGTAAAATAATGGATGAAACATGGTGGGTGTGAGTTGGTAAGCATCAAAGCAGGAAGACGGCACGGTTACAGGGATGATGGTGAATAGTTTATTATGCCACTCCTCCATTTTCATATATATTTAAAATTTTGCACAATAAAACTTTTTAAAAGAGAAAATGGCAGCTTTAAAAAGAAAAATGGTAGTAGTTAACAACATGCCTTCAAAGATGTTGACAATAAGACTAAGAGGTAACATTTTCAATAGCAATGACAAAATGTGGAAAACTGGAAGAAAGTCTTCAGTGTGCCAAACTAAATAATTAACAACCCCAAATTCTACACCTAGCAAAGATATCTTCTAAGAATGAAAGACAAATAAATACATGTTTAGGAAAATACAAATAGACAAGTCATCCCAGATGGCAAATAGGGAAGACATAAAAAGGGATACGGAATGAAAATCTGAGATGTACGAGTGAATGAAATTAAGGTGGCAAAATACATTGGAATATAACAGGTATAAAACAGTAATGATACTGCCAGTGGAGTGATTTTTTTAAAAACGTAATAAAAACAAATGAGCTCCATAATCCATGAGGAGTTTAAATAGTATTAATATGTTCCAAGGTTCTTAAATTACCTGCAATGTAGGTAAAGGCGTTCATTGTAGAATTAGCTAATATACATATATGTTATAAATTGTACGATACCTAATGGAAAAAAAGGTATGTTTTTAATATCTAGGGACAAAAAGACAATGATCAGAATTTATCAGTAAAAAATGTGGCAGGAAAGGAAACAAAGAACATAGAACAGGCATAGCAAACACAAAGCACAAGCAGAAAATAAGATGCTGGATTTAAACCCAACTGCTCCAGGATCCATAGTAGGTGTGGATGGACAAACCATTTTATATAAGAGGATGGCTTTCAAAAAGGATAACACCATATATCATTTAAAAGAAACATATCTAAAATTTAAAAATGCGAAAAGGTTTTTAAAAATATTAGTAACGTTGAACAAAAGGAAGCGCATGCTGCTATATTAAATATCAGTGAAAATGGATTTTTAGATTAAAAGAATAGCTAGAAATAAGGAGAGATACTTTATAATAATAAAAGTTAAACTTACGCAGAAAAATGGAATAATGTTATAATTGTGTGGACCTAATAACATATCTTCCAAATATATAAAGCAAAAATGCACAATGACAAGAAATTGATAGAATAAAAAATCAGTTAAAAGAATGGAATATTTGAATAAGAAAATTAATAAAATTAAGCTTGTGGATATATGTAGAGGATTCTACCCAATAGCTACAGAATATGTAGAACATTTTAAAAATAATTATATGCTGGGACATAAAGGAAATATTAATAAGTTTAAAAAGACCAAAGTTCACAGAATACATTCTTTGACATCAAGCTAAAAATCAAAGACAAAAAGCAAAGTTTAAAAAGCCCTGGCTTAGGAAATTAAGAAATATACTTCTAACCAGGTCAAAGAATGAAGCATAATAGAGATTTTTCTATGTTTTTGGCTGAAAAATAACAAAATGATACTGTACATTATGACCTGGGATGAAACTAATGAAATACATATGTATATTTATTGCCACAATTACTTATATTAGAAAAAATGGAAAGATTGAAAAATCAATGAGCTAAGCATTCTTGAGAAGTTAGAATAAAAATCCAAAATAACATAGAAGGAAAGAATGAATTTAGTAAGAGCTAAAATTTAATTTAAAAAATATAAAAGAATATCAGAGAGGCTCTTTATGAACTCCTTTGAAATGATGTCTAAAACATATTGTTAAGGAGGAATTAGAAATAATGTATGCAGTCTGCTACCATTTGTGTAAGATGATTTTATTTATATGTATATGGAGAGAGACAGAGACAGAGGGAAACAAAGAGACAGAGATAGAAAGAGAAAGAGAGAGGAAGCATGTGAGTAAGTTCGCCTGTATATTCATGGACTGTCTCTGCAGGGCCATACGAATTGCTTTCAGTGAGGAGGATTAGGGGCGATGAAGGGGATCAGAGAAGTATAAGAAGAAATGTTCACTGCTTCTACCCTTTGCATTGTATGAGCCCCAAACAAAGGTCACTTTTTTCGCAAACTAAGTAAACAAAAATTTTTAATAGAAAAATCATCCACTAAAGTCCCCCAAATAAAAGATACCTGAAGGGTAGGCAGACTCACAAATGCCTGGGCGGAATACGAGGAGGACAACTCTGCCACCTGCCACCACTGCCTGCTCTTTTGCTGACATGAAGTTAGTAAAGTAGTCAGAGTGCTGGTGGACACCGGCATAGAGGTAACAGTGATGGAGGTGAAGGCAGAGGCGTTGGTTTGGCAGGGATTGATGGTGATAGCAAAGCCCTGGGAGCTCCTCCAAGAGAGGTTCTATTAGCCCAAATTCCCCAGACTTCAAGCAAGCCTTACTCAACAATATGGGCCAAAAATTAGAACTCTCTGCTATATCATTCCAGTTAAGTCCACCATGTTTTCTCCATTCTTTGCCCTGTTTTGGTGGGTTTGTGTTTCTTTTTTTTTTTATTTTTACTTCTTTACTTTTTATTTTTTTACTTAATACATCTTTTTATTGTAGTTAGAACACATAGGCAGTCTACCCAATGAATGCATTGTTATGTGTACAGGACATGGTTGCCAACTACCAACACAATGTTGTACAGATTTATAGAACTATTTTCATCTTGCATAACGGAAGCTATATACATGCTAAACAGCAGTTCACCATTTCCTCTTTCCCTTATCCCCTACGCCCCATTCTACTTTCTGCTTCTATGAGTTTGATGACTTTAAATGCCTCCTGTAAGCGGAATCATATAGTATTTGTCCTTCTGTGACTGGCTTATTTCGCTTTCCATAATGTCCTCAAGGTTCATGCATATTATCACAAAGGAAGATTTCCATCCTTTTTCAGACTGAAAAATACTTTATTGTGTGCATATGCCACATGTCCTTTATCCATTCATCTGCTGAGGAACCCTCAGGTTGCTTCCACATTTTGGCTTCCACTGTGAATAATGCTACAATGAACGTGGGAATACAAGTATCTCTCTGAGACCCTGATTTCAGTTCTTTTGGAGAAGTATCCAGAAGTGGTATTGCTTAAAAATACGATAGTAATATTTGTAATGTTTTGAGGAATCTTTATACTGTTTTCCATAGGGGATGCAAGATTTTACCCTTCCACTAATAAGGCACAAGGGTTCCAATTTTTTCACATCCATGTCAACAATTATTATTATTATTATTTTCAATAAAAGATATCCTAGTATATGGAGCGGCTAGCATATCTCACTGTGGCTTTGGTTTGTATTTCCCTGATGATTAATGATGTCGCGTATCTTTTTTACATACCTGTTATCCATTTGTATGTCTTCTTTAGAGAAATGTCTATTCAAGTCATTTGCCTATTTTTAAAAATTTTTCTCCTCTTGAATGGTAGAAGTTTCCTATATATTTTAGCCATTAACCTCTTAACAGGGGTTTGTAAATTTATTCTTCCATTCACTAGATTGCCTTTTCACTCTGATTATTTTCTTTGCTGTGCAGAAGCCTCTGAGTTCTATTTAGATCCACAGTATTCGGTTTCCTTATTAGGTACCGTATTGACTGTTAAAGGGTAAAGAATAACTGATCACCTAGAAATTAGCCATATCATGTAAAGGGTTTGAGAAAATATGAGCCATAGGATACTACTTTGATTAGTATTTGAGTTATGAAATCCCAGAGCAGTTTCCCGAAGGGCATAGTCATTTTATGCCTTGAGAAACATCTGCTATGTCTTCAAAAAAGTCCATATGCTTTGTGGTTGAAGGAAATCTGAGAACGGGGCTTTGAAGGTGAAGGGCAAGTCCCTGAATGAATCTCCTGTGAGGATATGAAGACCACATTGCCATGAAGGGAGATATTTAGTAACCTCAGGAGAAAAGCCAGGAACCTTGCCTGGGCCATAAGGGTTTTACTACTCCTTGTCCCTGTCAGAGGTCCATTAGCTCTAGGTCAGAGGTGAGGTGACCGAGTGAATTCCCATCCACCAGGATGAGATTGTCCCCTGCAGAGAAACTTTATCCCCACATCACCAGCCAGCACCTCCAATTTCCCCTCTAATCATTCTTTTAGATGGTTCAAACAGAGGGGGTTGATTATTAAAAGGCTTAAAAAATGGTGAGTGAAAAGCAGAATCCTTAGAAGAACGTTTTATCCACATCGGATCAATCATTGGTCACACTAAACTTCCCACAATCCACCTTCAGGCCACAACACAGGGGGTTGCTAATTATCTCTCTGGGCTCTACAGTCTGCTCAATCAATTTGTCTTAATTCACTTTATTTAAAGAGGAATGCAGACATTGCACTCTACCTGATGGTATCAGGGGAGAAACACAGCTAAAAGTATTGATGGAACAACTGGAAGGAAAAAAGGAAAGGAAAAAGAAAGGGAAGAAAAGAAAAGAAGGGAAGAAGGGAGAGAAAATAACAAAGAAATAAAGTCGTCAGTTCTGGGACTCACGGATTTGCCAAGAGAAACTTTTCTGCGTCTCACTAATTTGGAGGTAAAATGAGCACCACACGAAAAAGCAGAACTGAAGAGATCCTGTCTACAGAGGACTGAGTCCTCTCAAGAGTAATGGTAAGCGACATTGACTCCTTTAGGAAGATTTTGTTATTATTATTAATAACATTATTGTTATTCCAACTTATTCCAGGTCCCGTCTTTAGCATCACAAAAGTCTCTGAAAATGACTTCTGTCTTCTTTCGGTACCCTTCCCATTTTCTTTGCATTATAATACACAGGCTGACAATACAGTTACTATAATTTTCCCCCCATTGAAATGTGCCTTCTTCTCTCTCCAAAAAAAAAAAAAAATAGGCTGGCATGATTATTGAGTAAGTCTGGCTATTTTGTGCTTCATCTTTTCTTGCTGTAACCAGCCAGCCCTTTTTTATTCTTATGATAACTGAAACATTTGAACAATCACTGTCCTACAGAGGAGCTGATCTTGGAGCAATTGTGCTTTGTACCACTTCATCCCCTCTGGGAGCAAGATCATTTTTAAAATAATGACTTCTCCAGCAGTTTATTACCAGCCTGAAGTCATTTTCACACCTCAAAAGTGAAAGCTTAATGAGCAGAGAAATTAAAGAGTAAAACTCCGCTAGTGTCTTCTTAAATGGCAGCATTTTGGCACCTTCATAGAAGATGCACTTCCAAAGAGGAGCCGCATCCCATTCATCTTCTTCTCCAAATGACCTTCAGATAATGAACCTGAAAGTTTCTTCCTCTCCACCCTACACCTCCATCCTCTGCTTTTCCATCTTGGGGGAGATGTCTAGCTGATCAGATAGTGAGTAATGGAGTTGTGTCAGCATAACGAATTTACCTAACACAAGGCTAAAAACACAGTAATCACTCAATAAAATCTTCCTGATGGCCACACACACACCCATGCCTCACCACCACATAACTCCCTCCCAAAGGATGCAAATCTCTAGGCGTCTTTTGGAAGCACTCTGAAATGCCACTTGTTCCTGTAGCCCTCTTTCTGCAGTGCTCCTAGCCTTGCTTGGTTCTCATGTCTATCAGTTGTACATATTATTGTGATTATTGTGGTTCTAACAGTCTACTTACAGAAGACTTTCCCTCTAGGACTTGAGTTCTGCAAAGACTTACCAAGCAGTGTTCGTTTTTACATCTCTGATACCCATTACAATGCTTAGCAAAAGTAAGACCTTAGTAAAAACCTGGTGACTGAATAAATGATTGGGTGATTCCAAAGATGCTTTTTAAATGGATGATAGCATCAGTGATTATAGTCTTCAATTCAAAATAGAGCAAGAAAGACCAGTAGGTAAACATAGGGACTGACCACACTTTGCACATAAATGCTATGATTAGGTCAAAGGTAGAGGGTTTGGCAGTTCAAATCCAAATTCTTTTTTTTTTCTCTCTCTCTGAGATACTATTTCTCTGTTGTACTGGGTAGAGTCCAGGGGGAACTTCACAGCTCCCGGCAACCTCAAACTCCTGGACTCAGCCATTCTCCTGCCTCAGTCTCCCGAGTAGCTGGGACTACATATGCTCAGCACCATGCCCGGCTGATGGGGTCTCACTGATCTCAAATACTTAAGCTCAAGCAATCCTTCTACATCTGCCTCCCAGAGTGCCAAATTTACAGGTGTGAGCCACCATGCTGGCCCACATCCAAACTCTTGAATAAAACTTTTCATATCACTGGCATAATACAAATACCCTGGGAAGCATTTATGCAAAATCTATTGTCTTTCTCACTTAGCCTAGAAAGATCAGGAATCTTGTGTTAGAATGTTCCTTCCTTCATAACTACTATTATCGTTGGAGATCTATTTCTGGCTAAGAAATATACTGTGAAGTTATGATCAAACTGCCCAGAGCAAGCAAGTCAAATTAATGAATTAGTAGAATTATAGAAATCAGTCTAACCAATAGCTGCCAAGCCAGCATCTGCCTACCTAAATGCATATTTTGTTTAATTGGATTTAAGATTCTTATTGATATTTGCAATATTTTTCTCTTTCTGTAAATATTGGCAGTGAGGGTGCTGGATTTTGATTTCCAAAGCTTGCATTCATTTCTTCCTTGTGATAGGAAAAGACAGGAAACAAGTGAACAGAAAATGATTATTTGGGAGTGAGAGAGAATATTGGGCAAGGAGGGGAAATAAAAGAATATGAGAGTCTTATACCAAGAGAACTTGAAGGCTCGGCACCTGTGGCTCAAGTGGCTAAGGCGCCAGCCACATACACTTAAGGTGGCGGGTTCAAATCCAGCCTGGACCGGCCAAACAACAATGACGGCTGCAACCAAAAAATGGCCGGGCGTTGTGGCGGGCACCTGTGGTCCCAGCTACTTGGGAGGTGAAGGCACGAGACTCGCTTGAGCCCAGGAGTTGGAGGCTGCTGTGAGCTGTGAAGCCACGGCACTGTACCATCCAGCTTGAGGCTCTGTCTCAAAAAAAAAAATAAGAGAGAGAACTTGAAGAGGTTAAAATCCTCTCCAGATGACCAGCACCCAGTGTTATTAGGAGATATGGAAAGTATTTTTCACCAACACCGGCTTGTACATGTTATTTGTTGAGTGGGACTTGCTATCATCAGAGGTAGGAGAGTCACTTCTCCTCTTCAGTAGACATGAGAGATAAGGCAATTTGCTTTAGAAAAGCCAATGGAATTAAGCTGGTGTTTACTGTTTCATAAAGGAATAATGGACAAATTACCTAGCTAGACCATACCGGGTAGAATTGTTAGTTAAAATTGACAGCCAGTCCTGTAATTTACACTGCACTTTGGAAATTTAAGCAGAAGGCTCAGAGCTCTCTAACATGCATTGTAAAGCTTCTTTTGTACTTCTGGTTCATTTTGTGCTGGGAATTATTTAGCCATTGACTTTAACAGCTAATACAGTTCCATCAAATACCATGTATAAATCAAAATTACTGGATCATTCAAAATTTGTCCTTAGAGTTGTTTATATGTATTTCTTCCACCATTAGTTCAGTATAGTTACAAGAGAAGCTGCTAAATGATGATATATTGTGCATGCCTTGTTGCCATCTTACTGGAGCCTCTTGCAAATAAGATGTAATCCGTGACAAATTATTTGTCTAGTTATACAAAACATAAATAATGATAATAAAAAGGGAATCAAAGTGATGAAAGATGAAGAAGAGAGAGAGGAGAGAGGTTTCAAATAAATAGCTCTGCTTTTGGTCCTGGCTGTCCAAAGCAGGTAAGAAGATGAAGGAGGAATATTTTTTAACTAATTTTATGACACAGGGTCCTATATTCCTTCTGTCTCATCTAGCCTACTAGAGAATGATAAAAGACTCTCACTGGTCACATACATAGCCTTTTGTTTAAAACTGGATCTACCCACTCTCAGCCTTGTATGTAGAATCTGCATACATCATTTGTAAAGTCATTCTACTCAAATATTTGGCCTATACACATTATCATGGATCATGAAGACCATAGTGGGAGAAGTCCAAATTGGTGATTCCAGGTTCCCTAACATCCCTGCTATGTCAATGGACCCCAGATGGTGAAAATCATCCCAGTCTTTGATCTAAGAAAATTTTCCATGCTATCTTCATCTTTGTTTTATGGCTACTTCAGTTGTATTTCAAAGGGTAGACAGATAAACAAATTAGCATTTAGATTTATTCATGGTGATGTAAGAAATACTGTGTCAGGAACAAACTGTTAATCTCCTAATATGGTCTCTCTGCCTTTTCATACATTTCACTTCCAAAATTTCTACCAGGCACACCTGGAGAATTGTGAAATTCACCTACAAATGTCAACAAAGTCTTGTTAAGTGAAAGCCCTATCCCTACCCTCTACCTAAATCATTAGTTTCTCCCTTTATACTGTGTCTTTGGCAAAGCAATGTGATATTGGAAGACAAAAAGAAAGCAACAAATAAAAAAAAAATTCTATCTCAAATCATTATGGTCATTAATCTTACATTAACATGCTAAAACAAAAAATCTGAGAATGGGTCCTTAATGTATCATACTTTCCCCTCACCGGTATGACAATACAAACATAACCCTGATGTATGAGGCACTATCTGAATGCTCTAATAGCAGCATCAACAAGAACCATTAGAATTATGTCATAATAACAAGACATATTTTCTTCAGATTCCAGAATTCAGGAACATCTTTTTCTGAAAGATATTTTGAAAGCTCTTATGAGTCTTGTAAATTTGGACTGTCACTGCTGTATCCTCCTAGGCATCAATAATCAGCCGCTAACACAGGATGTTGGCTCTCTAGGGCCCCAGATCAAATCAGCAAAGCAGTTTAGAACTCTAAAGGGAGAGAAGAGCCCCTGCAATTAAGGGTGTTCTGCCCATATATAGAATCAAATTTTCCAGGAACACAGCTTAGTATAAACCACGTTTCATGAACATTTCAACATAATATAATGAACACAAGCGTTTCAATAAAGCAGATAGCAGAGCAATTTGTACTAGCAGATGGTTCACCCTGGGATCAGACCAATTATCTTCTTACTCTACATACAGGGGCAGCCAAAGATTCAACAGTTGACTATTCAAAACAACTTAGCAATACAAGTGAATTTCTAAAGTACTAAAACAAATAGGATTCTCATTCCCCCTCTTTAGAAGCAAGTTCTGAAAAGTGTTCAGAAGAATAAAAGACGATTTCTTAGCAGTGTGTGCATGGTCAGCCTGCTAAGTTTTGCCAGGGAACTGGATTCGGAAGATGGAGGGCTCAGCAAACTCCTTACAATGTCACCTCTGGAAAAATTGGGCCTCTACTCCTGGTACCCAGGAAAAATGGCTCTTCTTCCCTCTTGTATCTCTCATTTTGTCATCCTGAATCTATGGACAGATCAAATTCCTGAAGCAAAAACCAGTTACCAAAACAAAGTTTGCATTTCAGGTACTGAAGAAATATGACTTTGTACATCATTTTCTGTATTATTAGATATTCTGTAGAATATTAAGCTAGCATACCCAAACTTTGAATGGTGTTCAATATATGTTTATTAGGAAAAAATGGTTAAATATAGAAAAGACCAGCCAAGCCCATTGTCTCATGCCTATAATGCTAGCACTCTGGAAGGTCAAGATGTTCAGCTAGTTTTTCTAGCTGGATTGCTTGACCTCAGGAGTTGCTTGAGCCTGAGCAAGAGTAAGACTCTGGCTCTACCAAAATTAGAAAAATTAGTCAAGTATCGTGGCAGGTACCTGTAGGCACAGCTACTGGGGAAGCTGAGGCAAGAGGATTGCTTCAACCCAAGAGTTCAAGGTTGCTTTGAGCTATCATGCCATGGCAATCTACCCAGAATAACAGAGATTCTGTCTCAAGAAAGAAAAAAAGAAGAGAAAGGAGAGAAAAGAAAGGAAAGAAAGAAAGGAAGGAAGGAAAGGAAGGAAAGGAAGGTGGTGGGACACAGTAATTCACACCTATAATCCTAACACTCTGGGAGCCTGAGACAGGTGGTTTGCCTGAGCTCAGGAGTTCAAGACTAGCCTAAGCAAGAGCAAGACTCTGTCTCTACTAAAAAAAGAAAAACTAGCTGAACACCTATAGTTCTAGCTACTTGGGAGGCTGAGGCAAAAGAATTGCCTGAGCCCAAGAGTTTGAGGTTGCTGTGAGCTATGATAATGCCATAGCATTCTATCTAGGATGACCAAATAAGACCCTGCCTAAATAAATTAATTAATACAGAAAAGACAGATAAATAATATTTATCAAAAGATTAGTTCAAATCACCTGAGTTATAAATACTCCCATTGATTGCTTTGAGTTGAAGTGCAAAAACTCCCAAATTTGGAATATCTACAGAAATAATTAAAATATAAATGTGGAATTAAACACATATGTGTGTGCTCAGTCACTTTTGTATACCTAAGTAAAACAAAAGCTAAAATTAAAATATAACAAAAAATATTTGGTGATGGAGAGTTGGACAGAAGGGAAATGAATAAATTAAGCCCCTGCAATTTGAGACTTACAGGGAGATACCCACCCAGAAAAGATGTGAAACAAAGAGATGTTCATAAAATGTGTGTATTGGGAAAAACAAAACAAATTTAAAAATGGTTACCCATAGGAAACCAAGGGAGCAGAGACTCTTAGAATGTTGAAAGCCTAGATTACATGTAAATCTCACTGAATCCATCCAGATACTAGACATCCCAGCTTCCTCCACCTTCATGCAAAGAGAAAGAGATGCCCTCTAGTTTGGAGCAGAAGTAAAAGCCATAGAAAAATTAGGGCACAAAACTGAACAGAGACTACCCTGAAATCTTGAGCCTTCTCTTTAGCAGAGTCCTTCTAGATTTAATGACTCCCAAGTCTACAAATTACTACCAGGTATGAACTGCTGCCCTGAGATGAATAAAGTAGCTTCACATGCCCCATGGTTGACTGAGTACATTTTAAGTATATTCGCTATTTAGGAGGAAGGCACCAGAGACAAAGTGGGGCTTGGCATGAAGCTCCCTAGGCCTTGAAGACTGAGTTAATTTTATCATCTCAGATAGAAGTTGCTGAAGCAGTGCTTTACTTTCTGGTGTCTACTTGCAGAACAATCTCAGAATCTCTGTAATCCCTCAGCTATTCTTGTTCCACTGAGAAATAAGAGAAAGAATGAGAACAAAATTCCAAAGAAATAATCATTTATTTATGTTTTTTTAATATGGAATACTTCATGAATTTGCATGTCATCCTTGAACAGGGGCCATGCTAATCTTCTCTGTATCATTCTAATTTTAGTATACGTGCTGCTAATGGGAGTAACAAGAGAAATATTTATTTGTTTATTTATTGATACAGAGTTTAACTTTATCACACTCATTAGAGTGCTATGGTGTCACAGCTCACAGCAAACTCCAACTCTTGGGCTTAAATGATTCTCGTGCCTTAGCCTCCCAAGTAACTGGGGCTACAGGCACCCACCACAATGCCTAGCTATTTTTTTGCTGTTGTAGTTATCATTGTTGTTTTTAGCAGGCTGGGGCTGAGTTCAAACCCACCAGCCCAGGTGTACGTGACCAGTGCCCTAACCGCTGAGCTACAGGCACTAAGCCATAAAAGAAATAATTTTTTAAAACACTTGGACACCAAGTGCCAAGCACTGTGCTAACTACTTTGAAGATGTTTAATTTAATCCTCCTTATACTTTGTGAAATAGGTCTTATTATTCCCATTTCTGCATAAGGAAACTTTGGCTGTTGTTTTATCCTTTGGATTCTAGACTAAAAAGCCTGATGATCCTTTTAACATATTTTTATTATTTGAATCAAAGATACTTTCATCACCCTTAGATCATCCAGAGACACTTTTGTGCCTTTTCACTATTAGCTTTCATTTCAACTATAGTAATTTGGCTCTGCTCTTATAGCACAATGATTAGGGCTCTAGCCTCATACACCAAGGATGGCAGGTTCAAACCCAGCCTGGGCCAGCTGAAAATAAAAATAAAAAGTAAAACTTCTTGGCAGTGCTTGTGGCTCAGTGAGTAGGGTGCCACCCCATATACTGCGTTCAAACTCTGGCCTGGCCAAACTGCAAAAAAAATTGCCAGGCATTATGGCGGGTGCCTATAGTACCAGCTACTAAGGAGGCTGAGGCAAGAGAATCACCTAAGCCCAAGAGCTGGAGGTTGCTGTGAGCTGTGATGCCACAGCACTCTACCGAGGGTGACAAAGTGACTCTGTCTTTAAAAAAAAAAAAAAGAAAACTATAATAACTTAACCTGAGATTATCACAAAACACACACACACACACACACACTGAGCTCTATAGGTAAGGTAATGGGATGGGAAGGAAAAGGAGAGAAATTTTTCTAAGCTCCTCTGATGATTATATTTAACTGACATATTAGTTTCGTTGCCTAGGAGATATGCTTTTGACCCCATCTATTGTAGTAACAACAGTCAAGAAAACAACACCAGCAACAATAAAAAACACTGTAATGGAAGGGCTTGCTACGTGCCAGTCATTGTTCTGAGTATTTGTCGTATAATATTTAATAAATTAATTCTTTTACAAGAATTACTGAAGCATTATCATACAATTATGATTTCTATGTTCTTTTCTTTTATTTGAATAGTGAATAGTTATAGCTGAAAGAATTTACCATACAATCGAATTCTAGTAATTTATTTTCTAGGACAAACATATTGATAGTTGTAGATATCTAAAATGCAAGTTTCAAACTTATTTCACATTGGAATTCTAGTATTTATTTTCTCGACTACTTCCTTAAAAAGAGATGATTTGTTCCTCCTGTTTTTTCTATTGAAATAGAAATGTATGAATCTCTTTATCGTATAAGAACAAATATCTTAAATCTGGACCTGCTCTGTTTTCTACTTTTAAATTCCATCATTTAGAGAAAATTTCTATACCTATTGTGAAAAGCGTCAGGTGCCCATGATATGAGATGAAGTAATGTCATCTTATTCAATGATTTCAAAAGCATCAGGCATTGGGTTTTCTTGCCAACTAACTAAACCTGTTCCTCATAATGATATTGGTAGACGGTAGAACAGATGCATGACAGCTGGCTCATGAACTTCAACATCTCAGCCATTTCTTGGCACCACTATCAATGTTTTTCCCTGAATAACAATCCTAATTGGCTAACATTGTACAACTCTGGGGTTTGAAGTCTTAAATACATTACTTAATTATTGATTTTCAAATTATAAGTCACACAGTGGGTGGTGGATAGTTAGGCACTTATAGTTGAGCATTACTTTATTTTCCATGAGCGTAACTTATAGGTTATAGGATTTTTTCCTTAATTAGTTAGTCTGCAAAGAGTCATTTCTTGCCTAAGTTTTATCCAACAGTATAATTTTTTATAGTTGAGTTGTAAAATCTTTGCAATAGGATTTTATAATAGGAAGCAACAAATTCTAGCTGCAGTTCAACCGTCTGCCTTTAATAAATACATGCTCCTTTCCCCCTGCAAACCTTCACATTTTCTTCCCATGACCCAAGGTTAAGAGAGAGATTGAGAGAGAGAGTAAGAAAAAGAGGATAATTAAAAAGAGACAGTTAGTAAATCAGCACTGTGAAAAAGTTATATAGCACTAAGTCAGAATTCTTCTTTTAAATATGATTTATAATTTTACTACTGTCTTCATTAATGGCTCTTCATTTAAAGTCAAGGTAGACTTTTCAGGACCATGGACAGAAACACATCACTCCCCTCTTTCACAAGCAGCAAACTCCTCACTGGGTATGGCAGTATCAAATACTGAGAGTTTCTGAATGACAGTTATATACATTCATCTTCATTTGAGGGGGCCATCTGGTTTATTCATACTTCTGGGATTTCAAAACTCAATGAAGATGGATATTGCCCAGGACACTTGAAGCCTTCAGGCAAACCAAGGACAAATGTGCCTGTCCAAGAAACAAAATACAGTGCTCTTAAAAATCATGGTGTTGCCAGATTTGCTAATAATTATATTGTCTTTAATTCAATAATTTTGTATTTAGAGGAAGAGTGACAGGATCCATCAACATTAGTTTTCTACCTTGTTCCCTCAGGGAGATTAATAAAGCTCAGTCGAGTACCATTTTATAATTAGATTCAATTTCCATCACATAAACTGTTTTGAGTACTGTGAAAAAATGTTCAGGAGTACCATGATATAAACTGAAAATAGAAATAAAGAACCAGGAGCTGAAATGTGTGAAGTGGACAAGTTAGAATATAAAATGTAGACTCTCAGTTATGAAGGAACTTAGCTTGGATATACTACTCTTGGGGAAATTTATATTGAGAGATGGAGAGGAAGAAATAAATGTAGAAATGGATATATAGGGAAGAAATTATTATCTTTATGTTATATAGAAAAATTTAATGGATATGAGGATGAGTCAAAGAAACAGAGTGAAAAGTATACTTTTTGCCTTAAGATTTTATCACTTCATGTCTATCTATAATATTTTGCCTCTAATCTTCCAATTTTGAGAAATGGATCATAATTTTATGCTTGCTGAATACAGGTAAGGGAGGCATTGTGACTTGAAGATATTTATTTGGAAATCATTCTACTTTTTGTCATAAAATTTAAATTTTTTTCTTCTAAAAATCAAAGAGCATTTATTCAAATGTTCCTGGTTTCAGCAAGTAAAGCACTTCATCTACTTTGCTCACTGCTGAATTTCTATCACATAAATGAGCATATAGCAAAAACTCAACACATTCTTATTAAATAAATGAGCATTTCTGACTTCTGCCTTTCAAATTTATACCCTATTCATAAAGAAGGAACCTCATTTGCTTTTTCTATGCTTTCTCTGACAACCTCCATGCCTGCTAAAGGTAGTATAGAGGTCAAAGGGTGGTGGTCGCTTTCCTCTTCATCATAAAAGTCACAGCAGACAACCCTATAACAAAAACGGATTACCAAGAGAAAAATATAGGCTGGGTGTAGTGGTTCACGTCTGTAATCCTAGAATTCTAGGAGGCCAAGGCAGGTGGAGTGCTTGAGCTCAGGAGTCCAAGAGCAGCCTGAAGAAAAATGAGATCCCACCTCTACCAATAACAGAAAAACTAGCTGGGTGTTGTGGAGGGTTCTTATAGGCTCTGCTACTCAGGAGGCTGAGGCAAGAGCACCACCTGAGTCCATGAGGTTCAAGTTGCTGTGAGCTATAATACCAAAGCACTCTATCCAGCATGACAGAGTGAACTCTGTCTCAAAAAAAAAAAAAAAGAGAGAGAGAGAGAGAAAAGCATAACAAATATATTTGTTTTATATGACATGGGAGCCTTCAGAATGAAGTTTCAAAGATACATGGAAGCTATCTGATTTTATGCTTAGGTTTGATAAAGCAGGGATAGCGACGTAGAAATGTGATTGGATGAAAAGGATATGGTCTAATAGTAATAGACTGACTAGAAGAATCCCAGACAGGCCTGTCTATGTAGATTCTTCTTGGCTTCTCTGGTATAGCATTCCTTCCTTCTAGATGTGGGCCCTCTGGAATGAGGGTCTTAATTTCTTTATAGCCAGCTTTCACATGGAAAGATGGAGGACAATTAGAGTAATATTTTTAGGCTTGATTAAAGGCTAGTTTCGGGGAAAAGGGATTCTGGTTTCTATGACCCACCTCAAGAAAAGGAATTCTCATTTCCATGGCTTACCTCAGGAGAAAATGAGGGGCAAGAGACAGTAGAGGAGGAGGTCAGAGAGATACTTTGCTTCTGAGGCCTGCATTTGGGGGTATCATTTTCTAAGCCACAGTAATGACATGCCTGTCCTTTAAGCTCACATCACTCCATGTGTGTGTAACTTCCTTGGAGCATTTATGTCATTCTTGGAACAAAGGAAGTTTGGTAGGTATCTTATTTCAATTACTTGAATACAGTCTACAGGAGAGCAAGGATTACATAATAGAAACTCGATAGGTATTTAATGAATATTTTTTCAATGGAATTAAAATTTTAGCCTCAATTCTTTGCACTGACCAAACACCCTAGATAATTCCTGGCCCAATACCCTCTTCTTGCTTTACGATAACACTCCTCTAGAATGTTCCAGAGGTCTGTCACTCACTTTTCTAACTAATAATAATCATAGCCAGCACTTGTTATTGAGCACTGAGTTAACTGCTTTAATTTCACTATCAGCTTCATTTTTGCATAAAGTCTATTATTATCCCCCATTTTACAACTGAGGAATTGAGCTAAACAAGGGATAAATAAAACTGGTCCCAAGTCACATGGCTTTTCAACAGCACAGTGTGGCCTGAAATCAGTTATGTCTAAGGAAATGTAGGCAAAAAAAAAAAAAAAAAAAAGATTTTGAAATCAGTGTCTAAACTGAAATAATCAAATCCATGAAACCTTTAAATAAACAGATTAGAGCTTTATATTGTCAAGGTTCTAAAGCAAAATTGTCTTTAGATTTACGTAACTTTCTAAACTCATGTGCTTGGCATACTTTTAAACCACAGAAAAAAAATTTTTCAGCCAATTTGTCTTGTTCTGATAATTTAAACCTACCAAGAGGAGAGCTACCTCATGAAGATTCTCAATTAAATGCCATTATTTGTTCTTTACCTCATTCTTAGTTTTATTTATTCACACATACACATACATCTCATATGACCCAAATAATAATTTTGCCTACTGTCATCTGATATTTAAAGCTATGATATCCAACAGAGGAAAGGACCAAGGAAAAAATCTTTAAAGCCTTCTGAAATGAGATCTTTATTTACAAAGTTGTGTATCTGAGGAGCTGTTACAGACAGATTTGTATTCAAGGTGTTTGGAGGCTTACAGGCATCTCTTACTCCTGCTGTTGATCCCTCTTCTCCTAAATTGTATGCACTTATTCTTTGCTTACTTTAAGATTTCAATTCTGCCTTGGAGATACTGTCCTGATAGTCTGAGTCATTGGTCCTGTTCTCAATAAAGTATAGAAGATGGATAGCTTTAGCACTTTCCTTCAGCTCTTATAAATCTACTAAATGGTTTCATCCATACTGCCTCTCTTCAAATATTTCACATTGCCTTGGTTGGTTTTGTTACAGATAAGAAAGGGGGATGCTTGCCAACCTTGATATTGATGAGACTGAAACAGCTATTCTAATAATTCTACACCTACACAACTTTGTTCTTATTGTTCAATGAGCAGTGAGTGGCATTTCCTAAGTGAAAAACAATGTGATCAAAGCAATAAAGAATCAGATATTGTCAGGTCATGTGATGCCTAAGCTATGTGGGGGCTGCTGAGGGTTAGAAAAGAGGTCCTGACAGCTGCAGCAGGATGCCAGAGGCAGGTATATCCTCCTGATGACATCAAAGTTTCTGAATTTGTTCAATTTCAATGTTGAAAAACAGAAAAACTGCTTCATCAGATTGAATTGCCTATGAATAATCAAGTTTCTAAAATTAGGAGGCACAATATGCTTCAACAGAAGAAAGCAATCACAAGAACCAGACCCTGAGCAAGAAATATTTTCTTTGCTTTACCACAAATCTCACTTATTTTATATTTTGTTTTAACATATGCTTTGTAGAATTAATTTCTTCCCCCACTGTCCCCATCAGGACTCTTCACAGATGTAGCCATGATTTTTCAACCCACAAGAATGAGTTAGGTTATTTTAGATCTCAAAGTTTGGGTTTTTAAAAAAAATTAAAACTAAAAACAAAATAAGAGAAAGCCATTTGTTATCCTGCACTTTCTGGTCTTTAACTATAATAGGATAATTTACAAACTGATACATGCTAGAAAATGCAATCTCGCGCCTTCAATAGAACTCTCCAACTACACTGTCATGACTGCCACCC
Organism: Otolemur garnettii; assembly: GCF_000181295.1. Taxonomy (NCBI): domain Eukaryota; kingdom Metazoa; phylum Chordata; class Mammalia; order Primates; family Galagidae; genus Otolemur; species Otolemur garnettii. Next base: position 284,548 of record NW_003852450.1, on the reverse strand, counting down.
CAACAGCTACCGTGCTACTGCATTTTCCTCTGGGGCTTGACTACCCAGGACTTTTCTAAGGACCTGGGCTGAGTGAGAAGGAGCTCCTGAGAGCATATGCCTAGATGGCCACAACAGTCTGCTTTACTTCCTGGCCTCAGCCCCAGCTGGACTCTGCTCCTCAGGTGTATAAGGGGCTGTGGTAGTTGTGGCAATGGTGATCTGCATAAATTAGAGCCTGCAGCAGGGGACAAACACACCCTGTGCCACCTGACCACCTCACTGCTGTTCTGCCAGTCTTTCCCACTGACTCCCTGTCCCCCAGCCTGTGTCCCCTTGCTCTTGGCAGTAGGGTTGACAATAAGATAGAAAGAGTAAACAGTAAAAAGAACCCACCTTAGTTCCATACTTCAAAACAGTATTTTATAATCTTAATTACAGAGCAACCCCTCAACTGATGTGGGTCTCAGGCCTAACTCAGGGAGCTGCCCAGAGGTTGCATAGAGATGCTTCTCCAGAAAGGAAATACACCCAGAATTTCACAGGTATCTGAGCCTAGAGCAGACTTAGCTGGGTGCCGTTCTAGATAAAAAGGATTTACAAATGTGGCTTATGCTGCTGTACTTCTCTGAAAAGGGGAAGTGGAGGCAGGGTACTCCCACATACCCCTGAGAAGGTCCCCACTGCCCTGCTGCAGGTTAGTTATACTTGAGACTGAGACAGAGTGGACTAAACTCTCAAAAGCTTCTTTCTCATGCTGCCTACCTATGAGGGGCCCCACCTTCTCTGGTAGCAGACTCAAGGCACCATTTTGAGAAGCTAACAGTAAGCTATGCCCTGTCCTTAAGCTGAGTTTGGGCAGATGAACCTACAGTTGTTGCCACTGAGATAGAAAAGAACAGGGGAGATTCCCATAGCAAACTGAGGACAATACCCACCGTTCTCCCATGGGCAGCTATGGGACTAATGACTAGCCTGCCTAACCCATTGCAGCTACCAGCAACATAAGCATAGACCACTTGGGTACCAATGGGTTGTTCCACCACCACTACTGTCATCACCCACATCACACCAAATGCCCAAGAGCATGAGAACCCACCCACATACCTAGCCTATCACTCTCACCACTAGTTTCTGAACAAGCTGTTTGGTAGCTCAAGAATCAACCTTCCAGGAACTACTAACATAGGTGCCAGTATAAACTGCTCTGGGGCCTAAAAACAGGCATGCAGAGCCCAGGGCTGCCATCACCAAGGCCTGAAGATTGATTCAGACCATGTTAAAGGCCCTAGAAAGATTTCACAAGACTTTCACCTAATAATTATACCCTAAGCAACAGAGGAAATCACAGATATTGCTGACAATGCTGAATACTGCTGACATTGTGTACTGCTTAATAAATCATAGAAAGATCAAGCCCTTTCAGGTACCCTAAATTAAAGCCAAAGTGTCATGTTCAACCAAAAACATTTATGAGACAGTATTTGGAGAAAATTCTTCCCTAACAAATATATTTTCCAAAATTGAACAGATGTCAATCAAAAGGAAATTCTTAAAATGCTTGATAAACTATTCAAAATGCAGATTTTATAGAAGTTTGATAAAAATATGAGATAAATCTAAAAAATAATATCAAAAAAAATCAGAAAATCAATTCTGCCAGCCTGAGCAAGAGCAAGACCCTATCTCTACTAAAAATAGAAAAATTAGCCAGGCATTGTGGCAGGTACCTGTAGTCCCAATTATTCAGGAGACTGATAGAAAAGGATTGCTTGAGCCCAAGAGTTGAGGTTCCTGTGAGCTATGATGCCATGGTACTCTACCCAGAGGAATGGAGTAAAACTCTGCATCTCAGGAAAAAAAGAGAGAGAGAACAGAAAAGAACAGAAAAGAAGAAAAAAGAAAATCAGTTACAGATATGAACAAGAAATTTATTAAGGAGACAGTGTCTTAAAAAATAAATTCTAGAAATGAAAAATTCATTGAAGGAAATACAAAATACATTTTGAATGTTAAAAGCTTCAATAATGAACTAGAACAAACAGAAGAAAGAATCTCAGAAGTTGAACACAGGTCTGTTGAAAAAAACCAATCAGACAAAAAATTAGGAAAAAAGTACAAAAGAGGGAACAAAGCCTTCAAGATGTCTGGGACTACATACAGACCAACCTTATGAATTACCAGTATTTCCCAGAGGGAACAGAGATCAAAAAGTTTAGGAAATTATCATCAAGAAGATAATTGATGATAATTTCCGAAATACACATATACCAAGAGAGTTATATATCTAAATACAGGACGTCCAGTGATGCTCAGACAAATCCTTTTTTAAAAAGGACTTCATCATGGCAAACTATATTCAGAATGTCTAACATCAAAGTGAAAAAAGAATTTAAAATTAGCAAGAAAACAGTATCTTATCATCTATAGAAGAAACTTCTTCAGATTAATAACAGACTTCCCAGCAGAAACCTTACAGGCCAGAAAAGAATGAGGTAGTATTTTCATAATGCTATAAGAAAAAATTATCAGCTAAGAATTTTATATCCTGAAAGAGTGAGTTCCATAAATGAAGGAGAAATAAAGTCTTTCCCAGACAAGCAAATGCTGAGGGAATTTGTCATCATTAGTGGACCCTACAAAAAATACTCAATGGAGTCTTAAACTTGGAAGAGAAAGGTCAATATTTGCAATCATAAAAAATATACACACAAAAATAAAACTCACAGTAGAACAGTTATACAAAGGAAAGAAAGGAAGTAATCAAATGACAACTTGACAGAATTCAATAAACCACTAATATAAAAAGACAAAGAAACACAGAATTTATAAATCAACTAGAAAACAATTAACAATATGACAGGAAGAAAGCCTCCCATATCAATATTAATCTTGAACATAAATTAGTTAAGTACTCCACCTAAAATACATAGATTGCAAAAACTGATTTAAAAAATTCAAACTACCTGCTATTTACAGGAAACTTACATAACCATAAAGACACATACAGACTGAAAATGAAGGAGTAAAAAACAACATTCCATGCAAACAGGGGGAAAAAGGCTAGCAAGAGTAGCTATACTTGTATCATATAAAACAGACTTTCAACCAAAAACCATAAAAACACATACAGAAAGAAGACTATTACAAAATGGTAAAGAAATCAATTTAAAAAGAGAATATAACAATTTCAAATATATTTTCATGCAATATTGGAGCACCCAGATTCATAAAACAAATATTGCTAGACCCAAAGAAATAGATAACTGGTAATACAATAATAGTGGGGGACTTCAGCATGCCACTAACAGCCCTGGACATACCATCAAGATAGAAAATCAATGAAGAAACATGGGATTTAAATTGTACTTTAGATCAAATGGAGTTAACAGACATTTACAAAACAATCTACTCAACAATTACAGAACATTAGTAAGGGAACATTCTTTTCATTAGTAAAGGAACATTCTCCAAGACAGAACACATGTTAAGCTACAAAACAAGTCTTAGCAAATTTTTAAAATTTGAAATCATATCAAGTATCTTTCAGACCACAGTGGAATAAAGCTATAAATCAATACAAAGAGGAACATTGGAAACTATACAAATACATGGTAATTATATAACATACCACTAAATGATCACTGGGTTAATGAAGAAATTAGAACAAAAATTAAAAAATGTTTGGAACAAATGAAAATGAAAACACAGAATACAAAAACCTGTTGGATATAGTAAAAGCAGTGCTAAGAGAGAAGTTTACATCATTAAATGCCTAGATCAAAAAAATAGAAAATCAAATAGAAAAAAATTTTTTCAAATAGAAAATCAAAATCAATATCACACCTCCAGGTGTGAGGGAATAAATAAAAACAAGAACAAATCTAATCTAAATTAGGAAAAGAAAGGAACAAAGATCAAAGTAGAACTAAGTAAAATAGCGACCAAAAAAAGAAGGAAAAAAACTATGTAAAGAGCCAACAAATGAAAAGTTGGTTCTTCATAAAGGTAAACAAAAATGATAAACTACTAGGTTGACTAACAAAGAAAATATGAGAGAGGATTTAAATAAACAAAATCATAAAAGAAAAAGGGGATATTATAACCTATATCGCAGAAATTCAAAAGATCAACAAAGCCTATCTTGAACAACTATGTGTTCACATGCTAGAAAACCTAGAGCAAAAGGCACAAAAACAAAATTTTGGAAAGATACAACCTCCTGAGATTGAACCATGACGAAACAGAACTCCTGAACAGACCAATAATGAGAAGAGATTTTCTTTTTTTTAAATTGCCAAAACAAAAGATGGATTCACCTGAATTCTACCAAACATACAAAGAAAAACTAATACCAATCCTACTGAAAATAAAAATCAAGGGGGAAATTTCCCCTACTTTATGCTACAAAGCTAGTATCACTCTGATACTTAAACCAGGCAAAGACACAATCAAAAAAGAAAACTACAGACCAATACCCCTGATGAACATAGATCCAAAAATCTTCAAACAAATACTATAAAATCAAGTCCAACAGCATAAATGTACTCCCCTAATATTGTAAAAATTTTTTAAAAAATAAAGGAAAAAAAATCCAACAGCACACCAAAAAAAGATAATAGACCATAAGCAAGTAGATATTATAACAGGGATGAAAGAATGGTTCAAAATATGCAAAGCAATAAAAGTGACATATCATATAAACAGAATTAAGGACAAAAATCATACGGTCATCTCAACAAACATAGAAAAAGCATTTGATAAAATTCACCATTCCTTTATGATAAAAATCTTTAACAAATTAGTCAGAGAAAGAACGTGCCTAAAAATAACAAAGGCGACACATGATAAACCCCCAGCCAACATACTTTACAGGGAAAAGTTGAAAGCATCCCCTCTAAGAATTAAAACAAGACAATGATGCCCACCTTCACACTGACTTAACACAGTTCTGAAAGTTCTTGCCAGAGCAATCAGGCAAGAGAGGGGAAAAAAGGCACAGAATTAGGAAAACAGAAAGTCAAATTGTGGATGTTTGCTGATGATATGATCTTATATCTAGAAAACTCAAAATACTCTACAAAAAGACTCTTATGGGTCAGGTACAGTGGCTGACGCCTATAATTCTAGCATGCTAGAAAGCCGAGGCAAGTGGATTTCCTGAGCTCAGGAGTATGAGACCAGCCTGAGCAAGAGCAAGCCTCCATCTCTAAAAATAGCCCAGCATTGTGGCAGGCACTGTACCCAGCTATTTGGGAGGCTGAGGCAAGAGAATCACTTGAGCCCAAGAGTTTGAGATTGCTGTAAACTATGAAAACATGGCACTTTACCAAGGGCAACAAAGTGAGATGCTGTCTCAAAATAAGAAAACTCTTATATTTTATTAAGGAATTCAGTAGAGATTCAGGATACAAAATCAATGTATAGAAATGAGCAGCATATCTATACACCAACAACAATCTAGCCAAGGGCTAAATCAACAAGGTAATCTCATTCGCATGCCTACTAAAAAAATACCTAGAATATATTTAACCAATGAAGTAAAAGATATTTGCAAGGAACACTATTAATGAAAGAAATTGCAAACGACAAACAGAAAAACAGCCTACGCTCATGGATCAGAAGAATTAGTATTGTTAAAATTGCCATACTATCCAAAGCAATCTAGAGGTTTAATGCAATCCTTATCAAAACACCAATGTCATTTTTTACAGAATTAGAAAAAAAAAATTCTAAAGTTCATGTGGAAACAAAAAATAGTCCAAATAGTCAATTCAATCTTGAGCAAAAAGAACAAAGCTGGAGGCATCACACTGCTGAACTTCAAATTATACTACAAGGGTGTAGTGGCCAAAAGAGCATGGTAATGGTATAAAGATAGACACATAAATGATGGAACAGAGTAGAGAATCCAGAAATAAAACCACATATTTACAGTCAAGTGATCTTTGACAAAATTGATAAGAACATACGCTTTGGAAAGGGCACCCTTTTCAATTCATGGTGCTGGAAAATTGGATTGCCATAGGCAGAAAAGTGAAACTAGGGCGGCGCCTGTGGCTCAGTGAGTACAGCACCGGCCCCACATACCAAGGGTGGCGGGTTTGAACCCAGCCTGAGCCAAACTGCAACAAAAAATAGCCGGGCATTGTGGCAGGCACCTGCAGTCCCAGCTACTCAGGAGGCTGAGGCAAGAGAATCACCTAAGCCCAAGGGCTGGAGGTTGCTGTGAGTTGTGACATCACAGCATTCTACCGAGGGTGACAAAGTAAGACTCTATCACTAAAAAAAGAAGAAAATAAAAAAGTGAAACTAGATCCCTATCTCTCAACCATATACAAAAATAAACTAAAGATGAATTAAAAACTTAAGTATAAGAATGAAACTATAAAAATACTAGAAGAAAACCAAGGGAACACTCTTCTGGACATTTCTCTAATAATTCATAACTATTGCCTCAAGAGCACAGGCAAAGAAACAGACAAACATAATATAATTAAACTACAAAGCTTTTGCATAGCAAAAGAAATAATAAGCAGACAAGAAGCAGACATCTACAGAATGGAAGAAAATATTTGCAAACCATACATCCTACAGGGGCTAACATCCAAAATTTACAAGAAACTTAAACAACTCAAACAAAAACACTCCAAATAATCCCATTAAAAAGTGAGCTAAAGACATGAATAGACATTTTTCAAAAGAAGACAAACAAATGACCAACAATATATGAAAAAATGTTCAACATCGTTAATCATCAGAGAAATGTAAACTATAATGAGATATCATCTTATTCTAAACAGAACGGCTATTACTAAAATGACAAAAAAAAAAAAGACAAATGGTAAAGATGCAGAGAAAAGGAAACATTTATACATGGGTCACTGTGAAACTTTTGAGACATACTGTGTTATGGTCCTTTATTTTAATTCCATGAAACAGGCTGACAGTATCCTTTCTGACCCCCCCCCCATGCAAACGTCAACTTACTTGGCTTATTGGTGTTGCTGTGAGAGCTTCATGTGTTTCTGTCTGTGTGGATTTTACATTTCCTAATTTTTGTGTAGCTCAAAACTTTCACAATGGCCCAAGTTCATTTTCAATGGAAATGTAAATTAGTGCAACCTCTGTGGAAAAGAGTACGGAGATTTCTCAAAAAAAACATACAACTGCTATGCAATTCAGCAATCTCACCTCCATCTACCCAAAGAAAAATAAATCAAAATATTAAAAAAGTCACCTACACTTTTATGTCATCTTGCAGCACTGATCACAATAGCAAAGATAGGGAATCAATCTAAGCCTTCATCAGTGGATAAAGAAAATGTGGTGTGTATACAAAATGGAATACTATTCAGCCATAAAAAAGAATAAAACTACATTTTGGGGGGCAGATGAACTGGAGACCATTATATTACGTGAAACACTCCAGACACAAGAAGACAAAATGGGAGCTAAATAATGTGTACCCAGGAAGGAAGAATGTACAATGATGGACAATGGAGATTTGGATGGGTCACAGGTGAAAGGGGACTGATGGTCACAGGTTACATGGTACATGCATGTTGCTCCAGGGATGGACACACTGAAGGTTCTGACTTTACCACAATGCATTATGTCTATGTAGCAAAATAACACTTGTGATCCCATAAATATTTACAAATCAATTTTTTAAACCTATATGAAGTAAATAAAAAATCAGAATGTTAAACTGGATTTTAAAAAATCAAACTCTTAACTACTTATCCATTTGCTTTATTGATACCCTTCTAGATTATATCCTCTGAGATTTCCAAAGCCCTCAAAGAATTTTTTGTGGCCCTTATGTCTAAAAAAAAATAGAATTAAATTAAGCTTTCCCCACCTTGCATACTACCAGCCAAGACAGCATCTTTCTTCTGTACCGAATTATCAGAGCACTCAAACCTCTTAAGGAAGCCCAGTACACGGACATTCGCCACTTGGTTTCTCTCTGACAACACTAGGGCAGACCCAGCTGTCTCCAGCAGCTGCTCAGTGTGGAAATGCCTAATCTGAAATGCTTTCCAGCTCACGGTGGTCCCCAGGTATGCCAGGAGACAATTACCGTGTCTGGGAATGGAGGCCAGTTCCAAAGGGAGAAAAACCCAAAGCAGCAGGAAGCAAGAAGACTGTTCCCATCCTGCCTCTGCCTCTTGTAGAGGAAAAAAAATAACTCTGTAAACCTGTTCATTCCCGGCCTGCCCTCTCTAGGGCTTCACCTTTATAATGAGCTAGACTAGAAGATTCCATTTCTCTCCAAATGAATTATCATTATAATAGGCATCTAGGCTGCCCATCAAAGGTCCCAGAACTGGGGGAGCAGAGAAGTGGAGGGGTAAGAGACAGGTGAGGGGAGAAATTTACATACAGAGATAAGCATGGACACTCATTAAGAGAACAGGCCTTTGCTTCAAAAAGACATGAACTCGGCACAGGTCTCCTGCCTGTTAAGTATGTACAGTGTGTGCTTATTTGATGATGAAAATCAGAGGATGGCTATTTGAATGAAAATGAATTTTAATAAGCGTTTGAGGCAGAAGAAGCAGCAACCCTCCATTCTCCCCTCTATCACCAGGCACCTTCTTGACCATCATTACCACAGAGGAAAGAATGCCGGCATGCTAATCATCTGGTGAAGAATGCTCTCTCTCTTCCTCAGTCTTTGTGGGTGTTCATTAACCTTGTAGGGTCCTTAGCCAGCAGAGCACAGCTGTCCCTGGGAAATTTCCATATCCCCTAAGAAAAGCAGGATGTCAGTTAGCACTCAGGGATCCTGCCTATAGAAAAAAGTGGGAGAAATCTCCCTTAGGAATGAAAGCAAAAGATTATTCAGGGTTAGCACTTACGGTGCACTATTTTAAAACTCGCAAAATTTTGCACTTACTTTGCACTTTTGTAAAATTAAGTACAATATAGTTATTTATTTCTCATTTTTTATCCTGACAGATAGACAAAAGAATCGTCCCAGTATTGGAAATCTTAATCTCCATTTCCAGACTTAAAATAAAAACTAAAATGCCCATTGTATCTCTTATTGGTTTTTAAATGTATCTGAAAGGACAGAAACTCTCTGGTGACCTTAGGAGGTCATGAATGCTATACCCTCACTCCAAATAAAAACCGCTTAAAACTGTTCTGGTAATGACAACACAATAATTTGTAAATACTTTCAAAGAATGTTGGCTTGAAAATGGCAGAATGCATTTGGGAAACCACAAATTCTCTAGTAACTGCTTTTTCCAGCCTCCACATTAATTCATGTGGTTGCTGTTTTGTGGGGGGTTTGGTCTGTGTACAAGTCCTAAGTTTGTAAGGTCAGTGACCCTAAGTTAGTCCAAGCTCATTAAGCCTGACCTTAAAGGCACCACCATCACAATCCAACTTTTTGGCAAAACCTCATAACAGATTTTTCCCCCATGGCCATCTCTAATGGGTCATTAAGCCAGTAAATCTTCTAGTTTATTTTGTGTGTTTTTAAACTGGAAAGAAAATATTTCTGTTGCCTAATAGTGGACTATCTAATATCTTTTTTTATGGTTTAATATATTTGAATAGCAAGCTTACAGAACAGCACAGCAGACAGACAACATTAAAAGGTAGGACAATTCAGAAGTACAGTGATTGGATGGAACCTTCTATGCGATAAAGATGCTACAGACACCATTTAGTTGCTGTCCACAAGAAGTTTACTTGTTTTAAAAAAAAATCCAAATGCTGGCATTGTCCAGAAAAATGTAATAGGTTTATGCGTAATTGTTATAAAGTTGAACTGCTGAAATTTGTTCACTGAAACATTTTGATTCACATTAATGCTCCACATCCTGTGTTTACATGAGAAATTCACACACAAATGAAGATGGAAAAACTGCCAATACCTGATTTCTGTCCCCTATTTTTCCACTCGCAATCATATACTTAGATATCTTTTGAGCCCCAGGGGGGAAAAAAAATCTAACGTTCAGAACTATCAATAACATGAAGAGAAATTTTTTTGATAATGTAATGTTTTCCCATTATAGTGTATTCTTAAACACATTCTCCACGTATGCAGCATGCTAGCTGGAGGTCTTTTGACATAATTGTTACACGTTTGGCTTACAGGTTGGTGTCTTCCTGCAAAGCACCAATGGGTGCGGTCTGGAAGCACAGATCTGCCTTGAAGTCCTGAACAATTCTTGTACCAGGCACTGGAAAGGAAGTCTGAGAGTTTTCTGATAATGTCTAATTTCCTACTGCACCAGGATGCCAGGCCTACAGCGATAGTTTCTTCACCCTCCAGTAGAGGGCGAACTCTCAGGAGTGGCTTCTGTAACCAGCTGTTTCCTGGGTGCTTTACCATCTGTGGGTTTGCAGGCAGTCTGCTTTGTAGGAGCCATGGTATAAAGGTTTAAAGGCCTCTTTACTTACCTTCCTTCTCCTCCTTCAGCTGGAGCTCAGTGAGCTAGAGGCAGCACTAGCCTAGCGTTAGAAAGTATTATTACTAGTAAGACCTGTAAGCTTTCTATAATCTGCATGTCATGGTGTTAGAGACAAAGTCACTAACCTGGCTCTCAACCAAAGCATTGGGAAGAGAAGTGCATCAAGGATATTCTAGTGAGAATGTCCCTCGCTGGATCTTAAAGTATTGCATTCTTAAAAGCATTTGCAAATGAATGTTTACAGATATGCATGTTAACTATAGATTCTATATTTAAGGATCTGCTTTATGATGATTAAGATTTTGTTACTGAGAATTTACCATGCAGTTTTTAACATCTTGCAATGTTTTTGTTAAATCTCAAATTAATATAGAATGAAGCAGGAAATAGCAAGCACATAAGGATCCCCACCAAAAAAAATTGAATTGCCACCCCCAACCCTAGAAAAAGTAAATGAACCTCTATATTTCTCTATATTTTTGTTAGAAAGGTGCTTTTAAAAAATTAACAAGTTTAATTAAGTTGTTCTCTCCTACCTTTCTTTTCTCTGGAGTAGCTGTTTTACCAGCCCTGCCTCTAGGGTCTCAAAGCAAGCAGGATGGAATAGCAAGAAGCTGGAGCTGGGCTCCGCAAGGTCTCGGCCATTTCCTTCCTATTATTGCCCTGTTCAGCTGCTCTGACTCTGACAGCCTAACAAGGTGCTAATGGGCCATACGTTCTAGCCCAGTTCACAGCAGGTTGTTTCAAATGGGTTGAAGAGGTTGATTTGCATTCGAAATCTCCTCTCTAGCACTTGCTTTTTTTGTTTGGCCCCTTGATTTCTCCCCAGACACCCTTCCAGGTTCACTTAGAATGGAGCAAAATCACATCAGTTCAGAATTTGAATTGCCTGAGTTTGGATTTTAAATATGCCCCATTATTTCATCAAGTTGTGGGGGGAGTGTAGGGGGGAGTGGTGGAGGGAAAGAAAAGAGAGCAAAGAGATTTTAAAATGAAAGGGAGAGATGATGACAGATGGATGCAAATGTTCCTTTTAAGTGGAGAGGAGCAGCTGATGTCAGGGCATGAAATTAAATTAGTACATCTGTGGCTGGATGCGTGTCATTCAGCTTCATATTTTTCTACTCCAGAGGAGTTTGGTTACCTCGTGAAGAGCCAGCTCACTTTCACAGGGCCATGAATACTTCCCTGCCCAGGAGACAGACGGAGGCCATCTTCACAGAGGGTGGCTGCTTGCAAGAAAACCTATCATGCTGGCTGGCCCGTTAACCTCTTAGGATCTACCACCCCTGAACAGCAGGGTTGGTTGAAACTCTAGTTCTTAAAGTCAAATGGAAGTGGGAGGATAAGAAATGGAAGTCCCAGTGTTTTCCAAGGAGACAGTGTTTATGAGCGGCCTGCGGTGTGCTGGCAAGTGAACAATCTGCTTCTGAAAACCCTGCCTGCCGTGCACACAAAGTGCTCAGGGTCTGTAAATGTTTATAACACATCCACGGAGTAATAGGATGGGGCTGTTTCTTCCGGACCAGGCTCCAGGGGTGCTCCCCATAAATAACCAAGCACAAACTTCCACTTTCCTTTCGAAAACCCAGCAATCTTCCAGCTTCAGGGCCACTGCCAAGAAGGTTTACTGCTGTTAGGCTGCTAGCTCTATATTTTTGCCCCTTCATCTTGCATCTCACTTCCCATTCTTTTGAAGGAAACCAGAATTTTCACTCCAAAATATACTTCTTTGACATATTCCAAGATGACTATTTAGAAGAATTAGGTATACAAGAATACAGGGAAGCTGTCTTCTGTGGGGGAGATTTGAGTCTGTAGGAAGAATACGCCCTAAAGCAGTAGACTTTCTCTGGAGCCCTCCAGATCCAGGAAAGAGTAACTAAGAATCTGACACCTTTGGAAGTCTGAAAGAAACATTTGCCATTTATTCACTCCTAAGAACTGCTACCTGTGAGGTTTCATCTATGTAAGAAGACCTGGCTTTGCTAACCAGGCCTCCTCTTCTCCCTCTCACAACCTCTCATGCCACCCCGAGGGGATTTACCAACCATAATCTGTTTCTGTGATTTTCCCCTGTATATATGTTAATAAATGTATATGCCTTTTGTTGAAAGGCGTAAGAGGTGGTGCCCAGAGACCACGCTGCAGCAGAGACGTTCAGGCCAGGTTTGTTGAAAGGGGAGATGAACTGCCTGGGCAGTGCAGAGGTGGCATCTGAGCCCAGGGGGCAGTTAGAGACCCTTTTTATATGGGGCCATAGAGGGTAGACAAATTCCACAGCTTGCCTGGAAAGTTAGGGTCTTTTGGCAGAAACTTCTCAAGAAAGTGGGCTAGCCAGATCCTTTCTGTCTTTGTCTTAGGAGGAGAGAGGGAGGAGGAGGAAGGGAAAAGGTTCATGTGTGGCTGCATTAGGCCTCCAACACTTATGAGTTGATTTTTCAGCAAAACTTAAGAGGGTGAAGGAGAATTTTTCCCATAGCCTCTACATTTTTGTTCCCACCAAATTTCATATGATTAGATCCAATCCACAGTGTCATAGTATTTAGAGATGGTGCCACAGGGTTCCCCCACTCAGGGATGGACAAGGACCTCCCATTTTGTAGGCCTAAGTGAGCTCAGAAATCAGTCTCATCACAGACCCCCATCTCTAAGCACAAACATGCCTTTTCTGGATGGTTCCTCCTTGAGTAGAGAGCACACATCCTAATTCCTAGCCTGGAGCAAGGACTGCAAGGACCACATTCATTTCCTCCTGGAGTGGGCAAACACACACCCCTGATTCCTTGCCTGAGGCAAAAACTGCAAGGACTGAATTCCTGTACTAATTTTAGGATTATTTTCTGCCTTCAGACCTCTGGACAATTGTGACATACGTCCCTAAGACCCCCTGCCTGCAGGATAGGAAAAACAGCATTTAAACCCCCTACAAAGAAGACTGGGGGTGGGCTTCCGACTTGGATTCCCCCCTCCACTGCCAGACGTTCTTGTCACGACCACATAAATGATCATGCAAAGTATGGATTGACAGTACACACTGCAAGAGGTGAGGCTATCCATAGGTGCAGGATAGCACTGAGCACTTCTCTCAGAGTCCTTTTATTGAGAAGATACATAAGGGGCAGAAAGATTACTAAGCAAAGACATGCAAGGGCCGCGTGCTCAGGGAAATGATCTCATAGGTGCCAAAAGAAGGAAATGATCTTCAAGGGTGGCAAAGGAAATGATCTTCAAAAATACTACATGTGATTTTTCTCCACTATCCTCAAGGAACTGCCATAAAATGCTTAATGTTTAACATTAGTCTTTCTAATATAGGACTGAACTTTGCTCCTCTAAGATTGCTGAGTTATTTGGTGACTTGCCTTCCAAGTCACAAGAGATTTCCAGGCTTGCCAGGAGAATGTCTTGTTCTCAGTAATTCCTCAGATGCATTATGATGTTGGTGGCTGTTGCAGTAAGTATGATGTTTAATCCTTTATGGGTTCTGTTCCCCTTCTTTTGCTTATCATGCTTATCAAGCTTCCCCCAACACCCTTGTCAATAAACTCCATCCTTTCACTTATCCTCATGGTCTGTGGTTTTACTCTTTAAACCAGAGACCATGGATCCAGCATAGAAAGAAATTCCAGTAGCAGTAGGGAAGGTGGGAGGTAATTAGGTCATGTGGGTGGAGCCCTCATGAATGAAATTAGTGCCCTTATAAGAAGAGGTCAGAGAGCTAGCTTGCTCTCTTTCAGCTATATGAGAATACAGTGAAAAGACAGCAGTCTGCATCCTGCAAGCACACCCTCACTGGAACTCCACCATGCTAGCACACTGATCTCGAATGTCTAACTTTCAAATCAGTTGTTTACAAGCCACCCAGTCAATGGTACTTTGTTAGAGCAACCTAAACTAAGACAATTACAAATAAAGTTTGTGGATTTTTTAAATAAGACATTATCCATTGTCAACCCAAATTTATTTAAGGAAATAAGAAAAATGATTAACTTTGAAATATCATGATAACAATTTCTTATCTAGATAAAAGAACCACTGAAGTATCAAAACTGTTCCATGGATTTAAAAATAGAGCTGAGAACTCTAATTACTTTACTGTTCTTCTCTCAGCAAGAGCAAAAGTGAGATGTTCCTTCCCTACAGACCCCAGCATTTTATGAAAAAGACCTTCTCCAAAGGGTGTCTGCCTATCCAGGTGCATAAACTTGGGAGGAAGCCTAAGTTTTGCAATTGACATCATCTGCTTAAGTTAGTGCTCTCCATGTGGTCTTTCTTCAGGCAATTTTCAAGTTGTCTTTTCAGATTTCTTACACTAGAAATGCACACACAACAAAGATGAGGAATGGGTACCATCCAGGAAAGGGAAAGAAGAGATAAGGGGTCAGTTCCCCCTCCAGCCCATTGGTGTGAGGTATCCTTCCTGGATGGCCCTTCACCTTATATTTGCTTCTTATTATCAGTTACAGCATAGGCAAATTCCCCCTAGCATTTGCCCACAAAATCATCACCACACTGCTTGATTTCCCCTTTAGAAATGGCTAGTCAGCCAGTCCATATATAGTTCCTATTGCTAGTCCTTTTCCAGCCAATTTCTTTATTCCCTGAAGCATTTCTGATGTGGTTCTTAGCACTATCTCCAATGTGCTAGGACTGAGCTGCCCCAAGCAAAATGCATTATCCATCTGTACCAGGAAGATGTTTGTATTGTTTTTCACCAATGTCTCTACCTCATTCCCCAAAGGAATTGGATAAGAAATTATATCCTATTTCATGGTCACCCATGTTGTCCCATAAGAAGAATCTTTTGGGGCTTGGCACCTGTAGCTCATCAGCTAAGGCAGTGGCCATACACCAAGGCTGATGGTTCAAACCTGGCCCAGGCCTGCCAAATAAGAATGACAACAACAAAAATAGCTAGGCATTGTGGTAGGTGCCTATAGTCTCAGCTACTTGGGAGGCTGAGGCAAGAGAATCGCTTAAGCCCAAGAGTTTAAAGTTGCTGTGAGCTGTGAGTCCACAGCACCCCTCCAACAGTGACATAATCAGACTCTGTCTCAAAAAAAAACAAAAATCCTTTGGGTCGTTCTCAATAAAGGAAAATCAAGCCTGAGTTAGAAAAGTAAGAATGTATTGCATTAGTAGCCAAACCAAGACAGATATGATACTGTGATATGAATGTGGTAAATCTTGGGTTCTTTCTCACTTCCCCATGCAGAAGATCCCCTTTTACTCTAGCAACTCCAATGTGATGGTTAATTTGAAATGTCAACTTGACGGGTCAAGGGATACCCAGATAGCTGGTAAAGTATTATTTCTGGATATATCTCTGAGGGTGTTTCTGTAAGATAAGCTTTTGAGGCCAGGCACAGTGCCTGTAATCTTACCACTCTGGGAGGCCAAGGTAGGTGGATTGCTTGAGCTCAGGAGTTCAAGGCCAGCCTGAGCAAGAATGAGACCCTGTCTCTAAAAATAGCTGGGCATGTGGCATCAGGTGGGTCACTTAAGCCTAAGAGTTTGAGCTGTGACACTGCAGCACTCTATGGGGGTGACAAAGTGAGACTCAAAGAAAAAAAAAGATAAGCTTTTGAATCAGTTCACTAAAGAAGGAAGATTCACTCTCATCCAGTATGGGTGAACACTATCTAATTGGGTTGATGGCCTGGATACAACAAAAAGGCAGAGAAAAGGTAAATTTGCTGTCCTGAAGCTGGAACACCCAACTTTTCCTGCCCTTGGACATTAACTCTAGATTCTCCAGCCTCTGGACTCTGGACCCAGCCTCTTGCCCCATTGGCTGGCTGTCTAGGTTCTGATGCCTTCAGTTTCAGACTGAGAGTTACACCATTAGCTTCTCTGGTTCTCAGGCCTCTGAACTTGAACTAAGCTATGATACTAGTTTCCCTGTTTCTCTACCTTGCAGATGGCATACTGTGAACCTTCTCAGCTTCCCTATTTGCATTGTCATGACAAAACAAAATAATCAAAAGGATCAGAACCTGGCTTAAAGAGAGTTTGTTCAAGTGCAAAGATTGAAGATGAGCCATGCAGAAAGCATAGATTCCAAAGAACAGAAGTCAGTATTCTAAAGTGTAGAAGCTTGGGATCACTTATAGAGGCAAAGTTTAGGGAAGTTTAAAAGAATGTCAAAAATGTTATAAAGTCATAGTTACAGTAGTCTGATTAGCTAAGGTTGTCTTTTTCTTTTGGGAAAGGTATATTTAACATTCCACAGTGAAGATGTATCATTTAGGGGCTCTTGGTTACCATGTGGCCTGAGTTAGGAATGGGACAATATAGGAGGCAGTTACTGTATAACAAAGATTAGTGACTGAAAAAGAGGAACGTCTGGTTTTTGGCTTCTGCTAGTCATTTACAGAGAAAGAAGGAAGATAGTTAAGGTATAATTTAAGAAGCAAAAACATGATACAAGATTCAGTCTCCAGGGTTTAACTTCCCAATTGCCATAATAAATTTAGAAGGCTCTGAAATTTTATTTTCTTTTAGAGATAATTCCTATAATAAATCTCATATCTCTATCTCTATATTTATATCTGTATCTGTCTATATCTATCTTATTGTTCCTGTTTCTCTGGAAAAACCTAACTAGTATGTGGTACACCCAGATTCTAGCATTGTCCCCACACATTCCCATAAGCAATTCCACCTCTTTTGGCTGCCTCTGCCTTCTAGAAATTTTTTGCTTGCTTCCTCCCCCATTAAAATTGGACTTTCCTCTATTTAATGTCTATTTTTCTTAATTATTATTAAGTAATTCATATGACAGTTTATCTCATTGTCCCACATGATGTGACAAAATAATTAGAATCCAAGAGAATGACTATAACAGAATTTTGGACCTTTGTAGGGCTCTATGGAGGTATTTTTAAGAAGGACTGACTCGTTGACTCATCTCTTCACAGTGCATAAAGAAACACCTACCCCCTTCCAATAGTATTTCCATAACTCTTTGTGCATCTTATTTCATTACTAGGAGATGAACTCTTAGGCTGTGATTTCTGCTCTCAAGTTGAACCGTATCTATACATACCGAAATTTGTTTGAAATTAAAACAACTCTAGAGCAAGCATGTGGCAACACACTGCTTCTCAAACTTTGCTGCACATGGGAATCAGCTGAAAAGTCTCACTAACATGCAGATTTTGATTTACTAGGTCTGGAGAGGAGCCCAAGATTCTGCTGTGAGATGACACCTATGCCACTGATGCATACATAGTCTATATCTTGAGTATAGGGTATAACATAAAATAAAAGAAATATGAGATAGGATCATTTCTAAATAATTTCCTGGGAAAAATAAAGGTAAGAGATGTCATTGACTTAAACACAAAATTTGGCAGAATATTCAGAGCCTCTAAGGCAGGGTCTGCTATGCTAAACTCATCTTTTATCGCATATTTTTTATTCAACCTATTATTTCTAGCCAATTTAATAAATATTCATCACACTCATCCTGAGTTCCATACTGCAAGTCATTGGGAAAGAATGTGGTCAAAGCTGGCATCATTCTCACAGAGATCTGAGAGAGTACATATAATACCTTTCATGATGAAAACACCCAGCAAACTGAATAGAAGGCAATTTCCTTAACCTGATAAAGAACATCCAAGGAAAACTTACAAGTAATTCTATACCTAACACTAAAAAACCAAATGCTTTCCCTCTAATGTTGGAAATAAGACAAGGATGGTCACTCTTTTCTTTTTTTTTTTTTTTTCTTAAGATAGAGTCTCTTACTCTGTCACCCAGAATAGTGTGCCATGACATCAAAGCTAACAGCAACCTCAACTCTCAGGCTCAAGAGACCCTCTTGCCCCAGCTTCCGCAGTAGCTGAGACTATAGGCCCCCACCACCACATCTGGCTAATGTGGTGGCCAGATGAACTGGCTCCCTGTTTCTAATCAGTAGAGATGGGGTCCGGCTGTTGCTTCAGCTGGTCTTGAACTGCTGACCTCAAGAAATACACCTGTCTCAGCCTCCCAGAGGGCTAGGATTACAAGCATGAGTCACCACGCCCAGTCAGATGATCCCTCTTGTTATTTCTGTGCATGCTGTACTAAAGATGCTAGACAGAGAAATTAGTCAATAAAAAGGAACAGAAATAGTAAAGGAACAATAAAACTATCTCTTGAATACATAAAGCATTAAAGAATATCCATGCATGCACACACATGAACATACACGAACTATTAGTACTTATAAATAAGGAGACAAATTCACAAAATTCAATTGTACTATCTATATACTTAACACTGAACAATCTAAAAATGAAATTAAGAGAAAAAATGTAATGCAACCTGTTTGGGAAGGAAGTATGGAGAATCCTCAACTCAAATTAGACCTCCCACTTGATCCTGCAATTCCATTACTGTGCATCTACCTAGAAGAAAAAAAAAATCATTTTCTAATAAGGACATTTGCACTAGACTGTTTATTATAGCTCAATTTACAATCGCCAGAATGTGGAAACAACTAAATGCCCCCCAATTCAGGACTGGATTAATAAGCTATGGTATATGTATACCATGGAATATTATTCAGCCATTAAAAGAGATGGAGACTTTATCAGACATCCTCAAACTATGGCCCACGGGCCATATGCTGCCCACCTAGGACATTTATCTGGCCTGCTGGGTGTTTTTGCTGCCACTGCCTGTCCTGCTTAGCAGCTGACTTATCCCGGGGTCCCGCAGTCCAGCCCTCCAACAGTCTGAGGGACAGTAAACTGGCCCCCTATTTAAAAAGTTTGAGGACACCTGCTTTTTATCTTTTATATTAACCTGGATTGAGGTTAATATGAAGGCAGTGGATGACCTCATGTATGGTTGGGGGTGGGGGAATGAGGGAGCAGAAGAGGGAAGGAGGGAGGGAGTTGGGGGATCACGGTGTATGGCACACCTCTTGAGAGTGGGACACAATTACAAGAGGGAATTTACCTAACAAATGCAAAAAAAAAAAAAGAAAAAAATTATTTATAATAGTATCAAAAAGAATTAAATACTTAGGAATGAATAAAAAAGTGTAATATTTCTACACTAAAAACTATAAAACATCATTTAAATAAAGGAGACCAAAATAAATAGGAAAAGCCCATACTTATAGGTTAAAGACTTAATATTGTTAACATGAGAATACTCCACTAATTGATCTACAGATTCAATGTAATCCCTATGAAAAACCAGCTGACTTTTTTGAAGAAATTAATAAACTGATCCTAAAATTTTCAAGAGATCCAGAATAAGCAAAATAATCTTGAAAAAGAAAAATAAAGTTGGAGGCCTCATATTTCCTGATTTCACAACTACAAACAAAATCATAGAAAAAAATAAAGCTACAACAATCAAGATAGTGTGTTAGTAACATAAGGAAAGACACATAGATCAATAAAATAAAATAGAGAGTTCAGAAATAAGCCTCAAGTGTGATGGCTCATACCTGTAATTCTAGCACTTTGGGAGGTCAAGGCAGAAGGAATGCTTGAAGCTGGCCAGGTTTTTGAGACCAGGCTGGACAACATAGTGAGACCTCATCTCTATAAAAATAAAAATAATCAGCTGCACATAATGGGTGTAACTTCAGTCATTTGTATTTGGGAGTTGAGGCAGGAAGGAGTTGAATTCAAGAGTTAAAGTCTGTGCTGAACTGTGATTGTGCCAACCTCCTCTGGCTGAAGTGACAAAGCAAGTCCTTGTCTCTAAAGCAAATAAACAAACAAAATACCTTAAATTTATGGTAAACTGGATTTATTTTCTATAATAGTGACAGACAATTTAATGGAAAAAACCTAATTTTTTTCAACAAATGGTGGTGAGATAACTACATATATGAATGAAAAAGAATAAAGGTGGACCCCTACCCCAAAATATATACAACATTACCTCAAAATAGATCAAATACCTAAATGTAAAAGGTAAAATTATAAAACTCATAGAGGAAAACAGAAGCATAAGCTGTCATGACTGACAATGGTTTATTCAATATGGCACCAGAAAACAAGCAACCAAATTTATAAAAACAGATAAATTGGACCTCACCAAAATTTTAAAACTTCCGTATTTTGAAGAATACTGTTAAGAAAGTGGAAAGGCAATGCATAGAATGAGAAAAAATAGTTATGAATCATGCATATAATAAGTGACTTGTGTCTAGACTATATAAAGAACTCTTACAACTCAACAATAAAATGCAAATAATTTAAAAATGGGCAAAAATCTAAATAGACATTTCTCCAAAGATGGACAAATGGATGATGAGTACTAAAAATATGCTCAACACCATTATCTATTAAGAACATCAAATATCAAAACTACTTGGCTCAGCGCTCGTAGCACAGTGGTTATGGCACCAGCCACATACACCAAGTCTGGTGGGTTTGAACCCGGCCTGGGCCAGCTAAAACAACAATGACAACTGTAACAAAAAATAGCCTGGCATTGTGGCAGGTGCCTGTAGTCCCAGCTACTTGGGAGGCTGAGACAAGAGAATTGCTTAAGCTCAAGCATTTGAGGTTGCTGTGAGTTGTGGTGCCACAGCACTCTACCAAGGGCAACATAGTGAGACTGTCTCAAAAAAAAAATCAAAATTACAATGAGGTACCACATCACTCCTACTAGGATGGCTATACTGATGATTGGCAAGTATTGGCAAGGATGTGGATAAATTGGAGTCCTCATACATTATTGGTGGGCAGCACCTGTCACTCAGTGAGTAGGACACCAGCCCCATATACTGAGGGGGTGGGTTCAAACCCAGCCCCGGCCAAACTGCAACAAAAAAATAGCTGGGCAATGTGGCAGACACCTGTAGTTCCAGCAACTCGGGAGGTTGAGGCAAGAGAATTGCCTAAGCCTGAGAGCTAGATGTTGCTGTGAGCTGTGATGCCATGGCACTCTACTGAGGGCAACAAAGTGAGACTGTCTCTTAAAAAAAAGAGAGAGAGAGAGAGACAGAGAGAAAAGAAAGAAAATGTAAAATGGTGTGACCACTTTGAAAAACAGTTTTGGTAGTTCCTCAGTTAAACATAAACATATCATATGATGCAGCATTTATCCAAAAGAATCAAATACGGTATGTCTACAGAAAAACATGCACAGATGTTTATAGTAATAGTATTCATCATAGCCCCAGAGTGGAAACAACCGAAATATCAACTAATAAATAAACAAAATGTGATAAAAGTCCTTTACAATGGAGTATGAATCAGCCATAAAAAAGAAAGAAATACCAATACAGGCTACAACATGGGTGAACTTTCAGGCAGTAAACAACTACCAAAGAAAGGGCTGACACTTCCCGCTGGCTCCTGGGAGGTAATCCCTAGGCACTTGGAATGTCCTGTCTAATAACAAAGTCTTTGTTTACCTAGGGTCCTTGGGCCACCCAGGTACTAACAATGCAATTTAGGATGGGACTTTTGGGACACATGGCATCAGTTGACCGCCAGAGAAACTGGATAGTGAAGTCAACTGTGTGGGCAGCCAACCAGATTTACATGATTGAAGTCCTGTAAGGCTTTATTTTTTTTTTTTTTTAGAGTTTTGGCCAAGGCCGGCACCCTACTCCTTGAGCCACAGGTGAGCTTCCCTGGTTGGCAATACAGTGGGTGCTATCACACATCAAGACCAGGAAAGCAATACTCTCCATGACACATGGGGAGGGAACAACTAGAAATTCTGCATCTGGACTTTCCTGGACTGTGCTATGTACCTTTTCCCATGGCTGGTTCTAAGCTGTATCCTTTAGATTTAATAAACCATGACCATGAGTATAATAACTGTCAGTGAGTTTTGAAAGTTCTTCTCTTGACTTATCAAACCTGAGTGGGCTTGAGAACTCCCGAACCTGAGATTGGTATCAATAGTGAGCGTGATTTTGCCAGCTGTTCCCTCTAACTCCTCAACTTCCAAAATAATGTGCTAAGTAAAATATGCTGGATACAAAAGGCTACAAATTGCCGTATACCATTTTAATGACATGTCCAGAAAAGGCAGATCCACAGAAACAGGGGCTGAGGAAGAAAGAAATGGAAAGTGACTTTCAGTGGACGTGGATTTCTTTCAAAAATGAGAAAAACATTCTGGAGTTAGTAGTGATAGTGACACAACTTCGTTAATACAGTAAAACTCAGTGAATTGTATACTTTAAAAGAGTGAATTTTGGCCAGCACAGTGGCTCGTGTCTGTAATCCCAGCACTCTGGGAGGCTGAGGAGGGAGGATCCCTTGAGGTCAGGAGTTTGAGACCAGCCTGAGCAAAAATGAGACCAGGTCTCCACTAAAAATAGAAAAATTAGTTGAAAGTGGTAGTGGGCACCTATAGTCCCACCTACTTGGGAAGCTGAGGCAGGAGAATCGCTTGAACCCAGCAGTTTGAGGTTGCTATCAATTAGGCCGATGCCATGGTATTCTAACGTGGTAACAGAGCAAGACTCTATCTCAAGAAATAAATAAAGAAATACAAATTGTTTAGTAAAAGAAAGGTAGCTCAGTATTGGTACCGAGTAGATTTCCCTTGACCAGGCCAGAAGATGAAGAAGAAGCGGGATTTACTGGAGCTGGTAATTCAGCTGTCCCACACGCACTCATGAGCACAAAGCCTTGTCAGAGGGACAATTCCTTAGCACCCCTCTGTGTGACCTCCCAGGAGAGGCTCCAGTGGAGGAGGCTAAGTGAATAGAAATAGCCAGCAGAAGTCCTTGGCCCAGGGCTCTGCTCCCCATCTCACCTATACCCCTGAACAGGCAGTAAAATTCAGTATCAGTTTCTCCATACAAATCTTCAGTTTAGAAAAAAAATCACCCTTTCTGCTTTTGTTTCTCATTAAAATGTCATTTTTACGTTATTTAGAAAGGGTCAGGTTGAATGTTGGCTCTAAAACTTTTGACGGCTACTATAATTGCCCAGAGGTCCAATAACAGTGATGGCTCTCACGAGTCTTTAATTTCAAAGTTTCTGCCGAGCCATTAACATGTCACCAGAGTTCAGAAATCAAAGGACGTCAGCAATGAAGAGAAAACCAAACTCACCTACCTCTGGATTGTCACCTCTTCCCTGTGCCAGGACAAGTTTCCCTTCTAAGTGGCTATTCCTAATGCAGTGGTTCTCAACCTCCCTAATGCTGTGACCCTTTCATACAGTTCCTCATGTTGTGGTGACCCCCAACCATAAAATTATTTTCATTGCTACTTCATAATTGTAATTTTGCTACTGTTATGAATTGTAATGCAAATATCTGATATGCAGGATGCATTTAGACGACCCCTGTGAAAGGGTCGTTTGATCCCCAAATGGGTCATGACCCACAGGTTGAGAACCGCTGCCCTAATGTTTTAGGATGCACTCTGGGACCTCATCTCCAGCTGTGCTGCTAACGAATCACATGGTCTTAAGCAAGTTATTAAACATTTTTTGCTATTGTTAAAAAGGAGGATATTGTCACCTCTCCTACTCTGCCTCAGGGCCATCATGACAAGATCCTTCTGTAGATGATTACTGTAGAGTGAGCCAGGGCAAGGACAGACGCCTGTACATAAGATGCTCCAGGAAGACCTGGGAAGGGCCCCTGGGCTGGATCAGGAGCACTTCTGGAACAGAGATAGACGTGGATTGGAATAAATACAACATTTTATCACCTGGAGAAAACACATATGAAAAACAAACATGTTTAAAGGTTGTTCTAATTGCTTAGTTCTCAAACACCCTGGTGACAACTTTTCTTCTTCTGCCGTCACGTAAGCCCTTCTTTGAAGTCTTACAAAAAAAAAATTCCAGAAGGGATCATGTTCTCCATTCTCCAAATGAAGAGCCTTGATCCCACAAAGTCTATCTAACTAGTTTAAGCTTCCCTTAACTGGTCAAAGGAAGTGATGGACTCAGAACTGCAGTTTCCCAACTACCATGGTCACATTCTGTCCCCCAAAGCAGCAGGTCCCAGATCTGAGGATAATCAAACTTGCCTTGAGATTTGTGCAGAACAACAGGCCGACTGCCCACCGCGGCATCTCCCTGTACATCTTTTCCATCCTTGGGGGACTTTTAAAATATTCATTTTTGACACAGTGCTGCATCTTGCATGCTTTCCCTGGCTGTTCCTTTCCTAGAGATTCCCCTCGCTCACGTCTGGGCACAGCATGAGTATAGTGGGCAAGCACGTGAGGCTAGAGCCAGGATCTGAAATCTTAGTGGGCTGTAGGATCTTAATCAAGTTACTTAAAGTTGCTATGCTTTTGTATACTCCATTAGGCAATGGAAATGATGTCTCCTTCAAAGATTAACAAAAGATTCCAAAGATTAAACAAGTTACGGATGTAAAATAGCTAAAGAAGTGCTAGGCACACGGTAAGTGTGCAATAAAAACTGTGTCTTATATTACTCTATCCCCATCTTCCTTTACAGAAAAGGAAATGAAATAAAAAGAGACAAAATCCAAACCCACTTAAACAGCCGTGTCTGATAAGGACCCTAGTCTGTGGCTGCTTTTCCCGTGTGAACCTTCCACCCAGCTCTCAAATGTTAAGATTCAGATGTTCCTCATGACTTTCCAAATCATCTCAGGAGTGGCAGAAGAAAGCTCATGCTACTTCAAAATTAGAAATCCGGAGGCTAATAATGAAAATCCAATTCGATCCCAGTTTAATAATTGCCTACTATGTGCTAGTCATTGGATTGTGAACAAAGATAAGTGAGTTGCAGCCCCTGCCTTTGAGGAGCCCACGCTTTATTAGAGAGGATTAGATAAAACCATAAATGTCTGCAGGCGGACTCCATCTCATTACCCTTTGAAGATAACGGTGTATTTCACACGTTGAAGGTTAGCGGCAACGCTGCCTTGGGCGAGCCCGCTGGTGCTGTTCTTCCAACAGCACGTTCTCCCTCCATGTCCCTGTGTCACATTTTGATAATTCACACACTATTGCAAACTTTGTCGTAACAACTCTATCCGTGATGGTGACCTGAGAGCAATGATTTTTGATGTCACCTTTGTAATTGTGTTGGGATACCACAAACCCTGCCCATATAAAATGGCCAATTTAATGAATGTTGTGTGTGTCTGACTGCTCCACCCTGTCATTCCCCTGTCTCTTTCTCATTCTCCTTGGTCCTGTCTATTCCCTGAGATAGAAAGATATTAAAATTAAGCCACCTAGTAACCCTAAACTGGCCTCTAAGTATTTAAGTGAAAGGAAGATCACATCTCTCACATTAAATCAAAAGCTAGAGACAAACGTGGTAAGGAAGGCGTGTTGAATGCCAAGATAGGCCACGAGCAGGGCTCTCGTGCCGAATAGTTAGCCAAGTTGTGAATACAAAAGAAAAGTTCTTGAAGGAAATTAAAGCTGTTACTCCAGTGAATGTACAAATGGTAAGAAAGCAAAACAACTTATTGCTGGTGTGAAGAAAGTCTGAGTGATCTGGATAGAAGATAAAACCATCCACAAGCCAAAATCCTAACCCAGAACAAGGCCCAACTCTCTTCAGTTCTACGAAGGCTGAGAGAAGTGAGGAAGCTGCAGAAGAAAAGTTAGAAGTTAGCAGAAGTAGATACACAAGGGCTGAGGAAAGGAGCCGTCTCCATAAAGTAAAAGTGCAAGGTGAAGCCGCAAGTTGTCATGGAGACCCAGCTGAGATCAGTGATGAAGGTGGCTACACTAAACAACAGATTTTCAACATAGACCAAATAGCCTTATATCAGAAAAAGATTCCAACTTGGACTTGCATAGCTAGAGAGGAGAAGTCAATGCCAGCCTTCAACCCTTCAAAGGACAGTCTGACTCTCTTGTTAGAGCAGTGGTTCTCAACCTTCCTAATGCTGCAATGCATTTTCATCGTTAAAAAGGGGTCGCGACCCATAGGTTGAGAACCACTATGTTAGAGCCTAATGCCACTGGTGACTTTAAGTTGAAATCAATGCTCACTTGCCATTCTAAAAATTCTATGGTCCCTAGGAAATATGCTAAATCTACTTTACCTATGCTTTATAAATGGAACAATGAAGGCTGGATAACAGCACATCTGTT
>NW_003852450.1:241552-257793 GCF_000181295.1 Otolemur garnettii | reverse complement strand
AAAAAAAAAAAAAAAAAAAGAGATCTACTGCTCAAAAAAAAAGATTTCGTTCAAAATCCTACTATTCATCTACAATACCACCTCTGGTCATTCAAGAGCTCTGATGGTGATGTACATGAAAATTATTATTTTTATGTACCCTAACACAATATCCATTTGTAACCCATGGATCAAAGAATAATTTCTACTTTCAAGTGTTTTTTTTTTTCTTATTTTAATCATCTTCCTTAATCACCCCTAGAAAAATGTTTTTAGTTAAGAATACATTTAATAAGTCCACAGCTACCATAGACAGGTTCTTCTAATGGATCTAGACAGGAAAAATGGAAAAATCTTTTGGAAAGGATGCACCATTCTAGATGCTATTAAAAACATTGGTGAGAAGAAGTCAAGATTAAAAATTAACAACAGTTTGGAAGAAGTTGATTCCAACTTTCATGAGTGACTCTGGTTTGAGAGTTTAGTGGAGGAAGTAACTGCAGATGTGCTGGAAATAGCAAGAGAACGAATCAGAAGTGAACCCTGAACACCTGACTGAACTGCTGCCATCTCATAATAATTAAACTTGAACAGATGAGGAGTTGCTTATTATGGATGAGAAAGGAAAGTAGTTTCTTGAGACTGAATCTACTTTTTAACATTATTGGAATGACCAAAAAGTATTTATAATATATACTTAGTTGATAAAGAAGCTACAGGGGTTTGAGAGGATTGACTCCAGTTTTGAAAGAAGTTCTACTAAATGCTTTCAAACCGTATCACAGGCTGAGAAGCCTTTCATGAAAAGAAGAGTCCATCACCATAGCAAACTTCACTGCCTTCAGCAACCACGGCCCTGATCAGTCAATAGCCGTCAACACTGAGGCAAGACCTCCACCAGCAAAAAGCTATGACTCCCTAAGGCTCAGACTTCTTAAGCAGTTTTCAGCAGTAGAGTATCTTTTAATTAAAAGTATCTTTTTTTATAGATATAATGCTATTGCACATTCAATAGACTACTGTAAACATAACTTACACGCATTGAGAAACAAAGAAATTTGTGTAACTTGCTTTATTGCAATATGCACTTTATTGTGATGGTTTGGAACTGAACCCACAGCGTCTCCAAGGTAAGCCTGAATAATATAAGGTACAGTAAGAGAAGCCCCATACGAGAATTCTGGGTCTCGTAGGGCAGGTACTTCCATTCTGATAAAGACTTCATGAAGGAGAACTCACACGACTTTGAAAACTGGGTAGGAATTCAACATGCGAGGCCACCTGAGCAAGGGGAGGGTCTAGAGAACATTTCAGGTGGAAGAAATCGCATTATCCAAGGCACAGAGATGTCAAAGTGAGGTCTTGATCGGAAAACATCAAGGAGCCAACTTCAATCACACTAAATTACACATGTATTTGAGGAGTGGGAGCAAAAAGAGAGGTGTGTTGTGGTCATACATGGTATTGTGGGAACTAAATGATAAGGATGGAAGTTAACTCAGTTTAAAAGAGCTGATAAAGCATTTTGAACAGGGTGAGTCAGACATGGTTAGAGTCTTCACCCAAGTCCATTACTCATGTAGTAAATAATAATATTCACATCTTGGGAGCTGGGGAGGACTGAATGGGTCCAAACCAGTAAAGCAAGTGCCTACATTTAGTAGGTACAAAATTAATTCTAACTCTCTTCTGCCTTTTATAGCTCTCATTGTTTCTGAATCTGGGTGTCCATAACCTCCAAAAATGGGCCTAGAGTCTTGTTAAGGCCAGGCTGGCTGTCAATTTCTTTTTTCTTCCCATAATCCAGCTAAAGAAGGGGTCACTGTGACCTGGGTCTGGAAAATCCCAGGTGGAGGTCAGAGGATGAGCTTCTTTGACCTCTAGCTATTTACTTGAGTCTGAGAAACTTTGAATTCCATAGCTTAAAGCCAACCAGCCGGGCAGTCCCTGCCACCAGCCCCCTGAGGAGAGCTGGCCCTCTCTCTCATCTTTTTTAATGTGTCTCCTTAGAGGCTCATTTTAACTGACCAGCCAGCCTCGCTTGGCATTCAGGAAGCGTGCCTCCCTGCCACCCCCTCCGCTGCACTGAGCCTAGAGGATGATTTGGGGTTTTGTAGCCTATTATTTTTTCCCCTCTCCCTTTCTCCTACTGCTGGGAGGCTTTTCTTTCTGATAAGAACCTTCTAGCAGTTTCATCAGAGCCATTGTTAAGAGAAGGCAGTCCTCTCACAATGGATACCTGACGACTTCCCCCTTTCTGCAGACAAATCAGTCCTTAGAGAAAGGTCTCATTATTGCTCTTGCACCATTATTCTGAATGTATTGGCGCAGAGCCCCTCACTCAGCCCCCGTGGGGGTGGGAAAGAAAAAAATCCTATTTCTTGCCATTTACTTTTTAAAAATATGGCTGTGAAAATGTTCTCATTCTCCACTAATGGGATTTGAAGGAGACACAACTTCTGTACTTCTTACCCTCACACATTCTCACGAAGTCCTTTATGAACTCAGAGGTTAACTGTGCTTTCCCGGAGCTCCTCCTCTCTCGTCCAATTTAGGGTGTTTCATCTCCCCAGAAATCAAAACGCACTGACCTGTATCCCTGGCAAGCATTTCTCAGTGTCTTAAAATGGAAAAAACATCCTTTCTGCCCTCCCCCGCCTATGTAATTTCCTTTCCTTTTGTTCTCATACCTCTGGACTAGCTTCCATCAGCTCATTCAAAATTTTCCTAAATTAAGTGTCCATTGTGGCTAAGGCACTGTGATAGGCACTGTGGGGTGTGAGGGACCTCAGAGCCTTCTTTGTCTCACACTCCTTTTTGTCTGAAATCAAAGACAGGCACTTTCCTCGTAAAAGGCCAAGTCCTTCCCAAGGCCTACCTGTGAGCCTTTCTCCCGGAGCAACCCCACTTGATTTGCTTGCAATGTCCTTCAAGTAATAGACACTTGGTGGGAGTAATTATTCAGTGTTAAGCCACTCACTAGAGAATATTTAAATCTCAATTTCTTAACCCAAATTGCTGAAAATTTTAAGTCTAAACTCCAAAGGATTAGTTTCTTACTCCATCTTTGACTACTTCTTGGAAAAGAGGAAATAGGTAAACTATTTCAAGTAAAACTGAGACGTGAACATACAGATACCCTCCTGTAAAGAGGAAAAAAATGTTATAGTCAAATAAAAAGGTGGAGGTCTCCATTCATGGGCAGAAAAAAAGAGAAGAAAGAGACTTAATGTTGTATCTGAGTCATTTCTTGACGGAAAAGCAAATGTTACTTTCTGTAATATTCGTTCGCCTCTAAAGCAGAGGATCTGAAGGACAATTAGACAATTTTAAACACAGTGTTAAAGGTATTGGTTTGGGTATGTGAACATAGAAAGGCGACATGACTTTAATATTGGAGCTGTTAGCAGATGAAGAGGGCTCAGCCACCTGTCACAGTCCAGCCAATATGCAGAAACAGGGTTTAGATCCAAACAAGCTTTGTTTTCAGAAAGCCAGGGATTCTGAAGAACAGCGAGAGCAGCCTCTCAATTCTCTTCTGCCTCAGTTACGATTCTAATCGTTTTTATAATGGGAATACAGGAAAACAGACCTAGAACATTTTTACCTTTATCTAATAGGAAGTAACATCAAAGTAGTCTTCATTCTGACAATACAAAATGCTTAAACAACAGAAAGGTGATTTTCAATTAACAGAACATCTAAGAGAATCATTAAAGAAAATCATCAAAATAACCTTTACTGATATCACAGCCCCTATTGTCCATGTTTGACTACTTCCTGATGTTTCTGGAGGTAAACATCATTACGATCATGGCAAAACCTTAACTAGATAGTCACGGAAGGTGGGAGGGGGAAGGCTGAGCAGAGTAGGTCAGCCGTGCTGCTCCAGCTCAGCTTCTCACACTCCATCTTGCAGGCCACTTGACTGGCTTCATAGCCACAGCCCTCTTTTTGCCTCCTTTCATCCCATCCCTGTCATCCTAGAGAAAGAAGCAGAGCCAACTCTTAACTGCCTGTGCCAAGCAAAGGAACCATACACGTTCTTAAAACTCCAAGACCTCCTCTGAAGCAATTAGGACTTTGCCTGCTTAATTTCTTTCTTTCTAACTATTGACTTCAGTTGGTGACATCTCTCTTTATAGTCAGGGTCTCCTTTTCTTGCTTATTTATTCTTAGCTACATTTCAGTAAGTTGGGCTTATTCAATAAGAGGCTCTCACAGGACCAAATGGTGCAAGGACCGTGCTGAGAGTGAAGATGAACAGACATTAACCTAGTAGCCTGTGAATTTTGAAACAGTACTGAACCCTTTGGTCAGGGAGCATCATTAGTTCTATTTGCCAGTTCCAGCATGGACAGGTATATTAGGATGCCCCAGACAGAAGTGGCTGCCTGGAGTGCCCTTGGGAGGTGTGGGTAGGTGTGCAAGTGCTACGAATCTATACCGAGTATGCACTGTACTTGCCTTAAACCAGCCACATTTTTCCAAATTAAATATAGATTTGCACCTGAATTCAAATAACAGCTCTACAGTACAGTTGAATCATTTTGTTCCTCAATTCCTTCATTTAAAATATTGAGCAGAATAGTACCTTCTTTTTAATGTAATGATGGTGATTAAACGAGATTATCCAGCTAAGCACTTGGAACAGTGCTTGAGTAAGAACTTATTAAATTGTGTCTACTAATATTATTGTTCCTATTGTTATAAGTTAAAATCTACAAGCTTTAACTTATTTAAGGTAGAAGCTAGTAGCTAATTGGAAAAAGAGTAATTTGAAGGCCCAGGTCTCACAAATAGGAAACTTCCCTGGGGAACCCTTATTATCAATCCAAACCCAGAAAAGTGAGACAATGCAATATTGTATCTTATTTTAGCAGAATACTCTCCTCAAGTCTGTTTCACTTTGGTTTAAACATATACTAATTTATAGTCCCAGTGAGGGAATAGTGAGTAGGTTGCAGAGAAAATGGAATAAAGTTTCCACAGTCCAGACGAATATTCTTGACAATAACTAGAAGTTATCAAAAAAACTAAAATGTGACTATCTACAAGTTACATATCAATAATCAAAAAAGAATGTATTATCTTCACTCATTCACTCAGATTAATACTGGTCAAAATTACCCAGCAGGGTAATGGAATAACAGAAACCAGATACTGAGATTGTCTTGTCCCAGGAGAGAAGGCATTCCATGGATGTTGTATAAATAGAGTCTCCATAGCTCAAATAATGGTGACACTTACCATAACTGGCACCTGTTGCACACTTCCATATTGGACATGGAAATTGCATAACTGCATCTAACTCACCAGCTCCATGTTCTAAGAATTACAGTGTAACAATCACCCATCTACATGGGTGATTGCAGTAGTGATGGTTACACAGCATTTTGAAAGTATTTGATGTCCATGCATTGTGCATTTACAAATGGTTAAAATGACAGATATATTATGTCTCTTCTACCACAATAAAAAATGAAGTCAATTTTTTTAATAGATAAAATAAAAATCACCCATTTTTAGGCCAGAAGCCATGACATCACAAGGCATGATACCACCAAATGGTAAGAGAAAAAAAGATGGTAAATCCATGGGTGAAAAAGTCAATTTGAAGAAAAGAAAGTTGGCCTATGAGTCACATCTAATTTCAAAGAGTATCAGTTGCTGTTCAGATTACATTACAGCACCTATTTGTACTGGGAATGGAAAACTAAGGATCAGAAAACAAAGATGCTTCTGTAGTTTAGCACGGTAGCCAAAAGGCTAAAGTAGATTCTGAATGTTAGAAATCTACCCAATTAAAACAGCCTTTCACTTTGAAGCCCCAAATAGGGCTCCTCCAGTCCAAGTTTATGAGACTTGAAGGCTTCTTTTAAGAAAACCTTTAATGTCTGCTTTAGTAAGGCTGGTCTTGCCAGGAATGGCAAGTTTGAAGTGACTCCTGGCTTTGGTGCGGCCCACGACTTTGACCACTACTACGGCTCTGCACCTGCCAGGGGTGATTTCCTGCGTGGTGCCTGCTGCGCCCTCTAGTGGCATCTATGGCCCTGTGCGATTCTTTGGGTTAAAGAGAAGCAGACTTAGCGCTATTGAAAACCCAACCTCCAGAGAGTTTCTTTAATATGCTCCTTGGTTCAGAGAAAGCTCCCTCAGGGGTCACTGCAGAGTGGAATTCTTGGTACCTTGTGTATCAGCGTGTCTGCTTCAAAATTCAGGCACTTAACAAGAGCTTCGTATTTCTCTTCATTGATTTTTTGGTGACGTTCAACAGCACACATACAGTAATTCCAGAAACTATTCTGGCCATACAGATCTTCAGGGTATAGAGGCAAACCAGATGCTAACAGTAACTGTGACAAAAACTGGTTGGTCATGGCACTGGCCCTGTTTCTTCTCCCTAAACCTATGACCAGACTGTCCCAGCCAGCCCCCCAGTCACCAGTAGCTATGATCAGTAACTGAGTTCTAACCCACATGATAGATGAAAAAACAATAAATGCCACTGTTAGGCACCTAAAAGCTCTCACAATTCATCCTTCATTCTTTTTTTTTTTTTTTCTAAGAATCTAGCTGAATGAAGAAGATCTCACGTCCCTGGAGAACAGTGGAACCATGGTATGGGACACCAACCAGGAAATAGGGTTTGTGAGTTGAGTGAGAAACCTGTATTGTATTAAGCCACTGAGATTTTGAATTTGTTTATTACAGCAGCAAACATCATTTGGTTGAACTAGAACAGTGACTCTTGTTCTACTTTCAATATAGCACACTAATAAAAGAAGCAATGATACATATAAGAAAATAAGATAATAGGGACTAAAAATTATATATTTTTTTCATTAAAAACTACCCCTTGTTTAATGACATAGAAAGCTTCCATAAGCTGACCATACTAGAAATGATTGTTAAGTGAATCTACTTCAGTGATGATAACCATTGGAAAACCAATTATACTTTTTTCTGAAAAAAAAAAATCCTCACATACAATAAAATTACAAGTTTAATTTTATAACAAATCTATCACAGTGGTATGCTATCAGAAAACCTATAGAAATTATGAATAACATTGTACATTCCAGATTACAAAAGAAGTGTCTGCAATCATCAACTGATAACATTATTCAGTTGCCAAAATTTCACTATAACAACCTCACCAGGGAGGCAAGGCAATGTTCTTTTGCCCAGTAGAGGCAAGGAGGAAAAATCACTAACCATCTGGCAGGGATGCTCAAGTGGGCAGACCTGCCCTGGGTGAGTGTAGGCTAGAGGACTTCTGAGACCTCTATAAATTCCGAGAATTTCTGTTCTAAGAAAGGAGACAAATGATCTCCAAGTCTCTTAAGTTCTATCAGTGCCATGTTCAGGATTGTTGGAGTGATTTTGAAAATTCTTAACTCTAAATTCTAAAAATTTTAAGAAGCTAAGAAAAAATAAAAAACCATACTATGTTTTTGCATTGGATGAGGTCTTCCTAGAAATTTCCCTGATGCTCTTTTGTAATATAGAATTATACTCAGCTTGCATTACCTGAGTTCTTACCAACTCAAGGAGAAAGGGAGGGTGGGAAGAATGTGGATTCTTTAATCCTGAAGGGCTGTCAACATTTCACATCGGAAAAGTCATCCAGCAATTTGTCTGTATATTTGGGAGGGGAAAATGAGTTTGAAATAAAGTAAATGGTTAAGAACTGGTGTTAATTGAAGATCAATCAGAAGTTAACCTACATTATACCTGAAATTATAGTGCTAATTGATGGAATGCTAAGATTCAGTTGAAAAGCAGATGGCTCACATACGGATTTTCACAACTCAAGGGATATAATAAAAGATTAGATATCCTGCCATATTTGTTTACTCCTTCAATATCCAGGCACGGGCTCCTTCAAAAACATACATTAAAGAAGGAAATTTCCTCTTTAGTTTAATTGGTTTAATTTCGCCAGGAGCCCAGGGTTGGGACAGAGGTAGGTAGGGGCAGGGTCTGAGCGGTGAATAGACACATACATATTACCAAACATAAATTTCTGAGGAGCTTTCTGTTTAACTGCTGTTGCACATGAAATCTCTGTTCCCAGCAAGGAGAAATTTGCAGGCTGGTTGCATTCATCACCAGAAAAAGCCCTGGATTTTCTGCTGCTGTTGTGTTTGGTGGCTTGTTTTAATTAGGGACCAGGAAATTGATCAGTTTTAGCCTACCAAGCACGAATTCCGGCTTAGGGTCTTATTCCTTTCGCTGCCATTTTCCGAATTAATTTCTACAATTCTTCAGCTGCATCAGCATTTTGACCCTCAGCTCACATGAATCCAAAAACAGTTGGTTGAATTGGTCAATACAAGCAAGGAGATTCATGAAACAAAGTCAAGAAAATCACTGTTTCAGTCAAAAAAGTTGATCTAAATGTAATAAGAAGAGCCTAAAGTCTACCATTTTAATGAGAAGCAAAGGGCTGTGAAGAGATTTTACTTGAGGGCAAAATATAAGAGAGAGACAAATGTTTTAAAAATGTTACTATCTGAACAGCCCAAAGAGCCTAGGGCACGATTTCCATGTGTGTCCTTTTAACAGTGAATGAATTTAGCATTCTGTAAACACTTGCCTGCATTTCTGTTCTCCACCCCGATACACACACAAAACAAGACAAAGCACTAGCTTTAGATGCAAAGATTGCACTCCTTCCTTAGCAGATACATTCATTGTTTAATGGAACTTATTTTTTTTTTTTTTTTAGGAAGCAAATCCTTTAGTTCTTAAGATGGTATCAAGTATAACATTGACTTGCATTTCAGAAAACACTGGTACACATGTGGCCTAGAATTGCAAACAAGAAAAAAAGGAAGAGAAGGAACAGAAGCTTTAAAAGGAAAAGATGTTTACCAGCTGATGAAAGGAATATTTTGCAATGATTGAACGATAAGAAATAAAACCTATATTACCTACAAAGCACAAGCAAACATGACCTGGTTCTTTATGAAGCCTTTCTGACTACATAGACAAGTAAATGACTATGGAATATGTTAGCAATGCTTCTGGTGCCACCAGCATATCAGAGAGAACAGTGGAGGGAGGCTAAGGGTGGGATCTAGGATTTGGTCATGGCACCCTCTAGTCACACCTGGCATTGACCATGCCCCTTACCCTCTCTAGGCCTCAGCTGCCTCATCTTTAGAATAAAGGGATTCATTCAAGTCATAGTCATCCAATGAATTTGCCAAAACTCTAGTTCTATAGGATAGTGAGAATATGAGGTTAAAAAATAAAAAATACTGAATTAAATTCAATTAAAAGATTGCATAGTCAGTGCTAGATTATTGCCTCAGAAAGCCCCTTCCCCCCTAAAAGCCCCTTCCTGCCCTTAAAGTTACAACTCCTCCCTAGCACAGGGAGTGGCCTACTTACCTCATCACCCTGTTCCAATTTCCCGCTGCCCACCCCAATGGCTCTTTCCGCCAGAGGAATAACTCCTTATTGGTTATCCCACCAGCCCGTCACCATTCTGAGACTTCCCTATATAAAGGTTGTGTCTGCTCCTCTCTTTCTCTTTTCCACCTCTTCCCCCTCTCTCTTCTCTACTCTGTCTCTCTTCTCTTCCCCACTCTTTCCTTATCTCTCTCCCTTCTTTTCTCTCCTCTTTTCTCGTCTCTTTTCTCTCCTCCTTAGTGCTGCTCTGCAGCCTCCCTCCTCCACCCCACCCTCCCCCCGCCATAAAAACCTTTTGTACAAGCCTCAGCAGTCTGTGAGATCTCTGCTGGTCGAAGTGCCTCTCTTTCAGTCAGTACATTAGGAAAACACTGAGTTAAACAAAGTCAGGTGGGAATCTTTATTGCACAACCTCTCAGGCCTCCTGGTGCTCTGTATCTCACGTATGGCACTGATATTTTCTTCCTGGCTCATGCTGGTATGCTATTTATTTATTTATTGGGTATCACCAACCCACCCTTTCTGATTAGAAGGTCAGTACCACAAAAGCTAGGGTCATGTTAGCCCTGAAGGACAGTAGAGTGTTGACCAGGGTCAGCTTTGGAGGAGTGTGACTTCTATAGCTGCCCAGGTCTCTATGCTCAGGCGGCCCCCACCTGTAGCTTAATGTTCTGCTCTTGCTATCTTGAAATTGTGGATAATTTTTGAACAAGGGACACCAAATTTTCATTTGTCAATGGGCCCATGTAAATTATGTAGCCCATTTGGTATTAACCAGAGACAGATGTCATAGCTTCAAAATCCACTTCTGCCATGTTAAGACTTTTTAGCTCTAGGCAAGTTTCTTCTACCTCTGTGATTCTCAGTTTCCTCATCTGTTAAGCAAGGCTGATAAGGATAGTGTGATACATACCCACAAGGTTGTTACAAAGTTTAAGTGAGTAAGTATAAGCAGAATTTTTTTTTTTTTGAGTAGGATCTGGTACATTGACAGGGTCATATACATAGTGTATATCACAGCAAATTACCCAATACCAGAATAATGTCTGGCCTGGAATAGCTCCAAAAATATTTATCAAATTAATGAGTGTATATGCCATAGCACTCTTTAAAAAAAAGTCTTTCCAAAAGGAAAATACAATGCGTATTTGACCACTGAGTTATTTGGCTTCAGAAACTGCCATCTCAACATTCAAAATTTTACAATGAAGAGCTCTTTTCCATCCTTTTCTGCTAATTGTGGTGCTATGATAAATTAATATGTATCTATATAAGTTTTCATCCACATTCATGTGTAGCTTCATAACTCCCACAGTCCTTGTTACAGTGTTGTAGCTTGTTAGGCCTCAGGAGATAGAATCTCTTTCTGACCTCCTATCCTTTTGCCTGTCCAAGGCAGGACTCTAATCTGATTGTTGATGGAAAGACCCTCATTCTAGGCTTGGCACAGTGGCTCTGTGATCCTAGCATTCTGGGAGGCTTAAGAAGGATGCCCAGCACTCTGGGAGCCCAAGAGTTTGACAAAAGCATGAGCAAGAGCAAGACCCCATCTCTACTAAAATAGAAAAACTAGACTGGCATTTTGGTTAGGCCTGTAGTTCTAGCTACTTGAGAGGCTGAGGCAGGAGAATCTCTGGGTAGATAGTGTCAGATAGCATGGGAGTTGAATTAGAGGATGCCCAGCTAGTTTCATGTGAATGAAAACCCCACATATGATCACAGAAGTCCTCTTTTGTTTCGATTATTGTGGAATTCAGAAGAAAGCCTGTCAGAGAAGTGTTTTTCCCCAAAGGACTAGCCATCCCACAACTCTCCTTGTGAGAAAGGATACCTGGAAAAGGTAAGGTCTAAAAGAACAGAGGCCTTCTCAAGGAGGGCCCAAGGACACAGCTGTGAGGTCCTCCCCACGGTGAC
Organism: Otolemur garnettii; assembly: GCF_000181295.1. Taxonomy (NCBI): domain Eukaryota; kingdom Metazoa; phylum Chordata; class Mammalia; order Primates; family Galagidae; genus Otolemur; species Otolemur garnettii. Next base: position 246,477 of record NW_003852450.1, on the reverse strand, counting down.
TCAGCTCGTAGGAATTTGTAGAAACTTGACTTCCTGGGACCTGGAAACTAATGCTTGCTTGTGCTTCTGTAAAAGCTGAGCCTGCTTCTCCAGGTTGATTCAATCTGAACAATGAGAAAGGAACCTATGGGCTGGAACTTTTTGACTGGGGTTAAAACAGAGAAGATTGAGTCAGTTGGGGAGCATGGCTGTTTTTGGCCATTTGTTTGGCATAGCTCCAAAGGATGGAATAAAGCCCTTCCTCTTTTAAACTGGTATTTGGGTGCTTTTTCTCTGCAACACTTGGAGACAATCAATGCTACCAGTTTTTTAAATATATTTCAAATACTCTATACAAAAACAAGAAAATAATTTTTTTTCTGTTTTTGCATAAAACGTAGCCTATGTAGCAAAATATATAGAGAGAGTTGGGGGGCCTAATTTAGCCACACGTGAACCCTTACCCTTTCTCCTCTTCCTCCCCCCCCCTCCTTAGACAAAGACACAAAGGACCCAGTTAGCCCTCCCACCCAGAAGTTTGCTCCAAAGGACCCTAACTTTCCGGGCAAGTTGTGGAATTCACCCTTCCCCCCCACCATGGGCCCCATATAAAATGGGTCTCTAAATGCCCCCAGGTGCAAATGCCACCTTTGCACTGCCCAGGTGGGTCATCCTGCCCTTTCAATAAACCTGACCTGAACATCTCTGCTCTGGTCTCATCCCTGAGCATCATCACTTATACCTTTCATATAGTGAATATGTATGCGTATAGTATTATTGGGGCTCCTAAAATTATACCCCAAAATACGGCACTTTGACAAGACAGGCTGAACTAAAGAACCAGCTTCTAGGTCTCTGATCTCCGCCCCTCCCGTTCTCAAACATCCCTTTTTCCCTCAGAAGCACCAGAAGGAAACTCTCGGGAATTTTCTTATCCAACTAAGAAGACATCTTCCCAAAAGTGCAGTTACCTTAAGACCGCTCTCCTTCCCTGCTCAAATGACTAGGAGAAATTAGAGGCAGAGACAGGGAGTGGTCACCGTGCCCAGACAGACTCCCCCTGTCGCTCTGAGGGCAGCTCCTGGGAGATTCCCGGGAGACGCAGCCCACAGTGAGCCTGCCTTGCTCCCTCAGCGCGGTTCCACCTCTCTCCTTTGCACAGCTCACTTGCCCACGGACTACTGTTTGTCCTTCAGCCCTTTACAAACTATCTTCGGGTCTTCGGTCCCATTTACTTACATCCCTCCACCCCCCACCTCTGCACCCAGTGCAAAGGGTATTTAAGCCTTAACCCTCTGGCCCTTGTCTGAGTTTCTACCCCCCTTTCTTTCCCTAAGGTGTATATGCACAGTACTTTTTGATTTTTTACTTGCATGAAAAAAAGAGTTATAAGATCTTTAATAATCTATTTATGAATATATTATATCACATTTTTATATATGTACCACAATTTATTTAAGGAGTCACCTACTAGAAGTTATTTAGATTGTTACTACAGAAGCCGAGGCCTGAAGTTTTGCAGAAAAGTCAACTAATAGTAAAGCAAGTTAATGAGAGAAAAGGCCTACAGATTTGTCTAACTGTGTGTACGGGGAGAATCGCAGAGTGATTGCCCAATAACTCAATGGGGGTAAGGATGCTTATGCGCATATGCCCCACTTCTGAAGCTGTTCTCACAGAGTTAACAAGAATTCTAGACAGAAATATTGTTATAATTAAGCATTAATAAGGCCGCACTTTGGCCCACTTCCTTGTAACCAAGTCACATAGCACTAGATACTGGCCATGTGCTGCCCCATTGTTCCTATAGACAGGATTTCGGACATTTGAATCACATGGCTTCTGTTTAAGAATTAATTTGCATCCCATTGTTCTTATGAGATAGGATCTCTGACTTTAGAATGCCCTTTGATTAAGAATTGTTTAAGGTATTTTTCAGACCCTGAATTCCAGCTGGCACAGCTAGAAGATCCCTACAGAGAAATGAAACTTCATGAAAATGAAATTTCTTCATCTCCAATGACCAATGACACTAACCCACAGACTGTGACCAATCAATGATGTCCACACTCTGATGGCCACACTTCAGTCCCACTCCCAAACCCTTAAAATCCCTTCCCCAAACTCCTGGAGGAGCTCTATCTGGGCTTTCCTCCCATCTCCTCGTTGGCAGCCCTACACAACCAGGCCTCTTTCTCTGCTGCAACCCTGCGTCTCGGTGCATTGACGTGCTGTGTGCAGTGGCCAGTGAACCTGCCATGGTCACACTTCTTAGAGGAAAGGAAGATGGAGAAGCTTGCATGATTTTAGAGGGATAGTAAGTGAGTTTGAGAGGAAGTTGATGGGCTTGATGAAGATACAATGGTCTGAGGCTTAAAGAAGACACAGTGGTCCGGGCCCACAGAGCAGGCAGCAGTTTGTGACAAAAGTCAGTTAGGTTTATTGTCAGCCTTTTGTCTTCCTTCTTACAATTCGGATTCAGTTAATAAAAACTCAGGGAAGGGACCAGAGCTGATTATTTTCTTCCTTGGTAGGTCTGGACTTCAGGCAGATAAGAGAACGTCAGCCTGTGCTTTGGGAGAGGTAGAGGACTGAGAGCTGATGGACCTGGGTGGGGTGGGGTGGACAGCAACTGCTCTCCATCGTGAGTCTGTCCAGTTATTGCTTTATGGGGTAGGAGAAAAGTCTCTTCCGGTGCCTACTTTTCTTTAAAGGCCTTTAGTTCAAAAGTACTCATTTTACCAGGGAGCCATATTTGGGGGTGAAATTCTCTGTGCTCCTTCATTAGCCTTTCAGTATGAATAATGTCGCCACATAGACGCAGCATTTGTGTGAACATGGCTGTAGAATAAACGCTCAGAAGTAGAACTGCAGCATCAAAAACACACGTTTGTAATTTTGATAATGTTTTAAGCAAATTGCTTACCAGCCCGGCATGGGGGAGCTATCTACCACTTCCCTACCCATGTGGTGTGTCCTCAAAGTCTGAACAAATATTTGAAACAAACATCTAATTTTAACCTGAATTTATCTTATCATAAATAAAACTGGGTATCTTTTCCTATGTTTGAGGGAGTCATGTGTATCTCTTTCCCTTGTGTGTTTGTGAAACTCTCTCTTTATCTCCTCTATACAGTTTTATATGAAGTTAAACTCCTCAAAAATAAATCGTGCCTTTATTGTTAAATTGTAAAATTTTTTTATATATTTGAGAAACAAATCTTTATGATTTGAATTGAGAATAGCTTAGCAGTTTTTTGTTGGTTTTCACTTTACTTTTTTGTTTGTTTAGCAGGTCCTGGCCGGTTTCCAATCCATCACCCCCGGTGCTTGGAGCCAGCGCTCTAACCATTGAGCCACAGGCGTCCAACCAATTTTTCACTTTTTTTAATCATGGTTTTTTATATACACAAATTTCCATTTTCATGAAATCAAATGCGGAGTCCTCACTTATAAACATTTCGCTATATTGCTCGCTTGAGATTCTCACGTTGGATGGTTGGATGTACTAAAAAGTCTCACGTAAAGTCTCCTTACTCTTATGAATTAGGTATCCTTCTTTTCCCCCGTTTGCAGATGAAAAAAACCAAGTTCAGAGTGTGTAAGTAACTAGGTGTGCAGTAAGTAAGAGTCAGAGCTAAGATTTAAACCCAGGTCATGCTAATTTGAGTCCATGCTGTTACACGTGTTTCTCAAACACCTGCAGGGCTTATAAGAGTTGAGCTTGCATTTATTTCTGTGTTCTCCTAGTACCTAACACAGGGCTAGGCACAGAGATTTTCACTGATTGATGGACTATCTTCTTTGTATTACCCCATCTCTTTCTTTCTCTTTTCTCTTTTTAATGTAGCTCTTATGGGTAGTTCGTGCGAACTTCCTTTCAGCCTCCTATATTGATTTTTAGGAAACCCTGAAAGTCCCCAGATAAGAGAGAATTCACAGGAAGACAAACATCAGACACAAAATAGCTAAAGGACATTTTCTTTTAGAATAGTCTAGGGTGGCTTCATTTGGCCAGATAAATGTTTTCACTTTAATGGGAAGCAAAGATGCTCACTACCTACAGACACGGAGGTCCCACATAGTCACAAGTTTCCCTCTAGAAAGCCAGAGGCCAAGCAGGGAGCCAGAATCACTTCCCAACCACCAGGAGGTATGATCCCGGGATCACAGTTCATGGGAGTTAGTGTTAGGGCTCAGAAAATGACACCTCAAAATATGGTGCTTTGGAATGCTGAGTGCTTTGAATTTAAAAGTAATTAAAAGGCCTCAGAAACATGTCAAGGTCTCTGTCTAACACCTCTCCCCATCTTCTTTCTTTCCCAAAGCATCAGGAAAGACTTTCTCTGGAATTTTCCTATCTATAAAAGCTTCTTTCAAAAAAAAAAAAAAAATCTTTCCCCCTTCCTAGGAATCTCATCAAATAACCTGGAAAGAAAAAATGACCAGAGAAGAAAAGACCCCAGGAGTTGTCATTATGCCCAGACAGACTTTTTATTTATCCCATTCATTCTATATTCTAATCAGCAAAGTTCCACCCCTCACCTTCCTACCCCTCTCTGAGAACTCAGAAGAACTTTGTCCCAGGCCATTGTTGTATAGGCTCCTTGTTTGCCCCTGAAAATCATTGACCACTGTCCCCTGGGAAGGAGGACGTCCAGCATCGGACCTCTCTGACTTGGCAGGTGTTCATTCTCCTGCAATTCCCCCTTGCTTACTCATGTTAAATAAATAAATTGATTAATAAAGCAAAGAGGACACTTCCCCTTTTTGACCTGACATTAGTGAGCCCTCTGCTGTGAGGCGTCCCTTCTCTGGGGGCCCTTTCTGGCATTGCGAGCATGTGATTTCCTATCTGTGTCTCAGGGAGCCCTCCCCACCACCCCGTTTCCCTATCTGTGTCTCCGAGAGCCCTCCCCGCCACCCCGTTTCCCTATCTGTGTCTC
>NW_003852450.1:240031-241356 GCF_000181295.1 Otolemur garnettii | reverse complement strand
GGGCGCTCCAACAAGCCACCACCACTGCACCGCTCCCGCCATCAATTACAAATGGACGTACAAAACTCCTATCAGTTCAGGTTTTCCTTAGATTTGGCCCGAACAACAAATCTGTTTGCTTAGCGTGCCGCAGAGAAGCAAGGCACTAGCTCCTAGGGGAGCTCTGCCTCACATTTCATTTCTCTTTTTTGAGATAGAGTTTCACTCTTTTGCCCCAGGCCAGAGTGTCATGGTATCAGTCTGGCTCACAGCAACCTCAAACTCCTGGGCTCAAGCCATCCTCTTGCCTCAGCCTCCCCAGTAGCTGGGACTGTATGTACCCACCACAACACCCGGCTAATTTTTCTATTTGTAGTATACATGGGGTCTCCCTCTTGCTCAGGCTGGTCTGGAACTCCTGAGCTCAAGGGATCTTCCTGCCTGGACCTCCTAGTGCTAGGATTACAGGTGTGAGCTACCTTGCTAGCTGATATTTCATTAAAAAAATAAATAAACAAACAAAAACAAAAACAAAATGCTGAATGTTAATGATTTGCACTCTCTTTAAGAAAATGGACCTGACAGTTTCTGAAAGCTAGTTCCTTGTACAACCTTGTACTCTCATCCTTCCTCCTCCACATCTTTGGACAGTTAAGTCTTCTCCTTGCCCCAAGCCATTTATGACTCTTCCCTCTTGAAAAGAGCCCTAGAGATGGACCTGCTGGGCTTGAGAAACACAGAGGAAGTGAATCCCCAAACCTCAGCAGAAAGCCACTGGATCAGAACGTTAGGACAGGGAGCGGAGCTGGGGGGCTCACAGACCTTTTTGTGTTTGTTTATTTGGCTTGCTTTGGTGTGGCTTGGTCTAGTTTGTTTTGTTTAATGATTTTAATGCAACGGATGAAAAAGGCCATTCTGGAAACCACTGCTCTAGAAAAACTTCTGTCTTGAGATGAGCAATTGAATTAAGCTATTTTTAAGGTTCATTTCTGCACTAAGATTCTGGTTTGGGGTAGTTGATAGAAGAAAGGCAAAGTTCGTAAGGTGCAAAGAGTGAGGTGTCCAACCGCACTGGGGGTCTTAGGTCTGTCCCTTCCTATGTGACCTTCACCAAACAATTGAGCCTCTTGAATCCTCTAATTTCTCCATCTGCAAAATGGGAGTAGTAACTGCTCCCCCCTCATCTGGTCATTATAAAATGTACCTGAGATAGTGCAGGTAGAGGGCCCACTGAGAGCACGTGTAGTGAGAATAAGATGCAGTTAGTCAGGTTAGGGCTGAGACCACACAGCTGGCCTGGTCAGTGTAGGACCTCTGTGACCCTCTCCTCATCGCTTCCATCCTTG
>NW_003852450.1:198859-239815 GCF_000181295.1 Otolemur garnettii | reverse complement strand
GGGGGGGTCTCAATCTGCTTAGGCTGGTCTCAAAATATATATATATATATATATAGAGAGAGAGAGAGAGAGAGAGAGAGAGACAAAGTCTCACTTTGTTTCCCTGGGTAAAATGCTGTGGTGTCATAGATAACTGCAACCTCAAACTCTGAGGCTCAAGAGATCCTCTTGCCTCAGCCTTCCACACTCTGGAGTAGCTAGGATTATAGGCACAACACCACAACACCCAACTATTTTTAGAGGCGAGGTCTTACGCTTGTTAGTCTGGTCTTGAACTCCTGAGCTCAGGTAATTTACCCACCTCAGCCTCCCAAAGTGCTGGGATTACAGGCGTGCATCACCACACCTGGCCAGAAATGTTTTGGGTCATAGGTTATGCCAATTATTGTTGTTTAAGATTGGGATTAACTAATTATTGTTATTTAAGATAGGGTTAACAGAGTTTTTGCTTTGAACTTTTATATATAAAATTGTGGGTTTAGAAATGGAAAGGCAGATTAGTCTTGGAGGGGCTACTCTCACTGTTCTCCAGAAGGGCTGGCCTACAATGAGGTTACGTAGACCTATTGCCTGTTTCTGCATATTCACTGGACAGTGATAAGCACCAAAGCCTCTTCACCTGGTAATGCTAGTACATGGTAGGTACCCAATAAATTATAGCTCTTATCAGTGACGTCATGTTAATTAATAAATTACAGTTTAGTTGCACCTTGGTATTCACGGGGGATTGTTCCCTTGAGGATATCAAAATCAATGAATGTTCAAGTCATTTACCTGAAATGACATAGTATTGGTAAGTAACCTATACATATTGTCCCATATACTTTAAACCACCTCTAGGTTTTTCCTAATTCCTAGTGCAACCTAAATGCTATGTAAGTAGTTATTAGAATGTATGGCTTTTATTTATAACTTTTTTATTGCTGTGTTGTTATTTTTATTATTATTTTCTTTTTTAATATTTTTGATCTGTTGTTGGTTGAATCTGCAGATATAAAATCTGTAGATATGGAGGGCTGGCTGTGCATAAATAATAAGTTAAAGGGAGTTTTTAAAATTTAAGCAAGTGCTATATCTGTGTTCCTTTGTCTTTCAATGTTAAACGTCTGTGACAACACTTCTGACACCAATGTGGATTATTTTTCTTTTCTTTATTTTCTTTTTTTTTTGTCTCATACCAACTGATTCTCTAACTCTCTGGCTACCAACTGGGTGTCTTTTAATCCAGTTCAGTTCTGACACTAACTACCCATAGTTGAGTAATTTCCTAGAATGCCTCACAAAACTCAGGGAAACGTTTACTTATATCTTCTGGTTTATTATAAAAGATAATAAAGAGGTATGGAGTGAGGTCCAGCAGGGTCTCAAGCACAAGAGCTTCTGCCCCCGTGGAGCTGGGTGCACCATCCTCCGGGTATTTTGATGGATGTGTTCATCAACTCAAAAGCTCCCAAAATGTCGATGTTTAGGGCTTTTATGACAGTTCCACTGGGTAGACATGATTGATTAGAATTATTAGATCATTGGCTGTTGTGATTGAACGCCATCTCCATTCCCTTTCCCTTCCCTGGAGGCTGAGGGGCAGGCTTGAACGTCCCAACTCTCTAATCACTGGGCTGGTTCCTCGGGCAACCAGCCCCTACCCTGAAGCTATCTAGGAGCCCACCGGTAGTCACCTCATTAGCATAAACTCTGGTAAGGTTGGAAGGAGCTGCTTATGAATAACAACAGATGCTCTTATCACCTTATCACTCAGGAAATTACAAGAATTTTAGGAGCCCTGTGCCAGGAACTAGGAACAAAGACCACATCTGTATTTCTTATTATATGGCAAATGGTTCCCAGACCTTTCCTTGGAAGCTTCTGTGCTGCACTTGCTGAGTCCCCCACAGAAGACAGGAGGCAATGCCTGGCTGGCAGCACTGGGCAGAAGACATGTGTAGGGCTGGCCCCCCCAGTGAAGGTGGATCTCCTGTCTTGGAGGGCTGCAGGTGCTCCAAAGGCGGAGCTGTAATGAGGCACACTCTCCCAGAGTGCAGAGGTAAGGAAGGAGAGGCTTTTGTGTTCTGTTTGTAACCTCCTGGGCATCCTCCTTCTCCCTCTCCAGTCCTTTGTATGTTTACTAATCAGAGCCCAAAAAGGAACAGGGGAAGCAATCTGGTATTATGATTATAACTGTTTATACTTCTTAATATTATCATCATCATCCGGATCATTTCTGTTGTTATTTTTACTTAATGTCTAAAGGGCCCACTGGGCTCTCAAGATTTACACAATAGAGATGCAAGTTAAAACTGTGGCGTAGGCCTGAGGTTAGGCCCTTGGGCTGGCAAGGCAGCGATGTCACAGTCACTCTCACTCACTCACTGCCGCCAGCTGGCTCTCACCCACAGCTCCTGGTTTCCTATGCTTGCCATGCTCACTGATGATCCCTAAGTCATTTCCCTGGGACTTCAGGGAATTGCAAATTTATTCTCCTGCCACTAGATGGCAGGCAACACGATGTGCATTCTCCAAGTAAGATATTAGCGCCGGTCATAAACGATCCCCCTCTGTCTCTCAGCATTTATCCCCTATAATAAAGTCAGTAAATCTCAAGCTCATTTCTGATTGCAAGCCCAACTTGCTCAGTCTGAGAGCACCCCAGGTCTGCCTGCTGCATTGTCGGCCCTCCAGGGATTCATAATCACAATCCTGATAATAGCAAATCCGTGTGTCTACGGCGTTTTATAGTTTACAAAGCACTGTAGGATTGGTAAAGCTCTTTTGCATGCAGGATCTTACTTGACAAGTGAATGTACACACACACCAAGCCCAGCCATAATGCAACTTCATTATATTGATGAACAATGCATACCCATGTCCTGCTGAGCCATTCACATCCACTTTCCATGAAAACAGTTGCTACAGAAAGTCTTGCAACTAACGCAGTATTTTAAGGTGCTCAACAAGTGATAGGCATCACTTCAGCTCGCTCTTTGCGACCACCCCGGGCGGTCAGCAGCTGACAGGGCAAAGCTACTGTCTGGGCACTGTGGGCACAAGATTTCTGCGTGTGGCTTGGTAACACCACACCCTGGGGATCTGACCGCACAAAAAGGAACCAGCTACATCTTGCCATTTGCATACAGCCAGCATGAGTTAAGTCACTCTTACAATTCAATAATAAATTTGGTTCATTCAAGAAGGGGACGAATCCTATATACATGTGAGTGTGTGTGTGTGTGTGTATGGTGTGGTGTGTGGCATGCTGGGTGTTATTTTAGAGATTGAGGGTGGGTGAGAGAACTGAAAATCCACGTGTTTGATATTATTTTCACCTGTCTCGCAGTGTAACAATGCAGTCTGGAAAGGTCTGATTCCTTTTATTAACAGTTGAAGGTTTTTCTCCCAGTCTGAAGTTCAGGGTCTGACTCGGCATAGGCAGGGAATGATATACCACAGAACTCATTGTTTTCGATTGTGAACTAGAAATGACATACATTTATATCTCATAAAATCAGCATAAAAACCAAGCACATACGAGCTCGTGGAGAGAGTTTGTCCATCAATGTAATATTCCTATTAGTGTAGCTATTCAACCTTGGAAAAAAACCACATTGTATTCCAATAATTAAATAGAGCAGGTGAGTCTTATGATTTCCACATTAGAAACTCTGCTATTTACACATCACATACATTTTATTATAAGGCCGGAGGGAAATGCATTGTGCATAATTTCCAAAAAATCCTAATTGCATGCGGAGGTTATTGAAAGCCATGGCTGATTCCTTAGAGTAATCCTCAAGTCTCTTCCTGTCCCACAGCCACTGAGATGACCCCGTTCAGTCTCCCTGGATCATGCACTGTCCCGGGCCTCCCGGTGCTGGCCTCAGGTACCTGTCTTTGGCAGCCTGACTTGCTACTTCCGAATGCACGGTGCATAGCAGGTGCAAATTCTATGTTGGAATTTGTAGAATGGACAGAGCAAAACCTCACCAGTTTCATTTCATCTACGCCCGGAGCAGACTTTATAAAGCAATAAAGACTGAATGTCTAAGGACTTAAAAGAAATGTGCTAAGTTATCATCATCAATTTATGAAACTCCCACAAGGAAACAGACTTGATAGAAAACATACAAATTGCATGGTTGCTGCCTCCAGAAGCTTAAATGGCAAAGAACAAAATGCTGAAATTGGATATTACTTTTCCTCTCATCTCCGCTCTCCTTCTCTCCTTTTTTCTTTCTTGCCTTTATGCTGAAGGGTTCCGTATGGTGATCAGAGCTTGGAGAAGTGTCTGAATCTGGGGAGACATTAAGGTGTGAGCTAGTTCTAAACCCTGAGAAGAGACGAGGGGCACAAAAGGCAAGTGGCTAGGTGTGGCGGGGGGTGGTGAGGGGTGTTTCCATGTGTGCTGACAAAGGAATGCTAGTTAAATGGGGCTAAGAAAGAAGGAGAAGGGACAGAGACATTGGCGGGGCTGTGTGCATTCTGGTGGTTTGCTCCATCTTTCCTCCCAACCTCTGTGTCACTATCCCACCCTTTGGGAACTATTGGCCCTTTTAGGATCTACGTCCCTGCTCTGTGGCAGGATTATAAGCCTTATACTCTCTGCACAGACACGCCTTTTGTGTTTAGACTGTGTCGGGCATTATGAAAACAAGGCTAACTGGGTTATGGGCCTTGCCCTTGAGAAAGTCATACGTAGTCTCAGGGAGAAGACAAGCCTATCATTCCAGCACAGAAGAACATGTTCAAAGTGTTACAGGAACAAATACATCTGTCCTGCCTGTCTGGGAGAATTTAAAAGAGGAGAGGACATCTTATGAGAGTCTGAAGGAGATAAAGGAATTGTGCAGAACTGGGGGCAGAACGAAGGACAAGCACAAAGTACAAAAGCAACAGATTGCACAGCCTGGTTGTGGGGATGATAAATTCTAATGACTATTGGAAGGTGAAGATACGAAGTTGGCTGGGGTCTTACTGTCAATTGCTTCATTTGCTACATTTAGCCAAGTCCTTTTGAATACAGGTAACAATAACCTGACTGGAGCTGGGGTTTGGGGTGGAGAGAGTTGACTTTGTTTTTATTTTAAGAGAAATTATTATAAAAATGCTAAAGTATACCCTGGGACTCCAGATCAAATATGTAGTTAAGCTACAGAAACAACTGGAAGCAGGACTTGCACGTCTCCAGTCACCTCTACATCACAAGTTGCTACTCTCTCTGCAAACCCCACCACCACCTCATTCTCTGCTCGGGATGCATTCTGTGTGTTGTTTCAAGGTCTTATCTTCTGTTCTTGTCCTTAAAATGAGGAACACCATTGCCAAGAACATCTGGCTTTCAATCTTACAATCTGAGAACCCAAAGAGAGACTGGCTTTTTACCAACTTCAGTGACAAACTTCCTAAGAAAGAATTCCTATTGACTCATATTGCATCAGGTGTCCACTGTGGAACAATCTGCTGTACCCATGGGGCTTTGCAATATTCAAATCAGCTTGAGTCCCAGGCCAGTTCCTCAACCAATATAATATAACTGGGTACAGGGGGAGGGGTGTCTTAAATGTGGCTACTTTGCTGCAGCTCGTGGATAGACAGAGGGTCAAATCCTCCTATTTAAAAAAACAATATGGTGCTGAACAGACAGTTCCCTATGTGCGACTCCACCATGGATGCCATTCGGAGCAAAAGAGAAATATTGCCAGCTTCAAGGAGGCAATGGCATGATCTGACCCAATCTGTTTCCAAGAGATAGACCACAATTCAATTTGGAATTCATTATAGCATCTACTAATTTTATTGTCAGGATATGTTTCTTTATGCTGACCTGCTGTAGTCTACACCCCCTTTAGAGAACACGAAATATTCATCTCATGACCACAAACTCAAAGACAGCTACTAAGTATTTCTATAATTTGTCCCCTATAATCAAGCACTGACAGAAGGACCACACCACATAGTGAGTATTCTGCTGGATTCTGAGGTTTTATAGCAAGTGAGATCAAGTCTATGCTGAGGAGGAGTTTGAAGTTTGGTATCCAGGAAGACAGCACAGAAAAATCAAATCACCCAATTAACACCAGAGCATTTGGTTATGTCTCTCTTCCCCCTTCTGAAGACCCAGTTGCATGAGAAGAACCCTGGGAGGATTCAAAGACCACGCTGCCCTCTCTCACCTCCCCCCTCCCTCCACCTCCAGCAGCTCCTGTGCTGCAGGTTTGAACCCAATGTGGTGGACGGGGACGTGGAGAGGCAGCAGAGCCCCCACCCCGAGAGGACGATGGGACCTGAGGCTACACTGCCCTCCTTGGTGACTCATCCTCTGTACTTCCTGCCAGAGTGGGCAGCCTGAAAATCAGGGTACATTGGGTCCCAGAAGAGGAAGGGAACGAACAGATAAATACTGAGAATTACCGAATCAAACTCCGCTTCCTCTCGGTAGGCCGAACTAGCGGAGCCGCTCAGACAGCTCCACTTTGAAAAACCAGGGCCAAGAAAGAAAAGCCCTGAGCATCCAGGTGGGAATGGGGTGCACGTCGGTGGTGTATATGGTGAGATTGGTGACTCTGCCACCCTTGAGGACGACGCAGGTCCAAGAGGCAATGGTCATAGCAGCATCCCAGCTGTAACCCTAAATTCCCAGCCAGGTTAAAACCAAAATCTTTACTCTTTGGGGATGAGGGGTGGAGAATGGAGGCAAGATTTGGTATTATTTCCCCCCCGCCGCGACCGCCCCCTAAACCCCCCTAAACTCCCCCCTCCTCGCCCCCCTGGGCGGCTAGGAGCCTGAAAGCTTTGTTTCAGCGGAGGCAGAAGCCTGGACTCCGGGGCCTGGGAAAGGCTTTGGGGAGACAGCCTGCCCTTTGGCCGCGCTCAAAGTGGGCTCAGCGCGCCCTCTTGTGGCTTCTACGTTCACCGCACATCTGGGGAAGCCGCTGGCCACCCCATACAAATGGACTCCGCGTAGTTAAGCTGTCAGGTCTAATGTATTTATTTGACTCTCTGCTGTTAAAATGATTTCTCTACAGCACTGCGGTTATTTACGACTATTGTCAGTACAAGGCGATGAGAAGGCAGCAGCAGAACAAAACAACAACAGCTGAAGGAAAGGTTCGTCTGGGAGGGCTAGGTAGCTTGGGCTCAGCCTTTTCTGCAGCTGCGGAGGCTGTTTGCTCAGTCTGCGGTGGGGGCTTCAGCGCTCTCATCCCTGATACAGAACGCACGGCTTTATGCCCTCTGCTCTCAGCCAGGGAGCAGCTACACGGAGGAGCTCGGGTCCAGGGAGGACACCAGCTCTTTTGGGTGCCAGACATCTTCACAGAGCCCCGCTGAATGGACCTTCAACTTCTAGGATCCAGGTCAAGGTCTTCCTTATTCAAATGAAGGGAAGTCATAGCCAGCTTGAGCTGGGACCTGGATGCCCTGTAGTTTATCATTTTGGGTCACGTTTCTCAAAATGTGGTCGCGGGATAGCACCATCCACATAACCTAAGAATTTGTTGGAAATGCACATTCTCAGGTCCTTGCCTGGGCCTGAAGAATGGAAAGTCTAGGGGTGGAGCAGTTTTCCATGTCGTAATAAGACCTGCAAGGGATTCAGATGCGCGTTCAAGTCTGAGAATCTCTGCTCTAAAGATTCAGCCCCTAGATAGCAGGTTTCCAGAGGGAAATGACCTAATACTCCCGCACCCCAGTCTGGTCCTCTCCTTCCTATAAAAGCTAAGAGGCCAGTTGGGTCTCATCCTCCTCAGAGCTGATTTGGAGAAAGGTCTGCTCTGACCTGCAGTGGTCCTGGGACAGGTATGATCAGAGAGAGACAGGACAGGGTAGTGGTTACTGATATCTGTCCTGTGGTCTGTGTGCAGCTTCAGGGAACTCCAGCTTCTAGCTCTGTGATCTTGGGGAAGTGACTTACTCTCCATCACACGGATGTGACAATGATAGCCTTACTGGAATTAGATGAGTTCATCCAGTAAAACTCTTGGAAGCAGAACTGACATATAGTGAGTGCTAGTAAATTCTAACTCTTATTATATTTTGTAATATTGGCTTTCATGTTCACCTGCCCACGTCATGGTCGTCACTCAGAGCTGTGGGTGGTAGATAGATGGCTTACTGTCAGAGACCTGTGTTTGTATGTGGCCTGTGTTGCTTATAACCTATAGCACTTGGAGCAAACCACTTAGCTTCTCTGTGCCTCAAATTTCTCATCTAAAAATCAATACCTATCTCAAGTTTTCATATAAATTATCCTATTTACTCCTCATACAAGCCTTTCTGCTGGGAAGAACAGATCTGTCACTGTGCTCATTGCACAAATAAAACAACCAGGACTCAGAGAGGTCAAGTCAAATTCTCAAGGTCACACAGTGAGTCAGTAGTGAAATCAAAACAGAAGTCTGTTTCATCCGAGGCCAGGTCTAATGAATCTTTATGGGATAATGCTTGCGGGAGCACTGTACAAATTATGGTTATTATTGTTTTATTTTGCCAGAGCAATCAGAAGAAAAGCATTCCATTTTCTGAATACGAAGTCATGAAATTAAAATGACGGACCATAAAGTCCTTCTGAAAAGAAATAAATCAATAATATCAAAAAGAAACAAAATGACAACGATGACAGAGGAAAAAACCCTAGAGCACAACATCCTGCTATCAAGATTGAGTGAAACTCGCAAAAATAAATGAAGAATCAACACCAGTACTTTCCCCTTCTTGGGAGATGCCTCTGTGCTCGGAAACACACACAGTTGACAGCGGGAGCTGATGTTTATTTATTCCTGGGGCAGGTGCGGGCCCTGTCTGTTTAGCATTTATATAGTGCTTGCTCCTCAGCAGGCCAGGCAGCCACAAGCTAGTGGGCCTCACTGGGAAGGCTGAGGAACAAGCCTCCTGTGGTGGGGGCCCAGCCCTACCCTGCCCCAACCTAGTGAGGAGGAGACTGGCTGGCTTCAGCCTCACCCTGCTGGGTTTCGGGTTCTTGGCATTTCCAGGTGATTTATGAGATGGAGCCCAGGAGAGATCTCTCAAATGCTCCCACCAAAAAGTTCTCCAAGGGCCAGCTTCCCCAGGGTGGTAACTATAAGAAACCTCTTGCAGCCACTCTCCTAAACGTGGCCTCTATCCTGCCTCTCCTTTTCCCTAAAATCCTTCCATAGATGCCCATGCCCCACCCCCTCCCCCATCCATTCCCAGGTTCTCTGCCTAGTTTCCAGCCCTGCTCTTTCTATCAGTTCTTTCCCCAGGCTCCCAGTTCTGGTCTTGTCCTTAGGCTGCTGTGACATCAGGGGACAGCAGGAGACTCAGAAATAGCCAGGTGACCCTGAGCAAGTCTCTTCACTGTTCTGTGTCTTGGTTTCATCTTCTGCAGAGCAATGCAGGGCCCACTCTGTGAAAGGTCACAACTTGGGAAACATCTGCTGTGTGTTTCATTGTGCTGGTCTTTTCTTTCTTTCTTTCTTTCCTTCCTTCCTTCCTTCCCTTTCCTTTCCTTTCCTTTCCTTTCCTTTCCCCTCCCTCCCTCCCTCCCTTCCTTCCTTCCTTCCTTCTTTCTTTTCTTTTCTTTTTAAATTTTTTTCACGAGTCCATTTGCCCTGAGGGATGATGTTTTGTTTTTTTTTTTTTTGAGACAGAGTCTCAAGCTGTCACTGTGTGTAGAGTACTCTGGCATCATAGCTCACAGCAACTTCCAAGTCAAGCAATCCTCTTGCCTCAGTTTTTCTATTTTTAGTAGAGACAGGAGTCTCACTTTTGCTCAGGCTGGTCTCTAACTCATGAGCTCAAGCTATTCACCTACCTCGGCCTCCCAGAGTGCTAGGATTACAGACATGAGCTACCAAATCCAGTGGGGATGATGATTTTTAAAAAAATTTTTTAAAGAAGAAATGCAAAGAAAGAATTAAGAGTCAGCTATTGTCACCGGAAACAAGAATTGAATTTGTGTCCAGACAAATAATGTTGTTTCTGAAAACTTTGATGCTCCTTTTAAAGTTTAGCAAACGTTAAGCCCGGAATTACCAGTTCAGGGAATTTTCTTATAGTCTGGAGAAAACAACCGATTGGGCTGTGACAGCAGAGTTGTGAAACACTCTGCTCTGTAGAGGAAAAAAGGTATCTTGCAAGAGGTCCAGCGTGGTGGGAAGGAGAAGGGATAGAAAGGGGAACGGAGCTGGGAGAGGGAAGCTGGGTTTGGCCTTAGCATTAACTCCGCCCCCTTGTATTTTGCTCACTTATGGCTGGGGAGCTCTGGTCCTGGGAGCTGTTGGCACAGGCTGGCTGCTCGGCTACAGTCACCTCAGTGCAGAGCAGATATCACATACAGCTTAGCTTCGCTAGGCCTCCTTGAGCTTCAGTGTTACAAACGGGACCAAAAGTTCTCCTGGCACCTCTTCCACCAGCCTCAAATGTCAGACGGGGCAGGCCGCTGAGTTGGCTGCAAAAAGGCCTGCCATGAGGTTCAGTGAAACAAGGGGAGGGGTGCCCAGAGCAGGAGTCAGAGGGGAAGGTGGAGGATGTGGCAGAGACAGAGGCAGGCCAGGGAAGTCACCTATTAGAGGGCCATGGCCCAGATCCAACCCACAGAGCCACACGAGCCACTGGCTTATCACTGGAGCCAGCAGAGGACCCAAGGACAATATCAGTGCATCTTCACTGTGCTGACCTAGAGCTAAACGAGTCCCTTACTCCCACCCTGCCACACACCCGGGGACCATCTCAGAGAGCCCAGAGAACAGGGAAGCCTGAGAATGAGCCCCAAATTTGGGGCACTACCTTCAGGGAATGTTGCAATTAACAGAATGCACCAAGTTTTAAGGCATAGTAGGTTAAGTTTAATCTCTTTGCCATCACTCAGGGGATATACACAAGCTTGTAAGGAAAATCAGATAAGATCTAGAACACATTTGCTGAACATTCAAGTTATAGGTAAGGAATCAGTATTCATCAGGCAGTTCTCCGCATCTGAGCAGAAGCTAGGTAGATCCTTACCTCTCTGCTTTTGTGGCTCAATTCTAACTGGAAAACTTTTATCCTGGCCATCCTCTGGGTCCTTGTCACAGCTCATCTCCTCCAGGAGGTGTCCCCGAGTCTTCTGATCCTCATAGGTGTGCCCTGCATTCCTTCATCTGTATGTCCATTTATCAAGCCAAAGCAAATGCCCCCTGGATTGAGATACACATATGCGTCCTGAGATACAAATATGGCTAAGGCCTTTGCACACTAGGAGAAGCATCTGCAGAATCGCACAGCACCTACAGACTGACATCATTTGCACTTAGGAGAAGCATCTGCAGAATCACACAGCACCTACAGACTGACATCATTTGCACTTAGACACGTAGAGTTGCTGATGCTTTGCCCAAAGTTGACCCTTAATAAACATTGGCTGAATGAATGAAGGGCAACTTAATCTTGGCTTCTTATCTGTCCTCTTTTCTCTCTATTTTCTCAAACAAAAGCAGGGCTGCACCTGCACACACGTCCAGGAGGGCAGGGGATGCTGAGCCTTGAAATGCAGTGGGAACCTCTAAGTGAACCTGCAAGTTCTTCCTTGTGTTTCCCAGGGCCATGGAGTGTGGTGATGCTGTTGTACAGGGAGCCACAACAGCATATAATAGCAGGTGCAGTGACTTGGAACCTCTACCTTTCAGCCAGGGGTCTTTCCCCGCCCCCCTCTTTTTTTTTTTTTTTTTTTTTGCTTCTCAGCTCATGGGGAGTGATAACAAGAAAGACAATTTCACATGAATCCTTCTCCTTGATCTTCATTAACAAGCCCACCAGTCGACCACTAAGACCTGCTTGTGTCTCCTGTCGGGAAAAAAAAATCTCTTAGTTTTTCTTCTTCCTTTTTACTCCTGTGCTTACCAGACAGGTCCAGTCCTCCCCCGAGATGGGTCCCTCAAGGCTTCCCAGCCTGCTGTTTAGATAAGACTCCCTCACCCCAATATGCAGTCTCCCTGGCTCTCTGACATTCCTAATCACTTTCATCCCAATGGGCAGACAGTCCTGGCACTAAATAAGCACATAATAAATATTTATTGAATAATCACATTTAAGCATATTTTACCCTTTGTCTAATATGTCAGGTGTAAATTAGCCCCCTGTATTCAAGCAACCTTACACTCTGCCCCCTCCACTTTCCTCCCTTAGAGCCTTGGAGCTGACACCTCTAATCCAGGGCTGCAGATCCCTGTCACTGTCCCTCAGGGGCTAAGGTGATTCTGACTTAGGCAGGGGACCCCATCCTGGCCTCCCCCACATTTGCCCCATGCCCTTTCTTCTTCACCTGTCAATGGTTTCATGGAAGGGCCACTTCACGGGCCTCCATGCTGTGCAGTTCAGTCCCAGCTCTCCTGAGAAGCCCTCTGATAATGCAGGGTCAGGGCTGGGCACTGCTGGCCTGCAATGGACTCTCCTTCCCACTGGTTTGCTTGCATCATCTCTCACATGTTTTCTCAAATCATACCTTCCCTCCTACTGGGAAAGCCAGGGGCTATTTCAATCTCCCTCTTAATCCTCTCTTTAAATTCCTAATTCCCATCTTGCCTTCATCAGAAACCACAGGACAGCCACAGCTCACCACACCTGCTGACTAGCACAGCTCCAGGCCCATGGCAAGGGCTTCACAAACCCTGGTGAACTGGTGCTTCTCCCTCCTGCTCACTCCTGTCGATGGTTCCTAGAGAACTTTCCCAGTGTATAGACCTCGCTCCTCAATGGGCTGCACTCAGGGCACTTGGGGAATGTGGATAAGCAGAAGGCTCAGTTTAAAAGACCACTTAGAAAGACGGTTCTCCATTTACTCTGACCTAATAAAATCAACCTCCAATTTCCAGCAGAAAATGTCCCCCAGTTTTCCCCTTTTAGTGGGGAAGAAAGAGAAAAGAAAAAAAAGAGTGTTCTGAGGAAAACTGATGGATACTGAAGCAACAGGCTAGTGTCCTTTGCTTCTTGCAATGTTCATTTCTGGGCATTTGTAGCACCAATGTGGGAGGGAGTGTTTCGCAGACAAGGCTGTCACTTGGGTGCGCCCACTGCCAGGCACATCAGGACGCCAGTGGTGGGAACAGGAGGGCTGGAAATGAGAGAAATGGGCTCTGCTCTGGATCCCAATTATTAAACCAGGGGATCAAAACTTTCCCATGTTGAAATGACTAAGAACATTCCAGACATAAGGTTTAAGCTCCATTTCACTGTGTACAGTATAAACTCCAGTTATACTGTTGGCATTTGGATTTGTTCACAATTCCAAGATGCCGAAGCTGATCTAAAAATCTCATTCTGAAACAGGAAGAGCAAATGTGGACATAGATGGCCTGGAGGCACATTTCTAAAATTCAGTGAAGTTGGTCTCCAGACCCCTGGCTTTCTGCTTCCTGTGTCTCCTTCCCCACTGGGCAGCCCCTTGGTAGCCTCTGCGCCTCGGATTTTTCCTTGTCAAAAAGAAAAACAGGATGATGTTATAGGAAGCTCCTCCCTGGTCTGACCATGCTTCTGTGCCTCCTGGACCATCAAAGAACCACAGTTTTTATTTTTTGTTTGTTTCTTTCTTAGTGTTCTTTGGGGTTTTGGGTTTGTTTGTTTGTTTTGTTTTGTTTTTCCCTGTCAGGATTCTTCACACTCACAAGCAGGGTCACAGACAGGGAAAAATGTCTGATAAAATGTCACCCGTTCTAGGAAATTCATTTTCTTTAATAGAGATCATGTTTTCTGAGAAAAGATCTGAGGAGGATCTTTTTGCCAGCCAGACTGAGCAGGAATCTTTGGAGACATGAGTCCTTCTAAGGGTCCAAAACCCCAAGTGACCCTCTTCCCTACTCTGTATCAGGGCTGTGCCAGGCCTGTGGGGCTCCTAGGGCTCAGCTTTGCACCTCATTGGATGTTTTCATTCCCTGTGTGGATAAGTCCATAGATTCCCACATGCATAGCTAGGGAAGTCATATGGAATTTGTAACTAGGAGGGAGATCCAGATACAGAAAGACATAAGAATAACTTAGACAGGGTAATAACAGCTACCACAAAACATCAGTCGCCCATGTGCTCAGTGTATTATGCTTAAAGTTTATGTCGCTACCTTAATTCTTATAAATCCAGTAGAGAGGTGTCATTAGTCTCAATTTATAGATGAAAAAACTGAGATTCAGGAAGTCTAAGTAACCCAAGGTCTAAGTAACCAACCAGTGAGTGGAGGGACCAGAATTATTACCTGTCTGTGGCCTTGGAGATCTTGGGCGTCCCTGTGCAGTAGATGGGTATAGGGGTCTTCAGCCAGGGGAATTTATGCCAGAAGGTGCCATCCTACCCAGTGGGGACCATTCTTTTCCGGTGGGAACCATTCTACCCTGAGAGAGCCCAAGGGAGTCTTTCTACTGAGAGGAAGCCATTTCGTCTAGTAGGAGCCATTCTACCCAGTAGTAGGAACCACTCTGTCCAGTAGGAACCATTCTGTCCAATGGGAACCACTGTACCTGGTGGGAACCACTCTACCCAGTGGGAACCATTGTACCCCGTGGGAACCATTCGTCTAGTGGGAACTATCCTACCCAGTGGGAACCACTATATCCAATGGAAGCTATTCTATCCAGTGGGAACCACTATACCCAGTGGGAACCATTCTACCAGTGGGAGCCACGCTATCCAGTGGAAACCATTCTACCCAGTAGGAACCAGTCTACTCAGTGGGAACCATTCTATGCAGGGGGAATCATTCTACACAGTGGCAACCACTTTACCCAGTCAGAACCACTATACCCAGTCAGAACCACTATACCCAGTTGGAACAGTTCTGTCCAGTGGGAACCATTCTACCCAGTAAGGACCATTTTACCCAGTGGGAACCATTTTACCCAGTGGTAAAGATGCTATCTAGTATGTACCATTCTACCCAATGGGAACCATGCTGTCCAGTGGGAACCACCATACCCAGTGGGATCCACTCTATCCAGTGGGAGCCACTATACCTAGTGGGATCCACTCTATCCAGTGGGAACCACTATACCCAGTGGGAGCCACTATACCCAGTGGGAGCCACTCTATCCAGTGGGAACCACTATGCCCAGTGGGATCCACTCTATCCAGTGGGAGCCACTATACCCAGTGGGAACCACTCTATCCAGTGGGAACCATTCTACCCAGTGGGATCCACTCTACCCAGTGGGAGCCACTATACACAGTGGGAACCACTCTACCCAGTGGGATCCACTCTACCCAGTGGGAACCATTCTACCCAGTGGGAACCATTCTATCCAGTGGGAATCATTCTACCCAGTGGGAACCATTCTATCCAGTGGGAACCATTCTACCCAGTGGGAACCATTCTATCCAGTGGGAACCATTCTACCCAGTGGGAACCATTCTACCCAGTGGGAATCATTCTATCCAGTGGGAACCGTTCTACCCAGTGGGAACCATTCGTCAAGTGGGAACTATCCTACCCAGTGGGAACCATTCTATCCAGTGGGAACCATTCTACCTAGTGGGAATCATTCTACCCAGTGGGAACCATCCTACTCAGTGGGAATCATTCTACCCAGTGGGAACCATTCTATCCAGTAGGAACCATTCTGTTCAGTAGGAACCATTCTACCCAGTGGGAACCACATTACCCACTAGGAACCATTCTGTCCAGTGGGAATGTGGAGGAATGTGAGAGGTCTAAAAGGACCAGGCTGCTGCCCTGCCCTGTGACCTGCGGCTTCATTCCCCTCCCACCTTCTTCTGGAAGCAGGAGGTCTGAGAGCACACATACAGCCTCTTCCCGCCAAGAGAACTCTGTCACTGGTGACTTTTTGTTAAAGTGGATGTATATTTTTGGACATGTTCTGGAGTGTGAGTGCATAAAAGGCTGGGTCAGACAGCGCCTGGGGCTGTGGATGGGGAGGAGACCTGGCCCTCCAAAGAAAGCCGAAGCCGCAGCTTCAAATAGCGGTTTGATATTTTTTCCCCTGATTTTGATCTTAAAAATGTCTGGAGCCCCAGACAGCCACCGACAGCTTTGGCCAACGGGGGCTCTAACCAGCACGACCTCCCGGCAGCACTGCAAAGGCTGCGAGCTAACAGAGCTCTTTTGTGCGACGGGAAGCGGGAGAGCGAGCGCGAGAGACGGAAAACGCTGGGGTTGACGAGACAGCTGGTTGCTGTGGCAAGGCTTCAGAATTGTCAACGGAAAACGCAGCGGAGACGCGAGAAACGCAGGCGCTCCGTGTGTGATCCGGGAAGCCTGCTCCTTTGGCTGTCCCCGATGGAGCCCGTTTGCTTCTTCCGGGACTCAGAGCAGACGACAGGCAGCCGCTCAGCTCCCCATCTCCGTATCGCAGCGCTCCGTCTTTGACCGGTGACAAGATGGCATTGATGGGTTCCCAAAGGAGCCAGCTCCTCTTGGATGATTTATTTTTCTTCTGTGTCTTGCTTCCTTTTTTCTGAGCAGTTTTTTATGAGTGGAGGCGACAGAAGTAGACAGCGTGGTTAGCCAGCTCCCATTTGATCACACGGTCCCCATCCGAGTGGCCCTGGAAAGGCACGGCGTAAGCGCTCAGCTGCAGGTCGCAGAGAGCTGTGGGGTCTGCTCGGGCCCTGGGATTTCAGAGGTGCTGGCTGGCTATGGCCCCACCCCCCAAATCTCACCTTCCTTGCCCCTGCGTCCCCTAGACATACGCACACCCTCCCCCCAGACAAACACTACATCCCTGCCTTCACCCAGCCAAACCTGTCCAAAATGCCTGGAATTCAATCCCCAACTCCTATCCGAGTAGCTTTAACATAAACACAAAAATGCTCTGAATAAAAAAGAGACTCAGAAACTCTTAAAATATTAAGAATGATCGTGTCTGAATGGTAGAACATAAAATAATTTTTTCCTTGTATTAATTTTATTTTTGTCCTAAAATTTTTATGAGGCTATATTATTTTTCAAGAGGAGGATACTTAGTTTTTTAATATAGAAAATGTAATAGAGGTAATATGTTAAGACCTTACCCAGTGTCTTGGATTTGAAAACTATCTGGAGAAAAGGCCCTATGGAAATGGATAAGAGCTGGGTGCTCTCCAGGAAGTAAAAATGTCCAGACACCCGAAAAGGTGCTGAAAGGGATTCCAAAAGGATCACAAAAGTAAACTTATTTTTTAGAAGTAAATTATCCGGAGCGGATCCCTGGGCTTTAGTTTCTTCATTTGTAAAGTGAAAGCTTTGCATTGATTTTTGTGAAGCTGAGGCAGTTTGTGAGGCTCTAGGACCACAGTTTGGTTAGCGTTTGTGCCTTGCTTGTTCTCACCTCCCCTTTCGCCCCTCTATCTTCTGTCTCTCCTCTGTTTGGAATCTGTAGGGCAGTGCTGACTCCTCTCAATCAAAGTCACAGCTCTTCTAGAATAAGGGGCATGATGCAGCATGTAGGGCCTACTTGTAAGGATACCATCGGCGGTCAGAGCTCATCTGGGCAATTTTCCTGCCCCTCTCTAACAATGAGTCCTCTTTGTGACAACACCCATATTCCCACCCTTCAAATATCTATGCAGGAGAATATCTCATAAGAGCTTTACAAACTCTTTTCAGATCTCAGAATCTAGGAAGACAAGAGAGGGTAGCGATGAAATCTTGGGCTTTATAATTGTTGGTTTGAATCCCAATCCCATGTCTTCCAAGCTGTGTGATATTAAGGATGTTACTCAACCTCTCTGATTCTCCATTTTCTCTACTCAAAATACGAATGCTGATATTTTACTTATAACTTTGTTGGGGGTGTATTTTAAAAGATTTAAAAAGTGTTTGTCACATGGCAGATGCTAGATCTTTCCTGTTACTGATAACTTAATTCCCTCTTGGTTCCATAAAATCTCCTCTTGCCCTAACTATAGGAGATACTGAGAAACAAGACATAGTCTCCTGGGCAACATATTTTCATTCTTCCCAAGTTCAAGTCCCTTACATCAATATCAACAATCAGAATTGACATCCAACTCCTAAACCCCAAGAAACATCTGCCCCAGCAATCCTGGTCCTTCCACTTAGTTTCTTCCATCTCTAAACTGTCCTCACACACACACACACACACACACACACACACTCTCCCCAATCACATTCACTCCTCTCTGGCACAAGATGGACTAAACATCCACAATTATGCCCTGACCTTTCACCACTGGCTAAATGTCTTTAGATGTTACCACTTTGATTATAATCCCTGCCTTCTCTTCCTATTATCTTAGATGCCAGCCCCATGAGACACATTAAATACATAATGCATTTTGACTTGCATCTGGGCTATGCTGTCTGGTGTGGGGAGGTTACAGCAGAAGCATATGCCTGCTTCTTAAAATTCAATTATTCAAATTCAATTTCTTCTCTTGCTCCCAGTCCTCACCAGCATGTGGTCTGGGACTTTTCATCAGATCGCTCAAACTGCCGGCACCGGAGCCAGAAGTTATTGGCTTCTGTTTAATTTGATTCAGTGGATTTTGCTGCCGCTGTTCTGCTGCTACTGTTGAGATTGTTCCTAGGCACGATTCTGGGCACTGGGGGTCCAAAGACGTAAAAGACACAGTAGCGAAACCCTTCAGAAATTTATGTCTTCATAGATAGGAAGCCTCATCAGTATTTAACCCCAATAGGGTGTGACAAGGGCAATTTTAGCATAAAAGATAAAGCAATATGAGAGTGCAGAGGAGAAAGCAATTAATTATTTCTGCCACAGGAGTAGGGGAGCAGTCAGATAAGATTGCTTATGTACAATATGGGTGGCAAAGCACCATATGCTCGCAGGAAATGAAGATTAGAGTCAACCAAAGCAGAATTAAGGTGCCAAGTATTGTTCTAAACTTAGGCAGGCGTGCCTGGGTTTCGTTAGAATAGAAAAGCACAAATTTCTTCTATTTTAGAAGAACTTCCCACAAAGAGCCAATACGTTCTTTCTCAGCCCCAGTCCTCAGCCCGCCCTGCTCTCTTTGCCTCTGTGTGCGTTGGTCTCACCCCTCTTTACCATCTGAAACCTCGTTAATCCTTTCCCCGATACCACCTCCCTTGTGGATTCCTCACTCCTGACCACATTAACTCTGCTGCTCGTGTCATTTGGGTTTTATTTTTGCCATTGGCTCCCACCACATTTTCATTCGCCAGCGACCGCTTTATTGTAGTGTGTGTAATCCAGAGAGCAGAAAGCCTGTGTTATTCATGTCTGTGTCCCCTTCCAGGAACTCACAGGGGCTTAGCACATCACAGACACTGCTAAATAAATGTTCTTTGCATTGAAAACTCAGTGGTAAATATAAACCCAGTAGTAAATACACACTGGGACTCTAACCATGTTTTTGGCTAAATTACAGTAGGGAGTATTTACCACTTTTCTGAGCTATGGAAGCATTCATCCAACTACCTGTTCAAAATCTTTTTGGCCATCTCGAAGGCACCTCACACTGAATTTGTTAATATATCCCAGGGCACCCCAATGGGTCCTTTTCTAGTCTCCCCTATTTCTGTCAAGAGCATCACAGTCCATACAATTACACTAGCCAGAAATCCAGCAGTCATTTTTGTTACCTCTTTCCCTCACCTGTCATCCCACATCCTCTTGGTTTTACTTCCTCGATGTCTTTCAATCTCCATCTCTAAAGCCACAACCCTGTTCCCACTGGCTCCTACCTGGAATACTGTGACAGTCTCCACTGGTCTCTGCACATCTCCCTCTGTCCCTCCAATCCGTTCCAACATGTAGATCTCCTCTCGTACCCACTCCTTTCAACCTATCAATCATGTCCCACTGCTCTGGGGTAAAGATTGAAACCCCTCCACAGACTTCAAGGCCTTGTGTGGTCTTGTCCAGAACAAACTTTTTCTGTAACTATTTCAGGCTTTATGGGTTAGGCTGTCTGTGCTGGAACGACTCAACTCTGCCATTACAACTCAAAAGCACCCACAGACAACACAGAAACAAACGACCACATATGTTTTACAAGAAAACTTTATTTATACAGGCAGACAGAAAGCTGGATCTGGCCTGAGGGCTGCAGTTTGCTGACTGCTGGCCTAGTGCACGATGACCACCTAGCTTCATTTCTCTCCCCTCCTGTCTGCTGTCTGCACTCTAGCCACTCTGGCCTTCTGGTTCCAAGACTTTTCCATGCGACCTCCTGCCACAGGCCTTGTTCAGGCTGGCTCTCCTCTGTCCACAGTGCTTTGAGTCTCTTTCTGCTTCTTTATCAGTTTTCCTCCTACTCTTCTGGTGGTGCTACTATGTCACCCCATCACCCCTGTCGGTGCCTCTATGGCACCTCATCACTGCGTGCAAAAAACAGCTGGTACATGAATTGTAATTACAAGCCTGCAAGAGGTGGACTCCCTATAGGTGCGGGAGAGCCCTGAGTAACCTCCACCGTGGTCTTTTATTGAGATGCTATACAAGAGGTGTGGGCTACCCATGTATAAGGATTATGTGCTTAATGATCCCTACGTGCTCTTTCCCCACGGGCTCCACTCCCACCCTGATGCACCACAAATGTCTAAAGTATAACACCTGCTTGCTAAGGAGTGATCCATCTTATCTCATTGGAGCACTAACTTTCTTGAGGCCTTGTCTCCAGGCTACAAAACATCTCATTGCCGGCCAGGAGATTGTCCCACTCCCAGCACCTCCCTCCAGAACCAGTGACTGCTCCTAAAAGCAGGGTGCTCAGTCTCCTGCACTCTTCCTTCAAATCTTACCTGGATGTGACTTTTCAGCAGAGCTTTTCTTGATACTCCAGCTAAGCCAAGCCCCCAGTTAAAGGCAGTAAAACATTCTATCCTTTTCCTTCACATAAATTCATTGTGGTTTGTGAATCACACACTACATTTGTGGGCTTACGTCTGACTCCTCCCGCTTGACCATAAGTTCCATAAAGGCAAATCCCACTTTCCTCATCATTTTGCCCCAGTTCCTTCCTGATACGGTGCCTGGCACAGAGTAGAAATCGTTGATGAATGAATAAACTGATGTCTCACCGTATTTCAAAACCCTTAAAAATGTACATGTCATTTGACTTGGCAATCCGACTTCTTGGAATTTCCTTAAGGAAGTAGCCATAGATGTATCTAGAGATTTATGCGCAGAAATTCTCATTATATCATAATAACGAACTAATTGAAACACATTGTAAACCATCTTCATGCCCAAAATGTTATAGGAGACAAGGTAAATAAAAGTATCAGTTGAATCCATTTATTATGCAGATGTTAGTAATAATCTTTTAAAGTCCGGTTTATGGAGCACAGAAGATTTTTAGGGCAGAGAAACTATTCTGTAAGATACTATAATGGTGGATGCGTGTCATTGTAAATTCATCCAAGCCCGTAGAATGTACAACACCAAGAGTGAACCCCAAGGCAAGCTCTGGACTTTGGGGGGCGATGATGTGTCAGCGTAGGTTCATCGATTGTAACAGATGCATAACTCTGGGGAGGGATGTTGACAACGAGGGAGGCTTATAGAAGCCTTGCCCCCACACCCACAGCCTCCTTTAATAATTTTTAAAATTTGTACATTTTTAAAATTATCTTTAATGGCTTGCCAAAGAACGATGGCAATATACCATTTAGTCAAGGCCGAGCTACATAATTTGTGGTGCTCAGTGGAAAACAAAAATACAGGGCCCCTACGCAGGAAAAACGCACCTTCCCTTTCTTCTCCAATCTCTCATTTGTCTTGACATGACATTTTTTTTTATTTGCTATTTAATGTCTTAAGAAAATAAAAGGTAAACATTTAAATTACTAGCATGGGAAATTGTACCATTTATCTTTCTGCTGTGGGGTGCAAGTTTGTAAGTACAAAGCCATTTAACTTGTTTGTAGAACATGAAAATTAATCTATTCCTAGTTTGAATTTCTCATACACAGAGGCATTCCTTTCTCACCAGAACTGTTGAAATGCTGCACAAAATGAACTCAACTATTTCTATTTAATATTTTACTTCTTGCCACATGTACAACTGCTCTGCCTTTGGCCCATGGATGAATAAGGAAGGCCTAAGAGGGAAAGGGACTCCAGGTGGCCTTACATTCCTTTTTCTGTCTACATCATCCTTTCAAGTGGTAGGCTAAATCCAGGGAAGTAATGTAAGAAAGGATATGAAAAGCCTTCTGTTGGTTCTCCTTGTTTCTCAGAGCACCACGATCTTCTGTCTGTGTTGAGAGCAAGTTCTGGTTCAAGCAGAGAGTGTGGCCTCTTGGGACAGGGAGCACCCAGCTGTAGCTATCACATGCTTACCTGGTACTGGAAATTCAGTCATGAAAGTCTCTGGTGGCCTGGACCCACTGGAATTCTGTCCTCACGGAGCACTGTGACCTCTATGCTAATCAGGCAGCCAGAACCAGAATCCCCCATATTGTACCCATCTCCTCTGAATTTCATGACAGAGCATTAAACCAAGCGCAGGCCACATGCTCATGAAGCCAGCTCTGCATGAAAGGGGAAGTAATCTTACAGTTTGATCTCAATTTTACTTTGAAAACACGGCGCGCACACACAAACACACATAGGAATTTTTAAAAAGACCGATAGGCTATACACTGAAAGATCAGTATTAGATATTCCCGGGTTTTAGGAATGACTTCACTATTTGCCTTGGGTTCTGCTCTGTTTTCTACAGTAACCCTGTAGAAATAATAAAAACTAGTATGTTTCTAAGACTGTTGCCTAGAAAGTCATCCCTTTCTGCGTTCCCAGGGAGAAGAGTGTCAGATGGCCTGTCAGGCCCTCCTCAGTGTGCGTCCTCAAGGCAGGAGCCAATTTCCTTTCCCCACTTGGAAGTGCTCTGTCCCCCCCAGCCCCACCAGGATGGGGAGCGAGGGTGCCAGATGGCAGAGTGGCTTTGTAGTCCCTTTAAGATAGCTTTATCTATTGTTGGGACAGTTGAAGCAATCAAAATTGTGTCACCTTCTAGTCTTTGCCAATAATGTCATCATTTGATATGGAAACGATGCATACCATTAAAATGGTAATTTGATTTTTAAATATGCTTCCGCAGCCAGCTCGCCCTGTCTGAAGTATTTATCTTGCTTTTCCAAACCCTTTCTTCTTGAGCCACAGAAAGAGAGCCGCATGGATTAAGTTCAAGTGTGTGTTATATCCTCCTCAACCTTCTCTTCTTTCTTTTTTCCTTTTTGATGGGTGAGATGGATTTGGCAAATATTCCTGGCCTGAGGGAAGTCAGGAAGTGAACCCTGGTTGTTCAGATTTTATTCTCTGCCTTACCGAGTTCTTGTCTTTGTATCAAAGGACCTCACGCAGACTGAAATATAGTAGGTGCTCAGTAAGTACCTATTAAGCAACCAATGGCTGTGGGGCTGTAAATAAAAGCCATCAGTATTCCCTCAGGTATCATCACACTTATTTAAAATCTCTCCCTCATAGTCCCAGAAGCAGAACTGACTTCAGTTAGGGACAAAAGAGAAAATGGCATACCTGGTGGCATATGAACAGTGGAGTCAGACATTCAGCTCAAACATTTTCTACCAAAGTGCTTAACATTCTACAGAAAGATTCCTTGGGTTAAGTCACTTTTTTTTTTTGGAGACAGAGTCTCACTTTGTAGCCCTCGGTAGAGTGCTGCGGCATCATAGCTCACAGCAACCTCAAACTCTTGGGCTTATTCAATCCTCATGCCTCACCCTCCTGAGTAGATGGGACTACAGGGATCCACCACAATACTGGCTATTTTTAGAGAGAGGGTCTCACTTTTGTTTAGGCTGGTCTTGAACTTCAGAGTTCAAGCAATCCACCAATGTCAGCCTCCCAGAGCTCTGGGATTACAGGCATACGCCACTGAGCCTGGCCTGGGCTAAATCATTTTGGAAATCTCTTTTTAAAATTCAGAATCCCACAGGAAAAAAAATAACATATTAACCTTTTATTCTCCAGTACAGTTTAGTTTATCACTCCATTAGCATTTACCTAGGACACTAGAAAGGGTGTTGTCACTGCATCTGGAGGAGAAGCAGGGGTCAGGTATCCACTGTGGTGCTTTATAGCACAGATACGCAATAGAATCTCTGTAAGCTGACCACCCAAGGGACTGCAAGAAAGTGCTCAACATATGGAGGTGATTGACATAAGGGACTGGGCCTACTAAACAAATACACACATATGGTACCTGTCCGGTCTATGAACATTAAGTCAACTTAAGGAGGTGGTCAATGTAGGGAAGTGGTCAACCATGGAGGTTCTACTGTGCATACACAGTCCAGGGCACTGGGAAAGTAGCAGGAGTGCTCCAGAGGATTAGAAAGGAGAACAGGGGCCACGTGAAGAGAGAAAAACATGGAGAAAAACAGAGATTAAATAAGTTAAATAAATTTCATCTATTCCAAACTTCTCCTTGGGCTAGCTCTCCTTTCAATGTAGTTGTTCCTAGCCACTCACTTGGGTCCAGGCCTTTTAAGCAAATGCATCCTGCTCACTTATGTTTAGTGTCTGGACAAGATGGGGCCGAGGGGGAGGGTAATAGAGGGACACGTAAAGGAATTCAGCCCTTCAGGGATTTACCACTGACCGTCAAAATGGAGTCCTGGTAACAGAACTAGGCATTCAAAGTGGCCATTAAGTTCTAGATCATACTCCAGTGACTTCTAGAATGAAGCAAGAGGAATGAATAATGGGATGGAACTGAAGAGAACCAAATAGAAAAGGTTGGAATTGAAAGGAATGTGGTTGAGGTCTTACACGGAGGATATATCATGTTAGCTATTTCCCTGGTTCACGATCCCATCAGTTGAAAGAATTAAGTACCTTTGAAAATAAATCTTAGCGAAAAATCAAACATAAAAAATAATAGACAACAAATAAGCTGTCCATAAGATTTAGGTTCAGGAAAATGTAGGTTATTAATGGATCTTGGCCACATGTAGATTAAATAATGTTGCACTCCTTCAGTTTGTGTTTGTTTAATGCAGAAATTGGCTGGGCAGCATTACTAAGGCTTCTGATAAAGAGAAGTTTGAATTCCAAGAAACATACCACCCATCCCCTCCCATCTGTGTCCCTGCCAAGCCCAGTTCAGCATTAGAAGTCGTGAGAAATGAAAAAAAAAAGAGAGAGAAGAATAAGAACATGATGTAATTTTCTTCCTTGTTTAATCATGAAAAGGTTGCTTTCCTATCCTTCCATCCCACAGAGTGAGCCTTTAGGGAGGAGTAAGAAACGTTCAACCTGCTTACCCAAGTCATTATCGGAGTAGATTAGAGAGAGGCACCTTGCATGCAAATGGACCCACTTGACAAAAAAATAAATTGGAATTTAGATAGCAACAAATAAACTGGATTGAAGGCTAATTTCAGTGCCTTGCCCTTGCACCAATGGAGCTGAAACTAGGACAGAGTTATTGAATTGTTTGGCTCCATTCCCCTCCTCTAGGACCTATTATACACAACTCTTCTCTCTCCTCATCGCTCCTCCTCACACAGATACACCTGCCCCAGCACACATGCTCTCTCTACTTAAAGCTCATGGTTACCATCATCCCACAGATGTCAGATGATTAAATAAGTCTGTTTGTGTCTTCAGGGCGCAGCCAGGCACCATAAGGTATTTGCTGGAAGGAGCCATCTCTCAGTCACATATTTCTCCCTTTCACATCCTTCAGAAAATATCCCCAGGCATCTATTTTCTGGACGCGTTCATTGTATCAGTCTCAACTCTCACCAACTCCTTGTCAATATCTCTGAAGACAGCTTGTAAGAAAACTTGGAGCCAGTAAAGTCCGTCTTTGAGTTGTCCTGCCTGTTCCTCCACCCGTGTCCACTCTTGGTGTCCCTCTAAGTCACTCATTGCCCTGAAGCTTCCCCCCTTTTCCCATCAAAACCCACTCTGGAAAGGACTCATGCTTGGTACTCACATTTTAGTGTGATTGTGTTTGTGTCTCAGACCTTGGGCTTCAAGCCAAATGAGAAGTCTTCCCTTAGTGTCCCACGGGGACCTTCCCAGTGCTGGGGGTGAGATGGAGCAGAGAGGTTCTCTGTGACTCTGAATGGTTCCTCCCAGGTTGTGTTTTTCACAGTGCAGGGTGAGGATTGGGACCCCCAGAATCACCTACCACTGACCAAACCTGCAGACAGCTGGACTGCTTCTCCTCCCAAAAGCTACTGAGTAAGACGTGGGGGTAAGCTCAAAGTCTACCGTTTAATAAAGCTCCTGAAGCCCAATAAAGTATAGGAACTTCTGATTCTAGGACAATGAACTTACAACACAGTCCTTCCCTGGCTCTTGAACTTCCTCCGAGTGAGAAATTGTCCCATAGCCACTGCATGATTTACCACAGATGACACTACTGGTTAGCACGAAGGAGAGCACTCTGACTCCCAAACCAGGACTTGACCCTTTGCAACTCAAAATGAATTTAGGTAATGAGCGACAGAAACCAAGAGACTACTTAGAGTGAAGTATCTGTTGACAGTGCCTGGGCACAGAGTAACATCTGTCAGACTCTCTTCACCTGTCCAGGTGATCAGGAAAAGGTTTCTTAAACCTGACAAGGAGACTTCGAGCAGAAATCCTAACTTTCCACCCAGGGCTTACAAATTCTACAAAAACCCTCTATCCCCTGGCCCTAGTCCTACAATTGAGCACATTGCATCAGAGCTAAATCTCTGAGCCTCCTGATTTTAGAAATCCTTCATCTTTGTCTATGTCAATGTTTTTGGTCAGTGCAGTGGAAAGAGGCTGTCAGAATGTAATCAAGGCTGGAAAAAGAAGCAACGTGAACTTCCTAGGAAAAGGAGACACAATTGTGGACCTCAAAGTTCCTGAAAAAGGCTGTCACAAACCTGGAGAGGCCAGGGTGAACAGGAGGAGGAGAAAACGAGTTTGGAAGTGCAGATCATGGTGTCAGTGTCTGTGAAGGTCATGGCTATGGGGCTTGTGTGAAGGTCATGGCTACCGTGGCTTGGGATGGGGATGAGCTGCTTATAAATAACAGGATGCGAATGTCTTGTAGTAAGAAGAGTCCAAGGCCCCTTTTGAGTCTGACTTGCTTGACCTAACCCACCTGAGAGACTGCATAGGACTTCCAGTAACCCACTGAAGGCCATAGAATTTACCTTTGGATATTCCAACCTTTAGAAAGTCTATGCTCTGAAGCCAGAGCTGATCCACCTAAAGGAAAAGAGAAAAGAAGGACAGGAGAGCAGAAGCAAAATTGACGTAAGATTCACAGGGCTAAGATGAGAAAAGAAAACCTTTTATTTACTAATGAGAAATTATACTGGGGACAATACAATACAAAAAATGAGAACATGTTTGGAAGTTTTGCTCTTGTTTTCTGTAACTTGCAGAGTGTTGGAAGGTTTTGCTCTCTGCTAATTCGAACCATTCCCCAAAGGGCAATTTCCTTCAACTAAATAAGGTTTGTTAGTTGTAATGAACTGTAAAAGAAACTTATAGGCTCTTCCCCACTTATAAAACCATCACAAATGAGAAGCAACTGGAAACACGTGCTTTCCTTAGCCTGAAGAAAGAGGAGACAGGATCTTTAATTTGGGGCAAGCTTTAAAGACTGACTTAGGAGTGTTGAGCATCAAGGCTGCAGAAAGGATTGAGGCCAAACAGGACCAATGTCTCACCGATGTTCCTCTTGCCTGGGAAAGATTCTAACCTAGCCCATGAACCCTTGAAAACAACTTAAAAATCATTAAGACATCTCTCATTTCAAGACTAAGTGCTCTGTAAGATAATATTAACTTGCCCAATCTGTCTTTTTAGAGAAAGAAACGTGACCCATTTATAAATGCTGAGTTAGAAACTCCAGGCAAGATTAAGTGACCTCTGGAAGTTGTCTACCAGAGTGTGGGTTCCACAGATATTTCTTCAAAGACTGCAAAGGCTTATTTTTCTTCAAAAATCTTAGCTGATCTCCCACTGCTGGCCTCAGAAGCACGCAGGAGGCTCTGGGTCTTTCATCCGGGCAAGGCTGGCAGAGGAAGAAGGAATGTTCATCTTTTGTAGGCAGATTATGGGAATAAATTATCTCTCACGGTCCTAAGATAGCTATGTGGGACTAGGTACACAGACACCTGATTTAGAAGGGATTAGAGTATTTATAACACGTCTTCTGGAGCCTAAGAAACAGAACATAATCTCTGAACAAATGGAAACTATAAGAAAATGCTATTAAGCTAAAATGTATTCATATTCAGAGACAGACTCACCTCTCCTTATTCAAATTATTTCACAAAATGAGAACAATTCCCAGCCCACCCCCACCACTTCACACTGATCCTAATAGACAACTCGCTGTGTGTCCACAATGCCAAGCATTTGTAAAATGGTGCACAATTCAAACATCTGGAATGGTGAAAGTTGATTATATGAATTATATGAATCGGGTCACTCTTGTCATACCCAAATAAGTCAGAGTCATGGAGCCAAGGGAATAGAAGCACTAGGGGCACCCAGCCCTGCGGGGCGAATTTATCCCCAAGAGCCCAGGTGCAGAAACTGCCTGTCAGAACCTTAAGACCAGTTTTACCCAATCGCTACTGAAGCAACCTACAGGGATGCCAGCCCTCATTTTTACCTACCTCCACCACTCACCACTGAGCTTGCTAGCTCCAGGAACTTCACTAGTGCCAATAAGCTTTCTTTCAAAACGAGAAATAACATTTCCCTTTCTAATGAAACCCCCGACTTTCTTTGTTCTTTCACCGTACCAAAGACCCCTCGACCTACGTGTACACCCCAAATTGCAATTCTATGATTTCCAAAATAAAACTTTAACTTGAGAGATTTGTCTCTGTCTTTTATTTTGACATTGACACAGTCTACAATATGTTGCCAAACTTCTGTATATTTAGAATTATCTGGATAACAAGCAATATATATATATTTTTTTTTCTTTTTCCAAACTCCCTAAAATGATACTTAGGGAAAGTACATTAAAAACTAACCGCAAAGCACCCTACAAATATAAAGTGTAGTCACGGTTGAGGTCCCATGCTCTTAAACATTGATATGAATCCTTTTAGATACATTTTGAATAAGAAACACCTTCTTCATAAATCACTAATACTGTGTATCTCCACCCCCTCCCACTCTGCAGGCTATAGAAACAGTTTAGGTAAACAAGAGAGAAGAACAATAAATGATGTTACAATGTTGCTTTGAAATGAGAATTGGTAGTATGGGCAGGGGAGAAACAGATGGGAAAGCAATGTACCTGCAGAGGATTATTTTTGTTTAAATAAGTTCATAATATGTGAAATGCACGATGGAAACTGACAGGGGAAGTGGAGGATCATTGTTTGAATAGCATCAATATAAACACAGATGCAAAAGAAATTGGCTTGGGAGATGGAAGAGCCTAGCTTGAATAATGTTGCGATACCAATAAAAGCCATAAAGAGGGGAAAATATATAGAGTGGGGGATTATTTCTGTGATGCTTGAAGATGCACATTTCCACTGTTATCAAGGGGAAAGGAAAACCTGCCTTAGCTGGGCCTTAGTTGGCTATTTTTGCTACAGTTCATAATTCTTCCAGGTTTCACCAAATCACGACTCGTCTCTCCACTTGACTGTATTCTAAACAGACCTCTATCGGAGAATAAAAGAAACTGCATTTGGGTCAGTCCTGGGAAATATAAAATACGGAGATGTGAAACAGACACAGGTTCATCCCAAATCACATCTCTCGCGGACATCCGTGCTATTTAATGGGAACCACAAAATTTATAGCAGGCAGAGGAGGGGACAGCGGTCCTCACTCACGTGCTCTGGGGCGTCCACCTCTTGCGGTCTGGGGAGCCTCTCAATTTCCCAAGCCTTGCTTGCCTCACTGCGTCCTGACTATGGTACCTTGTATTTGTTAGCCATATAGTAATATGTGTTTATAAAGGAAGTCAGAAGAAAGCGCATGGCTCCCACTGACACTTTTTAGTATTCCACGGGCCTATCTGAAAATCTTTCGATTGTGTCTATAAAAAGTAACCGTGCGTAAACATTATCATCAGAATACTGGCCGGTTTGTATTGAACACAGCATACCTGGCAGGCATCATGGAAATCGCATTACCTGCATCATCTCATTTAATCCTCACAACAGCCTGTGAAGGGGGCCAATGACCCCCATTTGGTAGACAGAGAAAATGAGGCTCAGAGAGATTTGCTAAGTGACCAAAATGGCGCAGCTATTCAGGAGAGCCGGGTGCAGGTTTCCCAAAGCTCAGGCTCGACAGTGGGCCGATCTTACATGCGTGACATTATGCGAGGGATGTGGGCAACGTTCACCCTAACCCCAGTCTTCCTTTCACAAAGCCTCCTGAAATGCCATCATTAATAATTCAACATTTTGTATTAAGCGTGGCTCTCTTCCTGGCAGGGCTCATCTGGCAAGGGACCAATGTCTTAGGGGGAAAAAATTGTATCCGTCTACTTTCCTTTATCACTATTAAAACGCAGAAAGCCTGGGAAAATGGAAAGAACAGAGGATGCGTTCACAGGGAAGAGAAGGCGCTGAAAACAACGTTTACCTACTTCATAATTTAAGGGCGAGCTTTGCGAGGAGGAAGAAACGCAAATGGCAGCAAGAAGGTTGGAATTAGATACTTAGCATTCCAAACACAAGACGTGGTCATGGTCCATAGAAGCAGGCCACGCAGGGGCCTTTTCCAGAGACGTCTAGGTGAGGGAGACCTCTCTTGGTGGAATCGAAGAGCATCTTGCCAGAGGACAGAAGATGGACAAGATGATCCTCGGGCACTTTCCGTGCTGGTATCTGATGTGCGGGGGCTGAGCTGATGGACAGTCCATTTGGAACTTTGTGAAATGCACTCATCCTGTTTCATTTTATTTCTGCTCTCCTGGACAGAAGCCGCAGCTCTTCTGTGTGAGAAGGGTCGCTGTGGAAAGCAATTCCCCTGCGATAAGAGCCAGGAGGACGCACAGGCAGGAGAGACGGGGTAAGGCTCCTCGTCGTTGATAACTGACAGGAGCAGGCGCCTTGTAAAAGATGACGTGCGATCGTCTTTCCAGTGGGGTGAGATGCGTCTGCTGATCTGTCGGGCGGCCGAGCTGGCACAGTTGTCTGATCAGAGGCAACTGCACCAAGAGGCTCGGGGCGTGTTTGGCAGTTTTCTTCTTCCAAATCAAAATGTTTTCTTTCACCAATTGCAATTTGTAGTTCAATGAACAATGATGAGATTCAATTTTAAATCCATTTCCTTGTTTTCACTTTTTTGAAAACTCTTAGAATATGCAGCTCTCAGCCCCAAGGATGTAGGTTTATTTTTTAGGTAAAATCTGAGTTGAAATTAAAAAAAAAAAAAATCAGAAAAGCTCTTATTCTCTGCCTTACAAGAAACTTGTGGGAAATTGACAGTCTCTCTGAGGGGTCCACTCATCCATCCTCCTGGCTTTCAGCAAGATGTACCAATTCTACAGCAGGCTGAATTTTACTTTGTGGAACCCTCCAGAACTGGGGTTGTCTCCTTGCCTGTGCATCACTGTTCTGGCCTGGTCCTCTTTGGAGGGAACACTGGTTGACTGTACATATTTCAGCATCCCCAGCCTTGGTCCTGACACGATAGTGGTGTGGTAGAGTTAAATTTGAGATGCTAGCTGGCATATTATTCTCTCTACCCAGTTGTGACTATCCCTGTTTTAGCTGTTGACAAAGGGTCTAGCTCTCTAGCCCCAGAGCTAGAGAACAAAGATGTCACATTGTCAACTTCTAAGATAAAGTGTTGAGATTTCTAATGTAAGACAGAAAATATATTAAAAAAAAAAAAAAGAAAAGAAAAGAGAAACCTAAATAGAACCATCTCTGCCCTAATCTCTTTGTCTACACATGAGAGAGAAGACTTGGAATGAATCTAGGAAGTAGAGATGTGGATTGGGTCCCCCTTTCAAGGCCCCACCAGCCTCAGATAATTTGAAAGAAGGGAGCAGCATAGTAGCCACTGATTTTCTGTGATCAGAGAGAGAAGATCTCTGCCTTTCCATACTCGCCTGGAGGTGCAGTCTTCGGTTCCTTTTAGGCTTCAGGCACATTAACAACAAAGCAGAGAGGCTGTAAGCACATGTTGGGGCAGAGTGAGGACCCCTGACTTCCCTTTAGTCTTTCTGCTCTTACAGAAAGACTCAAAACCAAGTGGCCTTCAAGCTCATGAGAAGGCTGAGGAACGACTGATGGGTGCCCAGATCGTGGAAGTCCAAAAAGGAAACTGAAGAGTGAGGCTGTGAACTTGCATGGCAGAGGCTGCAGCAAACCCAAAAATGCTTCAGAGAACGAGGCTGACATGGGATGGGTGTGACTGAGCACTCTGGGGTGAGGGCATTATGAAAGGGGCTCCCTCAAAGACCAGACGTTCATGTAACATCTCAAGGAACGACAGCTCAGGACCAAGACAGGTGGAACCATTGCATAACCACCCACTTCCCAGCTAAATAGCAGGAGGGGGAGGGGAAAGAAGCTAAAAGGGAAGTTGTGTTTTCAAATCTGTAACCGAATTCTAACACTATTTACCTAAGAACACACAACATAGGAATAAATTTACCCCAAAGTGACGAAATTAAGTTTCTGCATCAGGTGGAATGAGGGCTCAGATTCAGAAAATTAAGTTGCTTTTTAGGAGAAAGAAGAAACTAACTTTGTTTACCGAAGTTAGTTATCAGTGGAAATTCATATCTTACAAATAGGTTGCGTTACATTACACATTGTTAAGAAACGATGTCAGTAAGGACTTCCCAGCAGAATCATGTACGTTCCCATCCTTAGTGCTAAGCCCAGCACTTCTCTGTGCCCTAAAGGAATCTGAGTTGCTCAAATCAACTCTTCCACTCTGAGCTAGGATTGCTACAGGAGATAAAAGTTTCAGCCTCAGCGTGGCTAGCTGCAAGGCACCATCCCATTAGGAGTCTTTCCTCAATTAATTATGCAAATAAGTTATTGATTATTAATTAGAACATTTAGTGATGTTATTAAGAGCTTGGAAGATAAATCTTTTTGACTTGTATTTAACTGGTAGATTGTATAAGCAATAAAGAGTACATGAGCAATAGCTGCATAATTACATTTTATGAATAGCAGAAACCTGTAAGGGATGTGGAGAGATTTAATTGACATTTAACAAGATAACTACAGCAAATTAATTAGGAATTATCTGCTAAAATATGAATTAACTTCTAATAATATTTTAACCAGCTACTTGATGAGGCTAGCATCTTCTTATTGTTGCAAAAATACCTAAATAATACATCCTGCTAGTTAATACAATAGTACTAATTTGTCTCCCAAATAGTCAATTAAGTTTCCTTGAGATTTATTGTGTAACCAGGACATATTTAGAGGATAAAAAGAAGTATGGTATGTCACTGTCATGAGATTCACAGCACAGAGTGTGTGTGGGGAGGGGGTAGGAGGGTAAAGAACTGAGCACAAGGGATTTAATTTTAATGTGATGTCAAAACCTGACTCACTTTACCTCTTTAAGCCTCAGTTTTCTCATCTATAAAATGGGAAATGATAATCTCTAACTTAAGATTTGTTGTAAAAATCCCTATCACAGTAGTTGGTACTTAGGAATATTGAGTGAGTTATCAGGTTGGCTCTAGTCTTACTGCTTGACTGTAAAAAAACAGAATCAGCAAACACAATTCACGTGTGGACAAAAGAAAGCGTTCTCAAGTTCTGTCAAGCAGAGTTTGTAACGCTGAACACTGGAACGACCCAACGCCCACCAAAGGGCAACAGTCAGATGCACTGGTTAACTGGCTCCCATGGATAGATGTCCGACAAGTTTCCAAAGCATGAATGTAAGACGCCACTTATATTAATATTTTTAAAAATGAAGATATGAGGTCAGACAATTAAATTCAAGAACTCATCTAGAAAAAGTGCTGCATGCCTCATTGATGATTATCACTACAGTCACCTGTGAAGTGCTCCCCTTGGGAAGCTGTGTATCAACTCCAGCGCCTAGTCTGCCCTTCAAAGCAATTGTGGAACTCTTTTTCTGGAATGACCATCACAGCTGTTGTCATATGAGACCTGACAATTAAGTTCGCACACTCATCCTAGAAAATGTGCTACATACCTCATTGCTGAATATCATTACAGTCACCAGATGGCCAATGGGAGTCCTTTGGAAGTGACCATAGTGACATTCAACAATGAGGAATGTAGCACTTTTTCTAGAAAGAAGTGACAAACTTAATTGTGTGAAGTTGTATACAGTATAATACTACACATATTTTATGGCCACACATACACACACACATACATATATATAAAATATTAAAAGGGAAACAATTATCTAGACATATACACCGTAAGCACTTATCCATGCTACCTCGGCAAGAGGGAAAGACCAGGATCGGAATAAATAATCAAAGGGGTCCTTAGCCTTGTCTACAAAGTTCATTTTTAACAAACATGTAGATCATATCACTTGTGTAATTAAAATTTAAATTATAAAATAAGAAAGGGGATCAGAATGCAGATAAGGCACAAGAGTTATTTGGAGGGCTGCTGCTGATGGCAGCAGAGAGAAAGGGGAAAGGCAGAGAAGACGCACTGAGCCCTGAGCCTGGACGTACCTGCACCCATTATGCCCCTGCTGAATGCACAAGCGAAGGCAGGGGTCTGGAAGGAACACAATGGAACTGAGGACAGAGAAGGGCCTGACAGCTGAAGCCAGAAAATCCGGCAAATGACTGAGTAGACCAGAAAGGAGGCAGAGGGGCTCTGATCTGGACAGGAGGCAGTGGAAAGTATCCGTGGGGTCTTGGGGAAGACCCAAGAAAACATTGTAAAATACATATTTGACAAAAAATAGATGAGAAGCAGGGAGACTCTAGGAAGGCTGTGAAAGGTTTCCAGGTATATAGTGTTAACCCCCTGGACTGCAGAGATGGGGAAAGGATGGAACTGACAGAGGGTGGGAAGGAGTTACAGGTGAGTTCAGACCCTGCAGCCCAGGAGCCTGGAGGTACAGGGAGTGGCATATGGTGGGGGTGGGGGTGGGGGCAGGCAGCAGCCTAAAAGGTTAAAATAAAAATGTTCAACTTTAAATCATAGAATTGTAGGAGATGGTTTGACATCTACACACAAATGGCCGATTGTTGAGTCATGTGCTGGAGGAAGGTAATTCTGGTTTCCTTTTGAGAGGCCTCAGCTGAAGCCATGAGACTGTAGGAGCTCCCAGCAACATGAGTGAAGTGAAAGTGGTGGGGGAGGGGAGGGGGGAGAACCAGGAGAGGGGCCCTTGTTGCTCTGAAGGGCAGCACTGACACCTGAGCCTCCCCCAACCAGATGCCGTCTAGTGGGGCACATGCCTCTGAAAAGAACTTTATATCCCCACGAG
The DNA here is from genome assembly GCF_000181295.1 of Otolemur garnettii. Lineage (NCBI taxonomy): Eukaryota > Metazoa > Chordata > Mammalia > Primates > Galagidae > Otolemur > Otolemur garnettii. Next base: position 204,514 of record NW_003852450.1, on the reverse strand, counting down.
ACAGACCTCTTTCTTTCTTACGAAATAATTTTTAAAATAAAGGAAGTCAAAAAAGCTACATGCTTTATGATCTAAGAGTGACTTTCCCAGGCAATCTGCATTCCACAGTTCCTATCTGAATAAACCAAAACTTCTGACCGAAAAGGACTGCTGTTTGCACTGGCTGGCCTCTTCCAGGAAGGCCTGGCCCTCGCTTCTCCCAGGGAATGACGGGCCTTTGCCTTGGTTCCTGTGCAGGTGACTCTACTCACTGGCTCAGCCTTGTTACTGAGCTCAGTAATACCGATGCCCTCCCACCCGAGCAATTCTGGGCACTTTTACTCATCAAGACGTCGCCTCCTTTTCATGCATTTTAACCTCACACATCCTTCCCAAGAGGAAAAAGGAGGAGAGTTATTTATTTTTTCCTCACTAGGTTTTTTTTTTTCTTTTGTGAAAAAGGTAGAATAAGTTATTTTACCATGATTGTTTGTAACCAATGGAGGGGAAGCAATGAATTCCCGGTGAAAGTAATGTGCCAGGAACTGATAGTAATTGCCAAGAACTGTGCTAAAAATTGTATCTGCCGCTTCTCATTTATGATTCTCCCCATGATACAGGTGAAGAAATGGAGGCTTCCTAGGACAAACAGGCAGGAGGAAGAGCAGAGTCAGCGCTAAAGCCCAGGGCTTCTGACACTGGAGTTCATTGTGCTTAACCACTGTGCTACCTATAACAAAGATGCAAGTTTTATTGATTTTTTGAGATTCTCCTTTTTAGTTGACAATTTGTATTAGTCGGGGTGCTCCAGAGAAACAGACCAATAGGCTGTGTGTGTGTACATACGTATGTATGTATATCATAAGGATCTGGCTTGTGTAACTATGGAGGTTGTCAAGACCCCAAACATCAATGTCAAGACCCAGGAGAGACAATGGTGTAAGTTCCAGTCTGAATGCCAGCAGGTTTGAGACCCAGAATGACCTGACTTGAGATCAAAGGCAAGGAAAAAGAATGATGTCCCAGCTCAAAGGTAGTTAGTTAGGCAAGGGGAATTCTCTCCTTCTCCAGGAAGAGTCGGCTTTTTTGTTCTATTTATTCTTTTGAGGGATTGGATGAGTTCCATGCACCTTAGAGAGGCAATCTGATTTCCTAGGTCTACAGACTCCAATGTTAATCTCTTTCAGAAGCACCTTCACAGACACACTGAGAATAATGTTTGACCAGCTATCTGGGCACCCAAGGGTCCAGTCATATTGACATGTAAAATTCACTATCATACCCTATTGTTCTCTAAAATTGCTTTAATAGATGGGGCTGTGAATTTGTTTTCTGTCTGCTCCCTCTGAATTTCTCTTCTTAGAAAGGAAAGTGACCATTAGAAGGCAGAGAAAAAACTCATGTCACCTTCATTTGGCAACCTGGTCCCAGAAGTGGTCTGGCAGAGACCATGTGCTCCTCTTTCAGAGCTGTGCCGGGGAGACTCCTGTATTGAATGGGAGGCTAGACTGGATGGTCAAAAGTTTTCCAGCTCTGATGTTCTTCATAACTTGAAAAGTTTCCTCTTTGGGGACCCTTTTCCCTCATGAAAATAAACGAAGCTTCAGAGCTTAGAGAGGCATTCGTTTTGGTTGTTCAACTTTGTCCTAAAACAACTATTTTCTTAAGGCCATGGTGAAGTGCAATGTCTGAGAACATAGTCTCTGTGGCAACAGTCAGATCTGGGGCTAAATTTCAGCTCTGCCAGCAGGTAGGTATGTGATTTTGGTTGAGTTGGTTACCAAACTTTTGTAAGATTCACAGGATTGCTGCAGATAAATACGTTAATGTAAAAGCAGCACTTAATGATAGTGCCTGACAAGTGGTTAGCATCCAATGAGTTGTTATTGATAAAGTTGTAACAGGAGGCAGGCCCATTTCACCTTTATCAGGTACGACGACAGCCAATGATCTGGCCAGGAGGTCCTCTGTTGCCACCTAGTGGTCATTAATTGCACTACACCCCATAGGTCAACCTACCCAAATGAATTGAAGGGGAGAACTTAGGTGCCCAAATGAAAGAAAAAGGCAGCAAAAGGAGTATGCACCAGTGAAACTACCACCTTCATCCCGTGTAGCTTGGTTTTTAGCCTCCTGCTGCTTGGTAATAGGAGCTGCCTCACCAATAAAGCATTGATGCATGCACAACACAAGGAAAAATGTTTTGTCATAGATTGGAAAGTGTATTTTATGATTTTTAAAGAATTGATTATGAGATTAGTAAAATGTATGGAAAGGTGAGAGATAAGCCTGTGTTCTGATTAAATGGCGCACAGGCCAAGGCAGCATGGAAGGAAAAACTTCAGTGACTCTGATTGTCTGGAGCCCGGCACAGGGTTTTCAATAAAATCCAGGCCAAAGTGCCCAGGGCACACCTCGTTGAAGGTTTTAGCAAATCCAAGCAGAGAGCAAGCTTCAAACTTACCTCTTTTCCTCCCTGGCTCTGAAACTCCACAGAGACATCGTTTAGGAAAAAAATAGTTAGTCAGTCTCCTTCCATTTCTCCAAATGTCAAAGTGAAGTCCAACAGAAAGCAATTAACAGATGTCTGCCCAGCAGAGAGTGTGGGAGTACCAGGCGGCAATGAGTGCAGGCATATCTTAGCGTATCACAGGGTGGCCCCATTTACTCTCCATTACCCAGCTAAAAATAGCCTCTCTGCTTCCTTAGCTTTCTGTCTTTATTAGCATCAGTCCCAATAGTTTAGCTCTTTCCCCTTGAAAGCTTCCTTAAACAAGAAGCAAGGGAGAAAACTAAATTTCGGACTCTGCTTAGGTACAAAGTTCCCCAGGGAATTGTCTAACTTCTCCCTGCAGGTGAGCTACCAGCAACTATTCCAAAAAATTCATCCCAGACCCCAGCCCAGAGGTAGGAAAATAACCAAAATGTCCCTGAGGAGGGAAGAGGGAAGGGGAGAGTCCCTGGGGAAGGGGAGAGTCCCTGGGGAAGGGGAGAGTCCCTGGGGAAGGGGATGGGGTGGGGGGAGGGTTATGGGGAAGAGATTCTATGTGGTTAGATAGCATGATCTTATTTGTGACATTAAATGAGCAAATCGCAAAGCATCTAAAATGATTAATTTCTCACTGGGGCTGTCAGTGATCTGTCACCAACTGACAGTTCTGTCATAAGTGTCATTTATAATGTCACAAGTCTATCCCCCATCAATGTCATTAAACAATTATACTTAGAAAAAGAAAGGGGGAGGTGTAAACGCATGGAAAGCCATATGCAATACTAAGCAATTATATACTTTGCTGGTCCCCGCCAACAATTAAATCTTACTCGATTTGTTCATTTAGGCAAATTATCAATTATTTGGAGGCGTCAGCCTGGGTAATTTTTTCCTCTCCATTGGCAACAGCCACTGTGCCCTGCCAGGATTGATATCAACAGGATGGAGACGGAGCTTTAGTAATTAGCCCTCTCAGCACCCGAGCCTGCCGGTCTGCTCTCCCTTTTTGTGCTTGGACTGATGTGTTTTCTTTGTCAGCATTTGGCATATTGGTGAAACTGCTAATTTTGTGAGCTGTTTAAGTGAAGATCGCTCTTCTCAGAAGTGTGCTTTCTCCCCCTTCCTTTTAAACATTTTGGTAAATGCAACCTGTTATGTAGCTACCCCCCCACCCCGACCCACTGCCTTCGTTTTTCTTCATGTTATGCCGGGTCTCTGCTACGTGTCTGTAAGAGGAATGGCCTATTTCAATGCATATGAGCACCAGAATGGCCTGATTACTAATGTAGCAATTGATGTGTGGGGAGGAGACTGTGGGTAAGGGTACCAGATCAGACCTTGTGAGAATGAAAAAGACGGAAGGACACTCATGAATTCTACAAAGGGATTCCCTTCTGGACCACTGTTTATGGGATCAGACCCCAAACAGGGTTTCTTTCAAGAACACTGGGAAACAGGCCAGGAAGGGTCCGAACCAATTATCAAAAAAGAGACCCTTACACAGAATAAGGTCTGGGAAGTTGTCATTTATGCCTTGAGTCCTCGCTTACATCTGACCCATGCCTGTGGATTACAGTAACTGGTCCATAACTGTACTTGGTTCAGGTTTATGACTTTGGCTTCTTGTTGGCATGTGGGGTGGACATCTGTTGTTTTTACCTGCCAGCATCTTCCCTCTTTGTAGAGAAGACTCCTGTTTTTCCTAGCAGAATCCTTTCTATCTCACAGCTCACTCTCAGACTGTGTGCTAAGGGGCTGGCTGGCCCCACTGCTGGCTCCAGGGGTGAGAGCACCTGGCTAAGGCCTGATGCACGGGGAACATCCTGTTCCCCTGGCCACAGTGATTAGTCCAGAGGAAGAAGATGAGCCAAATGGATACAATGAGAGCCCACCGCTAACTTTTCCTGGCACTAATGAGATGGCATTTGAGTCTGGAAATGTTGGGGGATTTGCCTCCAGGAGGGAAAGTGTGTCTGAAAATTAAGCTAGCACAAAGAAGGGCAGAGAGAGAGAGAGATTATTCTAGGTTTTACTGGAGCACCTGGTCCAGTGTGCCTGACACTAATGGAAGCCAGGACTTTTTTGCTAGATTGACTAATGAGTTTCCTTTCATTCAAGCTTGGGTTGGGTTTCTGTTACTCGCAATCAGGAGCATCCTGACTAATCTACATTTTTCTTTTTTTCTCCAGTTCTTCCCTCCTTGCCTTTACATCTAATTTGTCTGTCAGTGTCTGCTTCTATCTCCTGATTACTCATATAATGGTATCCACTTTTGTCTTTTGTTGTGACTTCATTTGGTTTGGTCAACTGCCTGGACCCTCGCCCTTACCTCCACCTAGTGACCTGGGGTGGGGGAGGGAACTGCCACCCAGTTTGCTTTTTTCAATCCCATCCTGGCATTTAGACGCTTTCTCACTAGCTGGCTGGATTGAAGCCAGCTCTTTGAATTTAAGTCTGAGTGTGTCTAAGATATATGTAAATATTGCTCAAGTGTCCTTCACACTCTTAGCTATAATTAAATGGAAAAAGGTGGAAAGAAGGGAGAAAGAGAGGGAAGAAGGAAGAGGAGGGATGTCAGAGCAAGACACAGGCCCTGTTTTTTGCCCCCACATCCCATGTAAACACCATGTCATGATGTCCTTCCTCGGGCCACAAGTGCTTAAGACCTTTCAAGCTGCTGTGTTGAGCAGTGTGAGAACCTTGCCAATGCTACCATCTTAGGCACGGTCCAGCTTGAAATGTCTATACACTCAAGCTTTCACTCTTATTTTCTCAAGTAGTCTTTTCCTGCTTAGCCCCATTTAGTGAAATCACTTTCAGTTACCTCCCCCCAACTTCTCTTTCTCTAGTTCTCTGACGTGTAAGCGTCGTGTCCCCTTCTTCCCCTCATTAAACCTTCCACTCTGCCCGAGATCCAGGGAGTCTCTAGCCCTTGCAAGATGGCCTCCATACAACCACCCATTGTTACTAGCATAGAGACAGTCATTGGTATACACTGTGCAGGAAAGTGGGACAATATCCACCCAGGATAGAGAGAGTTATTTATCACACCGAGCATTCAGATGGGGTCTACTTAATGCCAAAGAGAAGCCTGGCAAAACGTAGAAAATTGGATCTATCAGGTGCCTGCTTTGTCCATATACCACTCATGCCAATAATGTTCATGGAACTGACAGGCTTTCTTA
>NW_003852450.1:177990-198191 GCF_000181295.1 Otolemur garnettii | reverse complement strand
TGAGACCTTGCTTTCTTGACATCACTTTGCTGACAACTGAAAAAAATGATTTCTTCTCTATCCTTGATAGAATATAGCCAACTCTGACCATTACATAGGCATAACCTGGAGAAATCAAGATAGAGTTATTTCCATCTGAGACATAATAAAAGGATGTATTTATACTTTGTTCTCAGCTTCTGGCACAGAACTTCAAAAACCTTAGTTTCCCAAGTGATAGGAGTCTTTGTTATTCACAGTGACCCCCTTTTGATAATACCTGAGTTTATGCTAATGGGTTCATTTAAGGTGGGCTCTTAGTTTCAAGGGAGGAACAGGCCTCTCCAGAAAGACCAAGCACATAGTTTAGAGAGTTGAGATTTCCAGGCCCATTCCTAAATTCCAGGGAGAAAGGATAGATATTGAGTTCAATTACATGATCAGTTATGCTATTGATCATGCCTATTTAATAAAACCTTATAAAAACTGGCAAACATATTATCAATCAGAGGATGGTATACCCTGACTCCAAGGGGACAGATGTACCTATCCTTGGGACCCTTTTAGACCTTTCTCGATGTTTCTCCTCCTCTGGCTGTTCATCTCTCTCCTTTATAACAAGAACATAGTTGTAAACATATTGCTTTTCTGAGTTTTGTGAGTCAGTCTAGCAAATTAGCCAACCTGAAGTTGTTGTGAGAAACCACAAATCCATAGTTGACTGGACACAAATATTGGTGGTTGGGGACTTCACTTGTAATTGGCATCTGAAGAAAGGGCAGTCTTGTTAGGGACCTTGCTTTTTTAACTTGTTAGAGCTGATGCTAACCATGGGAAGTTATTGTCAGGACTGAATTGTGGGATAGCCAGTTGGTGTTAGAGAACTGGTGTCAGAATGACTACATGGGCTGGGCACAGTGGTTCACGCCTGTGATCTCAGCACTCTGGGAGGCTTAGGCAGGTAATAATTCATATTTTTTTCTTTATTTTCTCAATATGCCTGCAAGCCAAGCAAAGTGTTGTCAGTATGGTGTTAAGAATGGAAACTTAAGGCCAGGTGCGGTGGCTCACACTTGTAATTCAAGCACTCTGGAGGCAGAGGCAGGAGGATCACTTGAGATCATGAGTTCAAGACCAGCCTGAGCAAGAGTGAGACCTCATCTCTACTAAAAATAGAAAAATTAGCTAGGCACTGTGTTGGGTGCTACAGTCCCAGCTACTTGGGAGGCTGAGGCAAGAGGATCACTTGAGCCCAGGAATTTGAGTTGTGAGCTTGATACTACAGCACACTACCCAGGCAACAGAGTGAGACTCTGTCTAAAAAAAGAAAGGAAAGAAAAGAAAAAAATGCACTACCTGTTCAGTATTCTCAAGTAAAGAGGCCACAGATGGGACCATGCAAGCCAGGTCTCCAAGATCTATATAGACTGTTATCACCTTAGATTTTCCTGGCAACCAAATAATCTGTGGAGATTTTACCTGGGCCAAGTAAAATTCATAGACTTGGGCCTGGGAGCATTAGGAGGTGAAGCCCTTGTGATCATGCTGCATCAGAATGACACTCCAAACATCTAAAAAGTACATATTTTTTACAATTATCTCTCTATAGTTTGTGTACTACCGACCCCTAAACACATGCACACACGTCCAGCAATCACCCACCCCAATGTTATTTTTAGCCATTGCCCTTATCCGCATGAGATGCGTTTGCTGAGGTCTCAGGAAGAGAGAATGACAGTCTGTGGAGGTTGCCTCCCAGATGAGGTGGGAATGGAAATGTGGCCAGAGAAATCAGTGAGGATGACTACAAATCTGTCACATTTTTTTCTAAGTTTTTATTATTTTTGTTGTATTTTTCTGTACATTATATAAATTCATTATTCCAGCCATGTTTAAGCATACAGTTCTGTGGTATTAAGTACCTCTGTGGTGTTCTGCAATCATCACCACCATCTAGTTATAGAATTTTTCACCTTTCTAGACTGAAACTGGGTAAAGACCAATTCCCCTACCCTCAGACCCTGGCGACCACCATTCAACTTTCTATGTCTATGAATCTGACTAATGCAGGCATCTCATGTAAGTGGAGTCAGAAGGTTTATTTGTCCTTTGGTGACTGGCTTCTTTCACTCAGCGTAATGTCCTCAAGTTTCATCCATGCTGAAGCATATGTCAGAATTTTCTTCCTTTAATAATATTCCGCTGTACGTATACACCACATTTTGTTTCCCCATTCTTTTATTGGTGGACATTTTTAGTAATTGTAAGTAAAGCTGCTGTGAGCACGGGTATAATACACAAATATCTATTTGAGTTTCTGCTTTCAAATATTTTACATGTATACCCAGGAATGGAATTGCTGAATCATATGGTACTTTTTTTTTTAATATGTTTATTCTATTTTTTTTTTTTTGGAGGAACTTATATACTCTTTCCGCAGCTGCTACACCATTTTTCTTACCCTTAAAAAAATTATATGTATATATATATACACACACATATATATAGTGTGTTTTGAATCAGTAAGCTATTCACATGGTACACAATTAAACACAAGATTAATAGCAACACATCAACCTTTTACCCCAGTTTCCAAGCGATTTAGCTCTTCTTCTGGAGGCAGCCAATGTTCCTATTTACCAATTCTCTACTATAGTACCCCAGGTCACCCCAATATTCAAGCAAGTGCAAGATCCAATCTCAGGCTGGATAGTTTTCTGTTTTTGTTTCTGTTTTTTTTTTTTTTTTTTTTCTAAAACAGAAAGGTTTTTAAACTATCTGCTGTCTGCTCGGAGAAGGGGTTAATGGAAAGCAGAACTCTGAAATGCACTGTACATAATGAATAACAAATACCCTTTTAAGATGAGTACTTTAAAGCGCGAACATGTTATTATCCAAAATGTATGAAGTGTCTTTTTTTTTTTCTAGCCCTTAATACTATATCGAAAGCATTACCTAATGCCTACTCCAAAAGATTAGATCCCTCTGGAAGAAAAGAGTCAATGTGCATAACACATCACAGCACCATCCTGCATCTTTTCCATTTGGGTTCACAGTTAGACATTCCCTGGTTTAAGGAAAAGAGCATTTGCAAAATGGCTCTTGGGGCTTAATTGGTATTTCTTTCTTTTGCCTGCCGGTATAATCCAGGAGAGGAAACTGCAAAGCGATTTAAGAACATTAGCATTGTTCCTAAATACCCACGTCCAAGGTTAGTGAATACAACTGGAAAAGCCCAAAGAGCACCTAGGGAGATTAAGGGAGGTTTTGAAGCAGAACACATGATTCTAATGAACTTGGGCTGTGCCTCATGGAAGAAGAATCTATCTAAATACATTAGGGCCAACAGAGCAGACAGCAGACAGGAGGCAGCTACCTAAATGCAAGAGATGCTGTTCTCAGTAAGTTGTGAAATGCTGCAAATAGATTTGGGTGGGTTTGAAGCCCTGAGTCGCTACAGGGTGCTAATTATGATTTCCATACTGTTGGCGAGAGAGAGATTCCCTCAGCAGGATGTGGAGAACCACAACATATGCACTCCAGCTGTCCTCATGAACGTCCCCCTGGCGCCCCTCGTGCTGGAGGTCTCTGCTTGGCTACCTCCTCTGACTGTGCAGATGAATTAATTTGTTTGCAGATTGGAGGATTTTTAGAAAGAAATGAGTGTATGATAGGTCACAATCAGATAAAAATTTTGTATGCGCTTTTTTAACTTCAGTAGAATTTTTACCTGAACAATCAGATGTATAGGGTCAATGTGATCACATTTCAACACCTGCATCCAAAATGAACAAGACATAACATAATATAGATTTGTTAAGCAAATGTCATTTTGACTCCAAGATCACAAAGCATGTGCCTGATCTTTCTGTTGGAACTTGTGCGATGAAGGGGATTGTAGTGAGTTCTGACATCAGCTTACCCAGAGCTAGACCAAATTTCACAGGTTAAGGCAGGCATCCTCAAACTACGGCCCGCGAGCCACCTGCAGCCTGCCTAGGACATTTATCCAGCCTGCCAGGAGTTTTTGCCGCTGCTGCCTATCCTGCTTAGCATCCGACTCATCCCGGGGCCTATAGTCTGGCCCTCTAACAGTGAACTGGCCCCCTGTTCAAAAAGTTTGAGGACCCCTGGGTTAAGGTCTTCAAAAAAGTGCCCTCACTTCAACTACCAGTTGTAAATTCTGGAGGCCCTGGGCCTTTTTCATTTCTGACCAACTAGCTATAAATTCAGGGGTTCCAACTTATCCCTCAGGTTTCATAATTTGCTGGAACAATTCACAGAACTCGAGAAAGCACTGTACTGATGATTATAGTTGTATTACAGCAAAAGGATATAATCAGAACTAGCTGAAGGGGGACACACATACAGCATGAGCCAGAGAGGGTCACAGATGCAAAGCTTCCTTTGTCTTCTCCCGTGGGGTCAGGCTGCATTACCATTCTGACAATACAGAGTAGTACCACAACTGAGCTCTGTGTCCATAGTTTTTACTGGGGCTTCATTATGAAGGTGTTATTAATTAAACCATTGACCATGCAACTCAATCTCCACTCCTCTGCCCTCCATGGCAGTTGATCTGATATCAGGGAGCTCAAAGCTCCAACCCTCTAATCTCACACTTCATCTTTTTGTCATAGCCAGCCTACACCCTGAGTCTTTTCCTTGGCATAAGCTACCTGGATCCCTATGATGTGTCACCTCACAAGCATAACCTACCAGTGTGACATGCCTATTACTTAGGAAATTCTAGGGGCTTAGATGCTACCTCCTGGAAGCTGGAGACAAAATCTAGCCAAATTCTTTTCTATGCAGGGGCTAAGGTGGATTGAGGACTATAAGGGGGCAAGGGAAAGAATGGGGTAGGAGATGATGAGGTAATTTAAGAAGCAAAAACTCAAGTTCTAGTTAGATTTTATTACACCATCTCAAGCAAGTTACTTAATCATCTCAAGTTTTACATCTCATTCTCTTTACTTATAGCAATAATTACTGATACCATTTGTTGAGTGTTTACTATGTGCCAGATGCCATGCCAAGAACTTTGTCTACTTAATCTCATTTATTCTTCACAATGAACTTGCAAATTTTGTCATCTTAGTATCTCTATTCTGTAAAGAGTAGAGAGGTGATTAAGATTTCAGGACATTAAGTAACTTTTTCAAATAAGTGGATGAGCTGGCACTCAAACACAACTGTGAGTCCGTAGTTCCCATTTTTGGGGAGTGAGGAGAGACAGAGTCTTGCTCTGTTACCCTGAATAGAGTACATGGGCATCATTGTAGCTCACTGCAACCTCAAACTCCTGGGCTCAAAGTGATCCTCCTGCCTCAGCCTCCCAAGTAGCTGAGATTGCAGGCACACACGTAGCTAATTATTTTTTCTATTTTTAGTAGAGATGGTGTCTCACTTTTGCTCAGGCTAGTCTTAAACTCCTGATCTCAATTGATCCTCCTCCCTCAGCCTCCCAGAGTGCTTGAATTACAGGTATGAGCCACCTCACCTAGCCTTCAGTTTCTTAATACCATACTGACAACATTTTGCTAGTTTTATAGGCATATTAGAAAAATAAAGAAAAAAATATGAATTATTGTAATCTGAAAGGGAATAACCTTATAATTCAAGGTTATAAGATCACCATTATTATTATTATTATATCACTGATTATTACTATTGACATCATTATTTTATTTTTGTACTTCACTTGAATATGTCTACTTATTACAAAAATTACCTTATGAATTCCTATTATAAAGAAAGAACTCTTTTAGAGAGAAAGCAAGTATTTAAATTTATATTAAGCAAAATTCCATGTAGTTTACCAAATATTTGTTAATACCTACTATGTACCTACTATAGTGATACTTGCAACTTGGCAGAGATAGGAAGGTAAGACATAGGCCCTGCCTGTAAGACATTAAAACACACATAGAATAACACAGCTTAAGGCAGAATGTGACAAATGTCAAAAGAAGAGAAAAAGAAAGAAAGAGAGAGAGAGAAGAAGAAGAAGTAAGGGAGGGAGGAAGAAAGAGAGAAAGGAAAATAAAGCCCTTTGCTGGTTCAGAGGAGAAAAAGTTAGTTCATTAACTTCAAGGGATCAAGAAGAATTTCACATCCATACCTTGAAGGGTGGATAACTTTGGGAGACTTGGATGGAAAATATGGGGTTTTCTGAAGAAAGATGGCAAAATAAAGTCAGGATGCTTCATCCTCAGGATGGGTGTTTATACAGAGTATTACCAACCAAGGAAGCTCACCTGAGCTTCTGTAGCAGTAATTTTTATCAGGGCTTCATTATGTAGACATGACTGATTAAACCACTAGCTGTGTGCCATTAAACCAGTCCAGTTCAGAATGTTCTAAAAGATGGTGAATGATCTGTGTCATTTAGTGGTAACATGTTCTTAGAGGGTGAGCACAGGACACAAAATCAAAATTCTGGCTTCATCATAATTTTATTAGCTTTATGATGTTGAGAAAAGCTCTGGCGCCTCTGGCCCCAATTCTTTACCCATTTTTAAAGCTGAGTGCAAATACCTAGCAAGGCTTTTGTTGGGATTAAATGAGTTATATCTTGAAAATCTTATATTCCATGAACTAAATACCACTAAACAAATATTAGGTTTTAAAACGTCTTATTGTTTGGTTGGTTGGTTTATAGGGTATCAATAAGGCTATGATAAACAATACCTATAGAAAAGATATATTGGAACCATACCCTAGAGGGCAAGGATGCCAGACCCAGGAAGCCAGTGGGAGGAGGCTGAGCCTTGTCTAGCTGGTCTTAAACTCCTTAGCTAAAGCAATTCACTAGCCTTAGCCTCCCTGAGTGCTAGTATTACAGGTGTGAGCCACTGCACCCAGCCTTTGCTAACCTTTTTTGATATCAGAGGGATTGTTCTTTATAAATTTGTACCAACTAGATAAATAGTTAAGCAAGTTTACCTATATAGAAGTGCTGAAAAGGCTGCATAAAAGGATGAAAATGGCATGAACTTTTTGCCATCAACTCATTGCTCTTGTATCATGGCAATGCACGAGCTCACACAGCACTGTCTCTGAGAGAATTTTTAGCCAGTAACAAATAACTTTATTTGAGCACCCTCTCTACTCACCTGATCTGGCCCCCAATGATTTCTTTTCTTTACTGAAGATAAAAGAAATATTGAAAAGAAGATATTTTGATGACATTCAGGACATCAAGAGTAATACAACAACAGCTCTGATGGCCATTCCAGAGAAAGAGTTCCAAAATTAGTTTGAAGGGTAGACTAGGCACTGGCATCAGTGCACAGCTTCCCAAGGGTTGTACCTCAAAGGTTACCATAGTGATATTCAGCAATGAGGTATGTAGCACTTTTTATAGTATGAATTTACAAACTTAATTGTCCAAGACCACATACATGGTTTTGACCACACCCATCATCACACTCAGGTTTAGAGGTTTCGAGGTCCTATCACCCAATACTTTTAAATATATAATTTATACATATCTCATTACACTATCTTATTTTTCTATGTGGTTTTCAGGAGGAGTTTTAGAAAGATTCAGAAACTATACTGCCACCATGATCTTATCAGGACCATAACTCAGTATCAATTATTTTTCAATAGAATGTGAAAGGATGAAGCTTCTACAATTTTGTTATTAAATCTTCTAACTGTAGAATGTGGGTTCTGTAAAACTTTCAAAGTTCACAGAGTCCAATATTCTCATGTAATGGTCCAGAGAGTGAAAAAGACTTCCTCCAAGCCAGTTTAGAAAGTGGCAGAGCCATATATGAAGTGTAGCTTGCACAGAATCTTGGTGTTAGAATAAAGTTCAAGGTCACCTGGTTCGTCTTCCTACCCAGTGCAGAAGTCCCCAGAGAGAGGCAGCTTATAGCAACCTTGAAAATCTTAAAGGTATGCTTCCCCATTTGGAGAACACAGACCTACTTTGTCACATTTTTCCTCCTTGAAAAACATAAATGGAAACAGACAGGGATGAATTGATGCTGTTGTTCCCTGTCTCCTCTCAGTTTAGAGACTGGCTTGGAAGCAACTCTATGTTAATTCACAGTCTGAGTTGGAAATCATCTTCAGATTCATCTAGTCTAGTGTGATTCATTAGTCTCTGCTTCAAGGTGCCTGGCTCATCCTATCATCAACTATTTGAGAGTTCTTCGTAAAGTATGATGAAGTGAGAATATTTGTGGATTATACAATCTTATATAAATTGAAGAGATTGTTTGATTTATTATACTGAGTGAAATTTCCTTCCTTATAACTTCTAAACCCTATTCTTAGTTCTGCTCTCTGAAACTAAGCAGAATAAGTTCGTAGTCCTTGTGTTTTATGAACCTCGATGTGTTAGAAGACAGCTATTGGACTCCTTCATTGTACCTGTCTTGTCTTTTCCCATGATTATAACACAGCCAGCACCTATAATAGACGTTGTCTATAATGTTCCCAATATTCTATTTCATCTCCTTTGAGCATACTAGAGCTCATCAGTGTTTCCCTTAAAATGCCAGAAATAGATGCTAAGCTTTCTTTATCTTGGCACCACACTTACATCAGCACAGCTCATAATTACATCAGTCATTTTCATTCCTCTTAAGTTCATATTGAGCTTGACATCAACCTAATCTTTCTTTGTGAACTTCTGGTAAATCAGATCTCCCACTTCTTGAGTGTGGGTTGTTGGTATTTTGGGTTATAGATGCAGAACATCAGCTCGGTATGCCCCAACACACGTTATCTCAGGACTTCTGCCATTGTTTTAAAGCATCAAGAAACTATCCGATATCCTCCATACATTTAATGCTTTCTTAATTGTGTTAGTTCTATTCCTTTTCATCTGAATGTCATATTCCTTAATAGAGAAGTCAAAAGAAAGACAGAGGCTGAACAGTCCTCTCCCCATTCTTGGCAAGAGTTTCCTATCTCTTTCGACAAGACCCTTGGCCCCACTACCTATTCCTTTTACCACTATCTGTAGCTGTAAATCATCTAGTACCTGAGCAGTTGTACATCCTGCCCTTGGTCTCCTGTTAACTTTGCACATACGGCAGCTGTGAGGGAGAGGGAATTACTAGGAAGACAAACCTAGATGATCTATATTGATCCTCTTTAAAGGGAAGATATCTTCTATTAGCATAGCTGGACCTACATTCCTCTCCCGTTTATTATCTGGAATGATACCTTTATAACCTGTAACACCCGCATTTCCTTTTCTATGACATAGGGATAATTAGTGCTAAGCTGCATCTCCTTGGCCCTTTGAACATTCCTAACAATATGAGTGATTTTTTAATCACCCTTCTATTTACTACATAGACCTTATCTTTCGAGACTGTACCTTAAAGAAGATCCTTGTGGTGCTAAGGAGTATACCTTGGGGTCAAGAAGTCAGAATCCTCCACCTGAATGTGAGTTTTCAGATGCTGACTGGTCATATCAAGGGCCAACGAATGAACTAGTCAGAGCCTTGAAAATAAACAACCCTCCAAATATTGGGAGAGAAAAGGTTAAGCTAATTTTTGAGTTCATGCCTCTCATTTTTCCTGATACTGCCCAAGTGCTTTGTCATAGGGTATGCTTTCAAGTTGACAAGAGAGAAACGAAGCTGTGAGGTGGAAAAGGAAAGAGGACTAAGAGATGAGAACAAGGACATAATGTGGGTGCTTCCGTTAACCTGTTCTATGAGCTAGAATTCAGACATTATTTCCTACTTCCAGAATTGTGCTGACCATCATGAGGCCGGTAAGAATTGCCAAGAGAGATGTGTGTATTTTCAGATGTACTGGTTGTTGAATGGATATCAACTCATGTATATACATACACCCTTCCGTACACTGTGTACATCCACCTACCTATAACCTAGTTTAAGAGAAAGAACATTTCTATTGTCTATAATAGAATTTTTCTTTGTGCCCATCATGAATATCCATTTCCCTATTTTCTTAGAAACCACTTTCCTACATTTTCTGCTTATCAATCCTTTATTTTTCTTTATTATTTTATGAAACATATTCTTATTTCTAAACAATTTATTATTTAATCTTTCGTGTTTTTAAACTTTACATAACTAGAATTATATGGAATGTTTCTGTGTCTTGCCTGCTTATTAAATTTCGTATAACCAAGATTCATCTATGTTGTTATATTATTGCTATAGTTCATTTATTTCCAGTGATATATAATATTCTGCTTATTCAACAATGTATTTATCTTTTCTGTTATTGATGGACATTTGGATTGTTTATAGTATTTTGCTGTAACAAGACGTGCTGATATGACATTCTTACTCAAGTCAGCTGGTGCTATGTGCCAGAGTTGCTCTTTGCATATATTGAGAAATAGAGTCACTTGATCAAAAGTTATGTGTATTCTTAAGTAAACTAGGTAACTCCAAGTTTTAAAAAGAGCTTTGGTAACAATTTTTACATGCTATATTCAAGAGTTCTGATTGATTCACATCTTTGTCAAACTTGATATGATTAAACTTTTAAATTTTTGCTAATGTAGTGAAAGTAAAATATATCATTATGGTTTCAGTTAGCATTTTCTCCCTAAAGAGATGGAATTTTTTTATTTGGGGAGCTTTTTTGTTAATGCATTACTTTTAGAAGCCATTAACCATTTTCCTGCTATATTATATATCTTCTTCTTCTTGTAGTTGTATTCATTTTGGGGGGTGTTTAGGTTGTTCTTAAGATGTTCTTGATACACTACTCATTTGACAATTCTATCAATTACGAGAACGATTACCCAATTTGTATCTTGTCTCCTTTTTTTAATGTTTCTCTTTGAAGATTGAACTTTTTAATTTTAGTCAAGTTTCACAGGTGGGTTGTTTATGTATAAGAGAATATATTTTCCCAGCTTGTGGTTTGCCTCTTCATTTACATAGCAGTTCATTTTGATGAGCAAATGTTATAAATTTTGATATCACTTTTTTTTGTTTTTGAGACAGAGCCTCACTATGTCATGCTCTGTAGAGTGCTGTACTGTCACAGCTCACAGCAACCTCCAACTCTTGGGCTTAAGCAATTCTCTTGCCTCAGTCTCACAAGTAGCTGGGACTACAGGTGCCCACCACAATGCACGGCTATTTTTGTTGTTGTTGTAGTTGTCATTGTTGTTTAGCAGGCCCAGGCTGGGTTAGAACCCTCCAGCCCCAGTGTATGTGGCTGGCACCCTCGCCACTGAGCTATAGGAGCCAAGCCTGATATCAGATTTATCCAGTTACTTTCTTTTATAACTGCTGTTTTCAATGTCTAAGAAATTGCTCCTCTGTTCTTTAGCTTCCACTGTGTGTGTGTGTGTGTTTATTTGTCCCATCTCCTTCTTGGGTTTCCCCTATATAAGGAGAATTAATGGTCAGCCAAAGATTTAGATGGATTTAAATGCATATTTGAGGGTTCACCCTGGGTCCCTACCTTTTAGGATTTCTCAGCTAACTTTCTACTTTTTTTTTATCATTCCCAAATTCTGTTCTCTAACGCATTAAGCCATAAAGATGGTGGCTTTCTACCCAATGGGTTTTCTTACATTTTAGGGTGTCACAAACTAAAATACATCCTGCACAGTTAGTTTTAATTGCTGACTCCTCATTTCTTTCCTGCTGCTTTTGATAATTCTCCAGCTTTTCCCAAAAGTTGAATAATTCTAAAAACATTGTCCCCATATTATCTAATTGATATCTGATGAAAGATTAGTTCAGGCAAGCTACTCTGCTGTGACTAGAAGCCAAAACAAATGATGTCTTTTTAAAATTACATTCTCTCAGCGTTTGTTGCTGGGTATAGAAATGCAATTAATTTTTGTATATTGATTTTATATCCAACATCCTTGCTTAACTCTCTTCTTCATCCAAATAAATTAGATCATTGCAGATTTTCTACACATATAACATTACAATTGTGAAAAATCACACCTTTGTTTCTTTCTTTCTAATTCTTCTACCTTTTATTATGTCCTTTTGTCTTTTACCACTGGCTGGGATTTTCAGTGCAATGTTAAATACAAGTGGTAAGAACCTTTGTCTTGTTCATTGTCTTAAGAATGTTTTCAATATTTTACCACTAAATATCCCAGTTACCTTTGGTTTCCTATGGATTTCATTTAACTGTTAAAGAAATTTCCTTCTTTTCCTAGTTTTCTAAGGGTTTTTTAAAAAATAATATGTGTAAAACTCCATAAAACATTTTCTACATCCATTAAAGGAATCATATAATTAAAATTTTTCTTTAATGTATTAAACTGTTGAATTATAGTAATTGATTCTGTAATGTTAAACCAATCTTGCATTACAGAGCTCTAACCCAAGATCTGGTCATTGCCTATAATGTGGAATGCATCACTGAATGCTATGTGCTAATATTTTGTTTAGAATTTTTGTATCTTTATGTATAAGAGACCTATAATAATCATTTCTTATACCGTTGCTCAGTTGCTAGTATGATCATTTTGCTGATCTCACAAAAGAGTTGAATAGTATTTTCCTTTTACTGTATTCTATAATAGTTTAGGTAAATATTAAACTACTACTCCTTTACAGGATTCATTTTGGCAAAATAGAAAATAAATTTATAGGCTTGGTGATATTTTTCTGGACAAATTTCACTTGAGAGTTAATATTTTAATTGTTAAATAATTAGTCACCTCTCTATTTTTTCTTAACTTAGATTTGACAACTTATCTGGGGGTACTTTATCCATGTCATCTGTTTTCAACTATAGTGGCATAAAATCCACCATAATATTCTTTTATTATCCTTTTCAGCTTTGGAGTAACTGTAATTTTGCCCTCTTTTCTATTTCTAACATTAGTTATTTGCAACTCTCTCTTTTGGGTTGGTTAATCTCACTGTAGTTTTGTTGATTTCAGTAGTCTTTTCAAAGAATGAAATTTAATTATTAGTCCTCATCATTGCATCCTTGTTTCTCATTGCATTAAGGCCTACTTTTATCACTGACATTTTCTCTCTACTTTTTTCTTTTTGTTACTGTACTTGTCCTTTTTGAAAAAAATTCTTAAATTGGCTGTCCATCTTATTAATTTCCAGCCATACTTTTCTTTCCTAACATAAGCATTAAAAGCTTAAATTTTCTCCTCTGTACTTTTATAGATGAATTCTAGAAATATTTCCAGACTCATGCTCTCCTGGTTTAGTCCTTACCTTACTGATTGTCCTTTACTGATTCCTCTGTCTCCCTTGCTGATTCCTCTTCATCAATCTCTGAGAGCCAGAGTGCCCCAGAGCTCAGAACGCAAACCTTTTCTCTTTGTTATCTTTCCATACTCCCTAGGCGATCTAATCCTGTGCTATAGTTTTCCGTATCATCTATACACAGCAAATTCCAAAATTTTTAGCATCAGCCTAGACCCCTGTCTTGAAATCCAAATTCTCTATGAAGGTTGAACATTCCTAATCAAAACTTCCCAAATCAAAAATGCTCTAAAAGTTTTGGATTTTAGAGTAACATCCCAAATTGAAAATGCTCTAAAAGTTTGGGGTTTTAGAATTGTTTAGAATTGTTTTTGGAATAATTCCAAAAACATTGTCAAATCAAAAATACTCTAAAATCCAATACTTTTAGAGCTCCAACATGACACAAGTGCAAATTTTCATACCTGATCTCACATGATTGTTTGAAGTGCAAATGCAGGCACAGGACACAGGTTTTTCAACATCCCCAAAGGGAAAAAAGACCTTCCTAGTAGTTAGTCCCTTTCAGTGGTGGGGACTTTTAACTGTGACTATCTTTCAGTTGTGACATCCACACATATCCAGAGTCCCCACACAGAAACACATCCCACAAAAGTAATAAAATGGTGCATGTGCGGGCTGGACACACCAATGGCAGGTTGCCCACAATGTCTCACATGGCACCAGGATCCGTGTGCATCAGTCACTGTGTTTTTGTTTTGTTTTATTGTGTTTTGTTTTTTGCTTCTTCTCTATCCCATGATACAAAGATATTGTTGAAAATGTCAAAAAGACCTGCAGATACCTTTATGGGGAACAGTGATAAGAAAAAGATTAAGTATTTTTATTTATCTATAGCAAAGAAACTCAATATATTGTAGAAACTGAACAATAATGTAAGCATGAAAAGCCTTACAGAATGGCACAGTGCCTGTAGCTCAAGCCACTAAGGTGCCAGCCACATATAACAGAGCTGGCAGGTTCAAATCCAGCCTGAGCCTGCCAAACAACAATGACAAGTACAACAAAAAAATAGTCAGGCATTGTGCTGGGCACTTGTAGTCCCAGCTACTTGGGAGGCTGAGGCTGGAGAATTGCTTGAGCCAGGAGTTGGAGGTTGCTGTGAGCTGTGATGTCACAGCACTCTACCCAGGGTGACATTTTGAGGCTCTGTCTCAAAAAAAAAAAAGAAAAGAAAAGTCTTACAGAATAGTATGGTGTTAGAATGACCACCACATGTGACCTGAAGAAATAGAAGATAAGCTGTTGAAGTTCTGTGCTGAAAGTGATGAACAGAAGTTAACAAAAATAGAAAAACACTGCACAAACCTGAACATGAAGATCTCGAGCATGTATTGAAAGAATGGATTCATCAGCCTCACAGCAAACATATGCCACCCAATGGTGTGCTGATCATGAAATAAGCAAAGATCTATCACAATGAACTGAAAATTGAAGGGAACTGTGAACATTAAACGGGCTAGTTGCAGAAATTTGAGAAAAGGCACAGCATTAAATTTTTAAAGATTTGTGGTGTTAAAGCATCTGCTGATCATGAAGCAGTGAAGAAATTCATTGACAAATTTGCAAGCTCATTGTTAATGAAAATCTGATGCCAGAATGAGTCTGTAATGCTGATAAAACTTCACTGTTTTAGCATTATTACCCCCAGAAAGACACTGACTATAGCTGAGACAGCCCTATGAGGATTAAGAATTCCAAGGATGTTAACTGTACTGGGATGTGCTAGTGCAGCAGGCACACATAAGAGTAAACTTGCTGTGATAGGCAAAATTTGCATCCTCAATGTTTTTAAGGAGTGCATTTCCTACCAGCCCATTATTATGTTCACAAAAGTCTTAGATCACTAGGAACATCTTTTCTGATTGATTTAACAAACATTTTGTACCAGTGGCAGGAAAGCTGGACTAAATGTTGACTGCAAGATTTTGCTACTCCTTAACAAGTGTTCTGCTTAACCTTCAGCTGAAATTTCCATAAAAAATATAGTTTATGCCATATACTTCTCTCCAAAATGTGACTTCATTAATTCAGCCATGGGACCAAGCTATCCTTAGAACAATAAAGAGTAAATACAAAAACGTTTTGTCAAACATCATACTAGCAGCAGTGAACAGAGATATGGGTGTGAAAGATTTTCAAAATGACCTTAGCATGAAGGATGCCATATGTGTTGTTGCCAACACTTGGAACACAGTGACTTAGGACATAGTTGGGCATGCCTGATGCAGCTTCTGTCCCCTGATAATGTTCAGTGATGATGAAGGTGATAAAGGTGGTAACTTGGGAGGATTTCTTATGTCAAGTGAAGAAAAAATGATAATCCACCATTTAAACATGCAGAAACATTCCTTCAGAGTTCATGGGTAAGCTGGAGGAAGTGTTTACTGAGGAGGTTTCTAACACTGATAATGGGGCTCCAGTTCCTCATTCATTGGCTAATGGTGAAAAAGCTGAAATGGTTCTGATGATCGTGAAAATGGTAACGATGATGATGCTGTTCATACTACAGAAAAAGTATGCATAAACAACATCTGATGGGCATATTGAAGGGCTAGATCAATCTACACTCATAACAGATCAGACTTCGTGTCAGTTTATGAAACCAAAGACAAACTTCTAAGACAAAAACCATTGTTAATGAGCAGATGACTCTAGAGGAAATAATTTTAAAAGTCGTGCAGCAGAACACTTACTTATACCAAGAGGACTCACTTCCTGGGCCTTCAACTGCCTCTGATGTTTCTTCTCACCTAAAAAAATGAAATATAGCATGTAGGTACCTTTTCATCAAAACACAGCATCGTAGGTGGAGACCAAAAGCCCACAGCTGTGTATTGTTACTATTGTTTGATAGCTAATGCACGCATTCTTGTGATGCTACTGTGCTGCTTAGTTATCCTGAACATATTATTTTTTACTGCTAAAGATGTCATATTTTTTACTTTATCTCAGTATGGTAAAGATCATTGGCCTCTCTGTTCCCTTATTCTTTCTCCTTCTAAACAGAAGTATTGGCTGGGCACGGTGGCTCACACCTGTAATCCTAGGCCTATGGAAGGCTGATGTGGGTGGACTGCCTGAACTTAGGAGTTCAAGACCAGCTTGACAAAGAGTGAGACCTTGTCTCTACTAAAAGTAGAAAAAACTAGCCAAGCATTGTGGCAGGTGCCTATAGTCCCAGCCACTTGGGAAGCTGAGGCAAGAGGATCTCTTGAGCCCAAGAGTTTGAGGTTGCTGTGAGCTATGACACCACGGCATTCTACCCAGAGCAACAGAATGAGACTGCCTCAAAAAAATGAACAACAAAAAACAAACAAACAAAAATCTCCCAAAGTATCTATCATGGTTGTGCTGTCCTTGTTCATACATTTCATGTTGGATGTATGATGGACAATTAACTTGTCATTTTAGTACATAGATCTCTAGATTAAGAGGAGCATACTAAACCTATTAGTTTAAAAATAACTAGTTAGATTAAAAAATTAGTTAAATCATAAAATCCTGGATTTTGAACCTGTTTCATATTTTGATGAGCTTTTGAGGACTCTTGAGAAAGTGTGACTATATTTTGTATGTGGAAGAAACCTGAATATTTTGTAAAAGAGATCAGAATGGAACAGTTTGGATTATTTCTCAGCAATGAATCACTACCTTCTCCCTGCTCATCAAAGCTTAAAATGGGACAGGATGGTAGAAGTTGACATGTTGCTGTTCTTCTACTCTCACTGTAAGAACAAGCTCCAGTTATCCCAGATGAATGTGAGACATGGGGAGCAAAGCTGAAGGAGGTATGTTAGTGCAACTATGGTGCTTCACAGAGTTCTTTAGTTCTTCCTGGGCTCTTACCTATACTACTTCTTTCTTGTAATGAATGATTCTAAGCCCATGTAACTGTATGACTTGGGTGGACTGATTGAACTCAGCTCATAATCGGGGTTTCATAGTTATGAGGGGCCAATAGTATACTAGAAATTATTTTTTCAAAAGGTGTGGAATGCCCTTATGTAGATGTCATGGCTTTGCTAAAGAATCTATGGGTACTGTGTTGTGATGCATCCCCTGGTGTTTGCTATAAACTCCATACCACTTTCTTTTCCCATCACTGACACTTCCAACACCATAGAATCTGTTAGACGATAGAGTTCAAGAGGAAGCACTGTTCATACCACAGTTTCTGCCTATTGTAGAGCCCCTTCCTGAGCCAGCCACACTAAAGTTGGCACTTTTCATATCACCTGGGACGTGGTATGAAGATGTATTCCTAGGAATGGAATGTGTTACTTCCAGAAACCAAAGAGAGCTACCAGGCATTGTGCTTCCTTACTTGTAGTTGGGGGGCTAGATACAGAAATTTGTTTTTACTATGGAGGGGATTCCTGGCACACCTCTGATCACTGAATTTCTGGAAACTTACAAAGTGTCAGGTTGCTTTATCTTTGTAATTTATCTTCTATCCTCTGAAGGATATCATCTTACCAAGACATTCAGCATGGTAGTTGCTTTAGCTTACCTCATCTGATTAGCATGACATCATAGATGTGTATGATCAGTATGAGATCCTATAGTATACCTAAATGGCCCATATCTCTTTAGATTTTATTATCAATAAGCATGAGAGTTAACTTTAGCCCCAAGATAAAACTGAAAAGAAATGTTTTTGCTCATTCTAAGTGAATGTAAGAAATATCTGGCCCTCTTTCTTGATTAGTAAAGAATGCATTTGCCAAACTGGTGGCTACTATACAATATCTAGCCTACAGTCAGGGCTATAACTTGGTTGAGACTATGGCACTCTATAGTCTTTTTCAGGATTTATCTGCTTCTTAAGGGTTCATGGACAAATCAAATGAAGTTAGGATAGGAACTACCAGTCCCATATCCTCTAGATTTTAAAGAATGACACTAATCTCTGCCATTGCCTTCGAGAACATGAGATTGCTCTTGGCTGTGGCTTGGGGGCAGTTTCAGAAGCTCCCACTTGGCATTCTGCACAACAGTAGTTCTTACCCTACAGACCAACGATCTAGCTTGAAGGTGAAAACTGCCTACTATTTCAAATCAGTTATACACTTGGAAAGCAAAAAAAAATTGACCCACTGCAAGCCAGATTTAATCCTGTGTCCATTGATTTTCTGGTCCCTATATACTTCATTCTAATGTTGAGGTCAGGATAGCACTCTGGATCTCTGGGTATCAATGTCAAGATTTCCTGGAGGAATCTTTGCAGTATATAATTTGCTGCAACATGGTCAGATCTTTATCAAATAGACTTGGCCACCTCTCCATGCAAAGGGCTCTGGTCTGAAAGTTGGGTTAGGCCCAGTAACTGAGTAGGGAGACATGATGTTTTATTGGTACAACTGGCTTAAGCCTCCTGCTTTTCCAACCTTGCTATGTTCAGAAACAACCTTTTTGGCTTCCCATCTATTTCACTCCTCAGATACCACGTAGAATTAACCATCTCCTTACCTCCCCATAAGTCAATCCCTGTTGGCTTCTCCTCTAACCTTACCCGTCATTAGAGAATTGAGGCCTTCAAGCTTCTGAAGGTTAAGAATTTCTATCTACCTGTGTCTACTGCTTTGGGGCCCCATCATTTCCACTATATTAATAAGCCAAGTTTGTCAATAGCCATGCCTATTGTCAGTCCTGACCTGTAGAAGAGGGCTATCACCAAAATTGTCAGCACATTCTTGATGCCCTTATGAACAGTGTCCTCTTCATCTCCCCCTTGGACTATACAATCTTCTGCTGGATCTTCCTGCTGCTGATAATACATCTATTATAGCACACTCGCTTCCCTGAGCCTGAGGCTTCTAATCATTCCTATATCTTTTAATCTTCTAATTTTCTAATCATCCCCATCTTTTATACCAACTCGGACATTTCTATTGTGCTCAGCATGGACTATTGTTCTCAGATTTCTAAGATTACTCTATCAGCAACTTTGTCCCAAACCCTATAATTTCTTCCAAGCTATGATACCATATCTCAAAACGGTGTCCAAACTCAGTAAATGATTCCTAATTCCTGAGAACCTTCAAGATTCTTTTCCATCTTCTTCCAGCAAAGACAGGCTAATTCTTGCACCTTCTGTGGGAGATAGTCTTTTCCCTTCCTCATGGGGTGTAACACTTCCTCAGGGTGGGCTTTTTCCATGGATACTGGCCTGGTAGCTGGGAAAGGAGATATAGGCAGCTCCTGATGTGGGCACCTGGTGGCTTGCAGGAGAAAGGCCTTTGCAGTATCTTCCCTAGCAGGAAGAACTCTAGCTCTTATTAGGGAAAGGTAGACAAACTCTGATGACTCTGAGATTTCAGGAAAATCTATGGAGACACAATCTCCATGACATCTACCCGGTTATTTCTGGAACCAAATTTCAGGGACTGAAATTTTTCCAACCAAGGTCTTGGCCTTAGCCTGTTAGCTGAGAATTTCATGTTTGACGCTCTTTGACCCTCACTTTCAGAGCCTGCATTGACTCCTCAACTGAATGTCATTACCCACTGCAGGAAATAATGGACTCTTTGTAAGCTACCAAAGAAGCTCTCCAGTCAACATGCTTAACTTCTGGCTGTCTGTTAACTACCCTCAATTTCTTTCTGTCCTACTGTGCAGGGTTAAGGCAACTTAATAATAACTAGCCAACCCCATTGTCCTGTGTGCCTTGTTATCTATTTCTTTCAAATGCCTGAATGCATTCCCTTTCGCTAGGACACTTTCCAGGGCCACAATAGTGAACATTTTACCAATTGGGTTGCCACCTTATGCTAAGAGCTGCCTATGACCCATATACCACAGCCAGTGGATTCATATACCACAGTCTGAGATTCAACCCCATACACCACCTTACCACCTGCCTTCATGGACTACTTCTAGTGACAACTGTATCAGTTTGGGTTCTGCAGAAAACAGATATCAAGATAGTGTGAGAAATGCAAGAAGACATTTATCAGGGATAATACCCATGAACAACAAAGGATTGAAGGAGCAGGCA
>NW_003852450.1:175053-177675 GCF_000181295.1 Otolemur garnettii | reverse complement strand
TCTTTGAAGGATGACCTGAGCAGTGCCCTTCCATCGCCGCCACAATCTTCCAGCAGAACAAGCCCAGAGGAATCAAATGTATGTCAGCTTTGCTACATTTATTGCAGGACTACTGTGAGTCAAACAGACTGTTAGTTGACAATGATACAAAAATGTCTATACATCTTGTCACTCACAGTCTGCAGAGGATGAAGACACATAAAATATTAAATACGGCACTAGTTGATGTCGGTACATGCAAAGGTTTCAAGAGAACACATAGAGCTTGATTTCTTCTGCCTTGGCCAGTGAGGGAAGGCTTCATACAGATGTGCCCATTGAAGGAAGCACAGGAGTTTGTCTTGCAGGTCATGGGGCCAGGGCATTCCAGACAGAGGGGACTGTATCCTCAGAGTGCCTATTGCAGTCACTTGACTGTGATAGGAGCCCAATGACTGCATGCTAAAACAAGCCTGGTGTTAAAAGTGGGAGTCTTTAGGTTGTCAGCTACAGAAACTAAATCAAGTAAAATGAGGTATTTTAAGGGATGCCAGAAATCTCATTGTATCTATAAACCAAAAATTAAAAATAAATATTCCTGGATCCCATGGGTATTATAACTGAGTACTTAGAAATTCTTCCTAGTTGAAGCACTTTCTGCATCTTTTGTCCTGCAGTAGTCACATCCCCTGCTTTCCTCCACCCGTCTGCTTCGTGGCTTTGTCCCTATGAGCTGGATCTACCCCTTAAAGCTCCCCATGCCTCAGGCCCAGTCACCTTTCCTCCTAGTCTACATGATCTTCCATCTCCAGCACTCTCCACCAATTAACAAGAGACCCTCACTCTTTGTCTCTTAGAGTGGTGATGTCTACAACTTACTTTGACATCCCTAAAAAATAAAATGAATTGTTAGATCACTAGAAGAATGGCTATAGGGATAGATATGTGATAGATATGGAAAAAATGAATTTAAATATTAATTATAGAATCCAACAGTGGGTTTATAGGTATATGATGATAGAAACAAAGTGAAATGTTAATTACAGAATCTAAGGGTGGGTTTATTGGCATTTGATGTGTAATTCTTTCACCTTTTCTAAATGTTTCAAATTTTTAATAATAAAATTATGGGGGAAAAATCAAATATTCAAAAGGGCAAATCTAACTGGCCTCGTTAATCTCTGTGCTGGGTTTCGTGGGTCCTGGATCAGGTGATGTGTTGGCTGGCTACTTTTTGATCAGGTTTAAATTAAGTTTGATTCCTGTTTTAATCAACCATGGCCATGGGGACAAGAAGCCAGATGATACAGAAGGCTGCTTCCCCAAGGGGCTGTGTGCAAGGCTGGCACTGTGGAAAAATGTCTCCACATCAGGTTTCATGGAAATAAGGGAACAATGAACAGTGGAACTAGGTTTCTACCATATTCAAGATAAGGGCCTTGTACTCATGGATGTAAAATTTGGGGAGCTAAGGGGAAAAGAAAAATTATGTAGTACTCTAAATGCCACTCAGAAAAGGGTGTGCCTGCCCCTCCTTTTGCCTACCCCCTCTGGCCTTCCCTCCACCACAGACTCCATCACCTGGGGGGATGGCACCCTCAGTCTCAGCGACAGGCAGATTGCTCTTATCTGCCAGGAAGGAGTGAGCCTTGATTTAAGCATCTCTTAGATTAGGACTAGAATGAGATATAAGCGAGGCCAGGGTAAGAAGAGAGGGTGGCAGAAGGCAGGAGAAACATGTAGGATAAAACAATTTTTATCCACTGACAAAATATAGATGGTGAACTCGGAAGTTTTCTGCCATAATAAACAAGATGAAGAAGTGCAAGCAGTGGACATATAACTTTATGACCTGTGAAATTGAATTGCTGCTTGCGGATTTTTACCTTTTGGTGGACAATGAGGAACTTTGTCATCTCAGGCAAGCATGGGTCATAAAAGCCACTAGGAGGAGAGGTATTGGGCCTGTCTGATTAGAATCTAGGAGGCCTTGGTTTCCTAGCCAGGGTTTATATATCTGAGCTTCACCCAGTTTAAGCTATGAGCTCAGTGAATTACAGGGCTTCACAGCCTCAACAGCTCCATCTCACTCATCGTAAACACCAGGGAAAGGCAAGGCCACCCTCTTAAATCAGTGTCCTGAGATAGAAAGTAAGCCCTGACCCAAGGGGGGCAAAAAAGACAGGACAGAATTCCCTCAGTGATTAAGCTGATTAAGATCTGAGATCCCACTGAGTGACATTTCCTTCACTCATCCCTGGGTTGCCATAACTATATTTGCAACTGACAAAACAATGAAACGCATCACCCCTCCTCTATCTTCTCTCTATAATAGCTGGAAAAGGGGCTTACTTTTTCTTAGGTATAGGCAAGATGGTAAGAAAAGATGTGATCCTTGTGGAGTCCTTCCAGGGAGTGTGATTAGAATTTTAAGCTCTAACTCATTCGATTCTACTTATTTTACTTCCTAAGCATTTTTTCAAGCTTTCAGCACTTTTTTATCTCCTTTGCCTCTTCCTCCTTCCCCCTAGTCACTTGGATCATAGTGAATGACCAACTATTTTTCCTGCCTGTCTTAACACTTCCTCCAAAATACTTGCTGTGAACTATCCATGGAACATGTTTGAAAAGAAAAGAAAAGAA
>NW_003852450.1:172755-174652 GCF_000181295.1 Otolemur garnettii | reverse complement strand
ATCTAAATGCTGTCCCCAGGCAATGGATTTTTGGAGGAATTTGGGTTCCTTGGGACTGAAAATACAACAGGGATTTTCTACCTGAGTCTACAAAAAAAAGTAGGGCAATTTAATCCACTCTAGAAAGGGAGGGATTAGATGTGATGAGACTTGAAGACAAGTAGAAAGGAAGGCCAAGACTTGAGGGGCCCAAGGCTGGAACCAAAATCATGAGTCAGGAACAAATGTGATAGGAGGGCTGGTGAGTAAAGTGAGGTGATTTGAACAATAGGCTCAAAAGCCAAATGGTAGTTATGTCTTATCTTTATGTATAAGTAGATATGTAGCAGGTGAATGATGGAGAACACCTTAAAGAACTATAGCAAAGCAAACAATGATTTAGAAGAGGAAAAATATTTTAGCATCTTATAATGGGGACCTCACTTTAAAATAAACATATTTAAGGGCAGTGCCTGTGGCTCAGTGGGTAGGACGCCAGTCCCATACACCAAGGGTGGTGGGTTCGAACCTGGCCCTGGCCAGCTAAAACAGCAGTGGCAACTGCAAGAAAAAATAGCCAGGTGTTGCAGCAGGCACCTGCTGTCCCATCTACTCGGGAAGCTGAGGCAAGAGAATTGCTTAAGCCCAGGAGTTGGAGGTTACTGTGAGCTGTGATGCCACAGCACTCTACCAGAGGTGACAAAGTGACACTCTATCTCAAAAATAAATAAATAAGTAAATAAACATATTTATCATGAAATTAGTGAAGCTAAACATCCAGCATCCTTAGTGAAGCTAAACATCCAGGACCCTTTCTTACATGGGTCCCTTTTAATGTTCTAAATACAATTTTTTGTTGCTAATGGTGTGTTCTTTGTCTTGTATTACCTTCAGGGCCTAGAAAATCTGCATTATCTCTACCTTTTAGCATTGCCAAGCTAAGTAATCTAATAAGGTTAGCCAAAGTTTTCTATCTCAAGCATACAAGTATTACTCTCCATTAGAAAAAATGTCTCAAGTTAAATTCAATAAGCCCTTAATTGAAACAGCCATACACAAAGGAGCTTGTATGTCTAAGCAAAGAAAAGAAAACAGAAACAATCTCAGAAGCCAGGAATACCCATTCTTGCCATGGATAACAATTGTTTCCCATTAGATCATAGTC
This sequence comes from Otolemur garnettii, assembly GCF_000181295.1. Classification (NCBI taxonomy): domain Eukaryota; kingdom Metazoa; phylum Chordata; class Mammalia; order Primates; family Galagidae; genus Otolemur; species Otolemur garnettii. Next base: position 173,508 of record NW_003852450.1, on the reverse strand, counting down.
ATAAAATCAAGTGATATCACTCCAGTGTCAGAGTTTATAAAGCAAGAAAGGATGAGTTATGTATATGAAAACCAAAGAGATCCAATTAAGGAAATAAGTTTATGTGCACATACGTGGGAGAAAGAGGGAAAGAGAGATGGAGGGAAGAAGGGATAAAGGGAGGGAGGGAAGGAGAGAGGGAGGGAGGAAACAAAAGAAACAAGAAAGTAAAGTAAGACATAGAGATGAAATATGTAAATAGATGACTCAGAGGAAGAAAGACGGAAGAATAAAATCAACTTAATTCAAAACAATGATCTGTACCTGCCAAATAAGTTTCTCCTTGCCTTCAGTGAAGGCTCAAGTAGAATAAAAACCAATATCTCAAAAATCCAAAGGGAATGAAGAACAAAGTTTAGCAATAATCCAGTAATAGAACAATAGTTCATATTAGTCTGGGTCACTGTGGTGTCAGTCCAGACATATTAAGCAATAGCAAGGTGGAAAAGGAACCCCACTCAAGGTGTGTGTGTGTGTGTGTGTGTGTGTGTGTGTAAAATCAGGTTGAAATATAAATTAAAGTTACATGGCTACCTTACCTGCATGATTTGAGACTTGAGAAACACCATGAAGACATGCCAGAGCAAATATATTTTTCTGAATCAGCTAATAGGCTGCCTGAACTTCCATCCTTAGAGTAGCATATTGGAGGTTAAACATTCCCTACAAGTGGTCTTTGTACAAAAGGCAAATGCCCTTGATAGGGTCAACACA
>NW_003852450.1:159092-172568 GCF_000181295.1 Otolemur garnettii | reverse complement strand
CTTTACTATTCTAAAGGTTATTTAGTCAAACTAGTCCTGGGGCATCAGCAAAACTGGCACTGCCTGCCTGGTGATGGAGCTGCCACCATCACGTTCTTGCCCATGAGGAGTTGCTGAAGCCTGTCCTCACTGCTGTTGGGTCGGCAGCCACTGGAAAATTGACAAAGGAGTAAAAATCAAAAGGCAAAGTCTCGTTTTCATTTGAGCATTATGAGAGCAAATGAAAAAGATGAGAATCACAGGCTTTTTATTTGAGATGCTGGATTTTGAGGAGGAGGAAAATATGGGATATCTTAGTCCCCTTTCCAGCTCAGTGATGGTGAAAATAAAGCTTCGGGATGATCTATAATGTAAAAGTTGGGAGATGACTTTGTTTCGGGGGAAAAACAGCTCTGGAACTTATGAATGTCAGGCAGTCTCACAGATTGCTCACAGGAGAGGAAGGATTGGCAACACCATTGCTCAGAGCTTGACAGGATTAATGGCTGGGGAGGAGGAGGATGTACACTTGTAGACCTGACAGGATCCTTCATCAAATACAAGACCACCTCGTGAAGAAGTGAGCAGCATGGGAGGGGCCCCTGGCTATGGGAAAGAGCAAAGTCAGTGTAATAGGAAACATACCAATTGGCCTCATGGTTGGGGGAAATTGTGGGGACCTCATAAAGGAGATGGGACGAGGAAATGAAACAGGTGAAACTACAGAAAAAAGTAACTTTTTGACTCACTGACTCTCATAGCTGAAAAGAACCTTCTATTGTCACCCAATCTCTTCACTCTACAAATGATAATAATGATAACATCTAACACAGTCTCAGTACCTACTATAGTACCAGGTGATTGAATATATAATTTATACAAATTATCCCATTTAATCCCAATCAGGCTTTTATAAAATAGGTGCTACTATCAAAATTTTACAGAAGGAAACAGAATTTAAAGAGTTTAAGTGGCTTGCACAAGGTCGTTCAGTTAATGAGTTATAGACCCACTTTGATCCAGCATCTGCACAGCTAACCTCCAGGCCATGAGGTCCCAGAAGACATAGAAACCCATGCCACAGCTAGTCAGGGACTGAACCAGGCCCAAACTCATGTCCTCCAATCCTTAATGTAGAGCCCTCAAATCACTAATCCCTATTGCTTCCTCATGAGCTAGAATGAACAAAGTCTCAATTATGTCTCCCAGGTGCTCATTATATAACACAGCCCAGGCAGACAATTAGTACTGAACCTCTCTGCTCACTTGCAATTGCCTGGGAATCACCCAGATTTCTGAGAGAAATGTACATTTGCTTGCATTGGTGCATGATAGAAGATTCTGGCATCTGAGAGAAGATGCTGTAGTTCATAATAAACAATGATAACACAAGCTCAGACAATTAAGTTTGTAAACTCATCCTAGATAAAGTGCTAAATACCTCATTGCTGAATACCATGACGATCACCTTTAAAATACTCCCCTTAGGAAGCTATGTCGCTGACACTGATTCCTAGCCTACCCCTCAAAGCACTTTTTCTAAGATGAGTTTGTGAACTTAATTGTCAAGCCTCATACAATGATAGCTCTGATGCCCATTCCAGAAAAAAAGAGTTCCAAAATTGCTTTGAAGGTTGGACTAGGTACTACCTTCAGTGCATAGCTTTCCAAGGAGAGCACTTTGAAGGTGACCATAGTGACATTCGGTAAGCAGATATGTAGCACGTTTTTTAGAATGAGTTCATGAACTTAATTGTCAGACTTTGTATATCTCTGGAAATTGGACACCTACCAGAAGCAGCATCTTTGAATTCTCACTTCTTAGAAAAGTGAAGGTAACTGGTTTTTACTGAGGGAGCACATTTTCTGGGTGAGTAGCTATAAAAGAAGACCTTGAAAAATTATTTAGCCCATTGCCCTTCCTTCAGGCAGGATGACATTTAAACTATCTTTGAAAAATGATTTGTTTTCTTTTCCTTAAAAAAATAAAAACAACAAGGACTTCCACAATACTTTTGTGTTAAAAAGGTCATTTGTCCTGAAGGTCAAAAGCGTCTTTTGAATATCTAACCCAAAACATTCTAAGGAAATATTCTCTATTTTAGTTAGTTCTCTCCCTCAGGATGAACATTAACTATGTACATAGCACAGTTCCAGAACTGGGGATCTAATGGTCCTGGCCTTCCTGGGGGTAATGAAAACCTTCAGCTATGTTTGAGATATGTGGTCTGTGTGGGTGGGATGAACAGCCTAATTAGTGGGTACGGGAGTTTGAGTGTAATCTACAAAAGTGAAAATGGTGTTTGATTATTATTAACCCCAAACCAATAAACAATAAATCTGGAGGGGAAATGAGGGGATAGACAAGACGACTGACCAGAAACATCAGCTGCCAGATCACATCAGGAAGAAGAAAAAGTTTTAGATGAAAAGGAAAAAACAAACAATCATACATCAAGTGTAATTCTGAGGAAAAAGTGGCAGAAGCTACAAGAGCTTTTTGTTCCACTCCACAGAACAAGAATGAGTAAGATATCCTAGAGGACAATTGCCAAGAGGCTTGATGTTCAAGGAGAAGTGTAGGTAGAGTGATTTGTTTCTCCCTCCATCATATCTCTGGGCGTCAGCAGGCTCCCAAGCTTCTGGAGAGATTTTCTACCCTCTCAAATCCAAGATCTGCTTCTGCCAGTGAACTGGGAGCTTCTTGAAGACAAACCATCAGCCCGATAGTCCCCCTTGGGTTACTTCCCATCAGCACAGACCTGAGCTGAGATAACAGGTGCCATATTGCTTCTCCATCCATTGTGTACCTTTGCCCTCCCACAGGTTATCAGAGGATAACTGAGGAGTTTTTATCTTGCTTGTTTCCACACAAATATTTCCCAACTCCAATCCACACTGTGGAAGCTATAGAAGACCAGTGGCTCACAAGGCGTCTCTTTGACCCCAGAGTCTGGAAATTACAGGTGAGCTACCTTTCAAAGAGAAGGGCAGAGATGACCAGAGTGCTAGCATTCCTCTTTCTAGACTCTTCTTTCCCCCACCCACTCATAGCTGATGAGAGAGATGACTGAGCTGCGACTTCCCCCTGTTAGTACATCTACCACCTTGGGACTTCCACAAAAAGTGAGGCTCAAACTTTTCCTCTTAAAACCTGCAGAGGACTAAGAGGTTTTCAGACTGTGAGCTCCCTGCCCACCAGACCTCCCTAGTGCTGCTTACCCAGCTGCTTCATCAGAGCAGTGCCCACTCTAAGCACCCCATGGGTAACTCAAGACCAGCACACTTCTCCCTGGCATGATCAGGGATTGATCTAAGGCTAGGCCTGAACCCAGATCCCATACCCCCCCCAGACTTGATCATGTTGCTTCAGAGCATGGAAGGGAGATTAGTCAACAAATCTCTGAAAGTGAGGGAGCCCAGATGGGCAGCACTAAAGAGAGCAGTGTGGGTCCCAAACACAGTGCAGACATGGAATGTATCTCCTCCAACAGGGAGGCCATGCTCTCAGCCCAGGGTAGGATCCTGGACAGGGAAGCTCTCAGCCCACAGTGCCATCATGGGAGAGCTCAGCTATTTCAAGTTCCTGCCTACCGTCAGATGCCAAAAGATGACTATGAAGCAAGGGAGGGAAGAAAGAGTAAAACTCATTCTTAACAGCCAGACTGTGAATCTCAGATGGCCCTGCCTCTATAAGCAGCCCCTTACTGGTGGCTTTCCCCAGAAGCTGGGAGCAGATCTTTGACAACTGCCAAAACATCTGCCTTATCAGATTTTGTGGCACTGGAGGGCAGGCTCACCCAATCTAGCCTCATCTAACTGGTTCCCCTAATTGCCTTTGCTGTAGCAGAGAATAAGGACTGGCCTGAAAATTTCAGGATCTCACCCACCACCCGGGACATTTGAGTGCTTGTGAGATGGTCACAGGTCCTAAAAACAATAATTCAGCTTGTTCTTCTAGCAAACACTGCCTGCTGGTCTAATATTTCCTGACTCAAACATACAGGATATGGTTGATTATCATCCGCAAACACCACCTATTCTCTCAGAGATTAAACTGTGTGAGCCAATACAATTCACATTGCTAAGAAGACCACAGGGCTGGGGAAAGACAAAGGATTTTAAAGACCTCTATCATCTCTCATCAAAGAAAGCCAGTGAATCTGCCCACATACATGGTTCACCAATGTCGCAGCCTACAAACAAGCAACTGAGGATATTCATAACCAAGGGATCCATCCAGAACCTAGCTTACCATTAAAGCACCCATATCCAGAACCTAGATCACCATGAAAGCACTCATAACCAAAGCCAAAGCTTCTTACCCAACATATGCTACAGACACTACATTAAATGTAGGAAGGAACCCCATTTTAACCAAGAAAAAAATCCAAAAAAAAAAAAAAAAACACAACAAAAAAGAAGGGACAGCTTCCTCAGATGAAAAGGAATTAGTGAAACACACACACACACACACACACACAAAAGAGCAGTGCATGTGGCTCAAAAGAGTAGGGCACTGGCCCCATATGCCAGAGGTAGCAGGTTCAAACCTGGCCCCAGCCAAAACCTGCAAAAAAAAAAAAAAAAAAAAAATCAGAGTGAAAGAATGCTCCCAAAGGAGAACATCAGCTCTCTAACAATGGATGTCAACCAAAATGAACATATTGGAATGACATATAAAACATACTAAATATGTATTATAAGAAAATTCAATGACATTTAAGAGAAAATTGAAAGCCAACTCAAAGAAACCAGAAAAACAATTCATGAAATGAATGAAAAATGCACTAAAGAGATTAACATGTTAGAAAAATAGAACTTCTGGTAATGAAAAATTTATTTAAGGAAATACAAAACACAGTGGAAAGTTTAAGAATAGACTAGACTAGACAGAATAAATCACAGAGCAAAACATCTCCTTTGAATTAAATCAGTCAGTCAAAAATAAAGAACAGAGAATGAAGAGGAATGAATAACATTTACAAGAAATATGGGATTGAGTAAAACAGCCAAATACAAGACACACAGACTTCCCTAAGGACGTAGACAAAAACTTTGGAAAGCCTGTTTGAGGGAATAATTGAGAAAAACATCCCTGGTCTTGCTAGAGATTGACACTTCCAGGTATAAGAAACTCAATGAAGGAGTTTCATTGTAGAGTCATTGTAGGAGGTTCATTGTAGAGTCAATCACTAAGACACATAGTCATCAGACAGCTCAAAAACAACACAAAAGAGGAATTCCTGCAAGCTATAAGGCAAAACCATCAAGTAACTTACAAAGGAAAACCCATTGGCTGACTGCAGACTTCTCAACTGAGACTTTACAAGTCAGAAGGGATTAAGGCTCCATCTTCAGTCTTTTTAAACAGAACAATTATAAACTTAGAATTTTGTATCCTGAATTTTTGTATCCTGTATATTAATTTTCATATATGATGGAGGAATAAGGACTTCAGGACAAGCAAACACTGAGGGAATTTGTCAAGACCAGACGTACCCTGTATGAAATACTCAGAACTAAATTATACATGAGTTAGCACAATAGATATCCACCCAGTGTAAAACCAACCAAAAGTGGAAGCTCAGCATTCACTGAAAACAGTAGAACAAGAGGTAAAATACAGCAATAAGGTACTACCAAACAGGATGAACAGAACAACATCCCACATATCAACACTATCAGTCAACGTGAATGGGTTTGAATGCCCAACTCAAGAAACATAGGCTGGCAGAATAGATGAAAAAATACAAACCAAATATCTGCTGTCTCTAGGAAACACATCTGACCCACAAGTACTCATAGAGACTTAGGTTAAAGGAATAGAAAAATATGTTATGCAAATGGAAACTAAAAGAAAGCAGATGTAGCCATTCTCATATCAGATAAAATTTACCTTTAATCAACAATAGTAAAGAAAGACAAGCAAGGTCAGTACATAATGATAAAGGGAGCAGTTCAACAAGAAGACATAACAATCCTGAATATTTATGCACCTACTATACACCCAGGTTCATAAAACAAACCCTCCTAGATCTAAGCAAAGAAATAAATGGCAGCATTGTAATTTCTGGGAACTTCAACACCCCAGTGACAAAACTGGACAAATCATCCCAGCAAAAAATAAAGAAAGAAACACTGCACCTAAATGGAACTCCAAAACAAATGGGCTTACCAGACATTTACAGAACATTTTACCCCCGAACTACTGAATACACACTCTTTTCATCAGCACATGGAACATTCTCCTAGACTGATGATATCTTAGGCCACAAAACATGTCTTAATAAATTTTAAATAACAGAAATTATACCATGTGTTTTCTCAGACCACAGTGGAATAAAACCAGAAATCACCTCTGAGAGAAACACTCAGTTTTACACAAAATCATGGAAATTAAATAACATGCTGCTGAACAATTATTGGGCCAATAATGAAATTAAGATGGAAATCAAAAGATCCCTCAAACCAAGTGAAAAAGGGGACACAAGCTATCAAAACCTATGGGATTCAGCAAAAGCAGTTCTAAGGGGAAAATTCATTTCCTTAGGTGCCTACATGTAAGACAGAAAGATTACAAATCAACAATCTAATGTCATGTCCGAAGGAACTAGAAAAGGAAGAACAAACTAATCTCAAAGCTAGTCGAAGGAAAGGAGAAACTAAGGCCAGGGCAGAACAAAATCAAATGGAAAACAAAAAGCAACACAAAGGATTAATGAAACAAAAAGTTGGTTCTTTAAAGAGATAAACAAAATTGATAGACCTTTTGCTAGATTAACCTGGAACAGAAGAGAACATGCCAAGAGAGACAAGCAGTCACATAAATACGTGGAATCCAAAGTAGAACAAAACGTTAGACTCAGACTGAATCTAAGCTGTGATTCTAGTCAGATTACCTCTTTTGATTTTATCTCTCCACTCTCAGTTGGCAATCCCATCTATGTGTGTAGCTTCTAAGACCATCCATATGTCTATGACTCCTGAATCTTTATCTTTGCTCCAGACCTCTCAATTTAACATCAGACTCATAGAGCCGAATCCTTACCAAATATTTACACTGAAGTATCTTTCTCTCTCTCTCTCTCTTCCTATCTCTCTCTTTCCCTCTTTCTCTCTCATAAAAACACACACACGGATGCATGTGTACACCTGCTTGCACACACACATACACACCCACACTATAATCCAAGCAACTTAAAACTTAGGAAGGAGAATAATTTTACCAATCAGACAGAATCAGATTTTGAGTTATGGCACTATCATTTGTTTGTCATCAGGTTCCTTAGGCAAGTCATATAGTGTCTTCAAATGTATAATCAGTGTTGTTTTAAGGATTAAATTAGATGATGTTGTAAAATGCAATGTCATTTGATGCCTGGCACAAACAGGCGACTATGTAAGTCACATAGTCTCACACATATACATATTAGGTGCTTATTGATTAATGAGTGGGTGGGTTGATGTAGAGATTCACTGAGGCGTTGTTATTCTACTCATATCACAAATAATCACAGTGGACAGATATAGGTATGCAATAAAAGAAGCATCAAAAAACAAAGAACTCTTCCACTCACAAGAATAAGATTTGGCATTTTGAATGGAATAGAAGAGACCCTATGAGAAACTGAGAAGAGTGTGTCAACTTTTGAATGGCACAGTTTTCCAATGCTGCTAAAAATCTATGATCATTCATTCATTCTATTATCTGGGGAACAGCTGGGCATTAACAGATGAATTGTGAAGCTAACCAAAACCTGTTAAAACGAAAGCTAGAAAGGATGTAGAGGAGTTGAGGCAAGTGAGTTAGCTTTATCCTAGACACCTGGGATCTGATACGCTTCTGTAGATCAATAGCGTATGATAGTTCGTGAATGTGGCCTTTAGCTGAGGGAAAAATTTCAGAGATACCCTGAAGTGTCACACCTGGAAGCTTCCCAATGTTAAAACATTGAACATGTCATCCAGATGAAAGCTTTCAAATAAAATTTCCCCTAGAATGTTTCACTATGAAGGATCTTTAAGTCTGAGGTACATGGTGCTTCCAAGAACTTTAGCCACCTTTAAAAAGCAATGGGAAAAGAAAAGAAAGCTTCCAGAGTGAAGAACTTGCTCTGTCTTGATGGTAGTGTTTAGTGTTTACACAATCATATATAATTACAAAGATTCACCAAACTACGCCCTTAAAATGGGTATATTTTGTTGCAAGAAAATAATATCTCAAATGCAGGAGAGAAGAAGAATCTAGAAGTAGATAAAATATTGTCCCTACCTTGATGACTAGCCAGAAAATAACTCACTAACAAAAAACATTCTGGGTCCAAGGCAATAGGAGACTGGGTGTGGTGAAAGACATGGGGACGGGGAGGGATAATGGAAGAAGTTGACTTACTCTGAGAAAAATGTATTAGAAAAATAAAATTCCAATATACTCAACTAATTCTGTAGGTCTGCAGGAACTAGCTGGCTGGAGACAGGATATGATGGGCAACGCTTGGGGGATTTTTTTGTTTTCTACACAGTTAATCTCAGACCCTCTGGCAGGATCACATTTGTTCACACAAGAAAGTAAAATGGAAATTTTTGGAAAAATTTGCTGGCTGTAACAAACAGGCTTTAAATCTCAGAGGGAGACCTCTCAAAGGGCTAGAGGCAGGAGCACTACCTCCTGCCCAGCATGAGAAAAACTACCTCAGTTCTAGAAGATATCGACTCCTTAAGGCATATAGGTACGGAAGCATCAGCCAAATATATTTGTACTCTGATAAAATCAGAAAATAGACATATTTGACACGGTGTGTCTCTTTGTATAAGTGATTTTCCCATAGCCAAAAATCCCTGAAAATAACTGTTTTCCTTATGTTGATAGGGGATGTTGTACAGAGCAAGGGTTTCAGACACCAGCGAGAGTGTGGGTGGCCACAGAACAAAGTAAGTGGGCAGGTGCATCTGTGACAGCTCCGTGTGGACATGGGTGGTCATCTCTGCAAAAAAGAAAGGAGGGATAAAGTAGAGACATTGTGGGAAAAATTATAACTCCACCGAGGATGTTTCCCCTACTGAGTTCATCCTAGGCAGCATCAAGATTAGACATTGACTCATGTAGACTAAACTCACAAGAAGCTAAAGGGTAATTCATGAATTTAAAATGCTAAGTGATGCAAATACTGGAATCCAATATTTAGAGCTCCCTCTTCCAGGCAGTGAAAACTTAAAAGCTAAATTACTTACCAGTGCTGCTTTAATCCATAAGTAGAGTAGGAAATGGATAGCCCTGAAGGATAGCTCTGAGCAGTCACAGGGGATCCTGAGGAACTGGATCCATTCAACCTGAGTCAAACTCTCCAGGACCTTGAATGCATATTTTCTTTGCCCTCAGAGTCTGTCCTCTGTATAGACCAGGTGAACAATGAAAAATTTTGGTCATTTGTTGTCCTTTCTTCAGGTCAGGCAGACCCAGTGGTTAAATGTGCCACATATCATACTAAACATTACAGCTTTTACATAAATCACACACAACCCCAGTGGCGTACCAGTTATCTCCATTCATATTTCATTGATGCAGAAACTGATTTCCATGGAGGATAGATGGTTACACAAAGTCACTCAAGTCTGGCAGAAATTTAAATCCAGATCTGTATCCCTGAGGTCATGCTCTTAAGCACCATGCTATAGGTCCTTCAGGAGGGAAATGATTCACTTCAGCAGGTTTTACTATCACCAGTCAACTGCTTCTGAGAAGCAGCCCACCACAGCCGCCCTTCCTTATCCTCCCCTTATCACTCAGCTGCCCATTTATACAATTTCTTTCTGGTTTATTCCACAAATGCATAATCATGTGCATTATGTATGGATTTTACTCCTTTAACTCTTAGAGGAGAATCATATTTTTAAGATTTGGGGGGAAAATAATAAGGACTATAAGGGGAAAAAGTCCTGAGTGACCAGCAACAGCTTCCTTTGATTCAAGAACACAGAAGCTAAAAATGGGGGTGGTTTCTGGCACACAGTCAGTAAAGCCTATGGGGCAGGATGTAGGATCCCCAGTTTGCAATGCTCGCCTGTCTTTGCAGCCAAGACTGAATGTGAAGTTTTTGCCAGATCCAATGCATTCTTCCTGGTAGGGCTGACAGTATCTAACTGGGCAGAGCAGATCCAGGCGGACATAACATGCCTGTTTCTGGATCTAAGGAGCATACAGAATTGGATAAGAGTGAACTGCAATAGGATTAACAACAGCAACAGGATTACACACTCCAGCCCTAGAAAGGCAACAGAATAGAAAGAACTTCATCTTTTCTTGCACAGATGTTTTTCCCTCTGCACATTCGTAGGTTGTAACCACCTCTGTTACATCCCGTTATCGCTCCTTCATCAGTTTTTTCATCTTGCAAAAGAGTTTATCCAATTATAGTTATTCACTTTTTTAATCACTCAAAAATTGTTTACCTACTATATGCCAGATTCTAGGGAAACATAAGTGAACCAATATGGAACTTACGTCTATTCATTGTCATCATTTTCTCTGTGGCTTTGCTCTCTTGTTTTTTGAAATAACCTTTGTGGTTATTTCACAGAGCTTGGGTAGGCTGAAGCGATAAATGTGTCATCAATCCACCATATGTACTCAGAAGTCTGATGGTCAGGATGAGGACTTATATTTCTGTCTTGGATATAGGAATATCTTTGAGAGTACCAAGGGGTTACATGAATAAAAATGTCAGCCTAATATCCCCAAACTAATGAAGTAGAAACAGTCATAATAATATGATTATTATTTATCAAAAACCCTTCCCAGTAGAAGTAGGATGTAATGTTCTTAGTCTTCTCTTTATTGACAAGAAAATTTCCCAACCTTACCCCGAAATTTCTCCCACTCATTTGATATTAGAAAAGCTGCTCAAAAGTTCTCTCTCTTTTGAAAAAGGGCATCCCCATTACCTAAACGGTGAAGTCTGAACTCCCCAGCATGGTATTCTAGGCCCTCCATGACACCCAATTGTACCACAAAATTTCTGGAATCCAATAGCTTGACAAATGTCCTCCCTCAGCCCGGTATGCCTGGTGAGAATCATGCATTCTTCTCCTCTCCTCTGAAGCAACATCTCCTCCGTTGATAGCGCAGGTCAGGTGTAGCTGTGCTGCCCTCATATTCCCAAAGTATTCGTACAAATCACATTTTAGAAACAACCATGCTATGTGGTAATGCCTTCTCAGCCTATTTCACTGGACTATGAACTTTCTTTTCTTCCTAATAAGATCCCATATGCACAGAAATTGATTAATCAAAACTCTTGGTTTATCATTTGCCTCTGCATTCAAGTTTTTGTTGTGGCTATTGAACAAAGTCCTATGTGGCTAGCACTGTGCTGGGTACTGGGAATCTAAAGAGAAGAAAACACAACCCCTGTTCTCAAATAGTTTACAGCTAAGGTCTTCTCTTTGAATCTGTAGCATTTAGCTTAGTGCCTGCCACGTGGTAAGTATCTCCTTTGAGGAAACTTTCCCTTCTAGCTGGTTCTTGAATGGTAGAGAGCCCCAGAATTTAGTTTTTGGAATGCTTAACTTCTTTACCAACACATTCTTGAAATTCTTATCTAGCCCCCAAACACATACCATCAATCTACATTTTGAACTTCAGACTTAGACATTCAACTTCCTCTTTGAAATCTCTACCAGTCTATCTCATAGGCATCTCACACTTGACAGAGCTCTTGGCCTACCTCCTGACCTGCCTACCACCAGACCTGCTTCCCCCCCTCCCCAATATCTTCTTTTTCTATATACTTAACTCAAGCTAAATTCCCTGCACTCATCTTTGACCCCTCTCTTTTGCTAGCATTCCTACAGTAAACCCATCAGAAATATTGTTGGTTTCTCCTATTTGTTTTCTCATTGTCTCTGTTCTGTTCTACATTAGAAATAAGCTTAATGAAGCTACAAATTTTGCCCATTTTGTTTATTACTGTACCCTGGCTCTTAGTATATGGGTACTCAGACATTTGTTGAATCAATTTCTAACAAATATTTGTGAAATAAAGAATAAATGTACATGGAACCTCAGACCTGCCCTCCAGATAAATAAACTTAGAGAACAGCGGTGACTGTGTTTTCACGCTAAATGAGCCAATAGTGTTATTTTCTGCTAATAATGCAGAACCAAGATATTAGACATCTAATATTTCTATAATAAAAAGAAAAACAATAAAATTGTTTTCAAATTCTTCCTTCTCATAAAGAGGGTAAATTATGTCAGAAGCATTCTGTTGAGAAGGATGAAAGAAGTCAGAAATGGGTAAAACTTATCTGATTAAAGATTCTGATCAAGTACTGACTTTTGCTGTAAAACTACTATTTATTCCAACAAAACTTGGCTTAATTTCTTTTCTAAGAAAAGGAATGAAAACCCCCAAATGGGGATCTATGCACATGTCTCTTATTTTATGCAAGTGGTAATAAATGGCAGAATATTAAGAGAGAGATATTGAGAAGCCAATGTATCTCTTCTAACGTTCTGCAATTTATTGTATCTTGAGGATCTTCATTAGGATATGAACCAAATGTGTTATGTGCACAGCTTAAAGGTTAGAGCACTAAACCCTATGTGTACCCAACAGCCCTGGATGGAAGATTACTAAAATGCATTCAGATTATTTCAATTTTTAATCTAGGGAAGAGGTTCTGATAAGAAAAGTTGGCCCCAGAAGCTGGTCCAGATTAATTTTTTCATAGCCCTCTGATGCTTGTATGAATTTACTGTTCACCCCACTTCCCCAAAGAAAAAGGTTGCAGTCTCTTTTCAGCACTTATAATCTTTTGAAGGAAATAGAAGAATCATAATTGCACATATAGATAACATTGCCATTTTCAGTCTGTATATGGAATCACATCTGAGACATTTATGGTCTCCCTCAGAGTGATTCAAAAGGCAGGTTTAACAATAAATGTCAACTCCTGTTACCTAGAGTGCCATATACAGATCACACAGTGGGCAGTAGAAAGGAAACACATTTCTGGAATAAAGTGAATTCCGCTCACAGATGGTAGTTTCCAAGAGAAAAATCTAGGAATTCAACAGGTTTGAAATAATCATGTAATGTTGTAATGCCTTCTTTGCCTGTTCCACTGGATTACAAACTTTATTTTCTTCTCAATAAGACCTCATATGCACAGAACTTATACTTCAGGACTTACCTTTAAAATGCAAAATGAATAATGCTATCAGAACTTCTGAAGGCCAGTGGAAGAAAACCAATTGAATTCTCATCTTCCAGGAAATATACCTTCTCTGGTGCCTGTGACATTGTGTGTTAGTCAAGGTCCTCTGAGAAGCAGACATCAAGGTGAGGGAGAAAACGGTGAAGGAATTTTATTAAAGGAAATGCCTGTAAGAGAAAGTAGAGGGGAACTTTAGAGACTAGGAGAGCCATTGGACACCATGCAAGTCTGAGACATCCAAAGGAAAGAGAAAAGAATAATGGTTGGATAGAAGTG
>NW_003852450.1:153713-158237 GCF_000181295.1 Otolemur garnettii | reverse complement strand
AAAAAAAAAAAAAAGAAGTGCTCTTCATCACCACACAGTCTCAGGATTTGCAGGGCTAATGGGAGCCATCAAGAGGGAATAGGAAAATCTAGTATTTCCAGGGCTTGGTCTGCCTTAGTATCCTTGCCAACCTCAGTCATTGTCTGGGAGCCACCTGTGGGAGGTGTGGTCATAGGATAAATGCAGTGATGGAGCTCAGAGTCCAGCATTGGAGACCATGGTCAACCCTGCCCCGTGGAGTAGGAGGTTTGCACAGGGTACACTCGTACCATCTACACTAAGGCAGTGTAAGACATGCAAGACAGTCAAGAGTATTTCCCAAGCACAGGACAAATTCTAATTCCTTCTTTCTTAGCAAGGAATTAAAGCTCCCAGAGAGCAATTAATGATGGTTCAGGAAAAAGACTGTCTGCTAACTTCTGATTCTAAAAAATTTGTGTTTTTCTGTGGTGGCACTTCATTCCCGAGCACTTAAAAGAGGTGAGCAGTATGAAACTTCTGAACTCCAAAGCACCACTGCTTGAGTCTCAGAGCAGGACCCTTGAGTAAGTTATCACCAAATCCTCCAATGCAGTGGCAAGTGCATTTCATTCATTTTTCTCTTCCAGAGAGCTTTTGGATTAATTTATAAATCTTAAGGCAAAAAGGAAAAGAGCATCACCTTACTTCTGAAGGCTGGCAGAACTTGGCTTTTTGAATGGCCTACCCATGAAAGATAACCAGAGCTCTCAGTGCACTGCTACTTACAGAGTGGGAAAAGCCACCTAAAGTGGGGGAAGAAGAATCTCCAAGAGTCTACAAAGGGTTCTTTCTGAGTAGAGTTCCTGAGATTTAAGTAGAAGGGAGGAAAGGAAGTTACCTGTGTATTCCATAAATAGGGCTAGTCTAAAGCCCTTTGGCAAAGCCGCATACCAGGAAGCAGAAATCTGCAGATCATCATCTTATCCCAACTAGGTGTTTGAAGGGGAGAGAGAGAGAGCAAGTGCACTGCCATGAAGCAGAGGGTACCTTTCCCATTATTTTCTAGGACAAGTTCTAAGAGGAAAGTAAATTACCCAAAATATCTAGGAAGAGCATCAGTGCACTGTAAGACCTGACCAGCTTCCAGGCCAGAAGAAAGCAGGGGAAATTGAGAAACTGAGGGACTGAATGGAGGCCAAGTGCCAGGATTTGTTTCTATTTTCCTGGACGATTTCTTCAACTAGCTTGAAAGAAAAGCTTGGCAGGGAGAAAGAGCAGGGATGAGGAGAAGACGTCACAGTCTCTTGGTAGCCAGTCCAGGAATGGGATTTCCTCCCTCCTCCTCCTCTGCAGAGGTCTGAGACGCCATACTGAGAGCTTGCCTGTCTTCCTGCCACTTCCTGGCTTGGTTGTGCTCAGAGCACAATAGGGGCTAGAGCCAGGGGAAAACCTAAAAATAGTAAGCAAAACAGACTCAACACTCTTAGATGACAGCGAAGGATAAAAGAAGGCAAAGTGGTCCCTGCTCTCCAGGGACAGGAAGGAAGGAGGTGGCAATACATCACTTGCTACTGCTGAAAGGTTTACAAAAATCCGGTTATATTTTTTAATCATCTTGCATTTTAGACCTTTAAAGTACAAATATGGATTTCAAACATATCAAGGGAACAAATTAACTTAGAAAAATGGTAATGCTTTCCAAGGTTGCACCTGCCATGAAATTGCTCCAAGTTTGCATTTTCCCCAGGTCTCCCGTGTGTCATTAGGCCAGATTGATTGCGCTCCTCCCCCGAACAGCTCCCCCATTAGAGGGTTATTGTATGGAAATTAATGGAAGGTTGGGAACATTTTTTTGCAGCTGCAGTAGTTGGAGTCAGTTTTGATTAAGCGATAGAAACCCAGCAGAAGGGGAGATCTCTTTGCTTTAGCTGCCTCCTTTATTATCACCCGAATGCAGCTTCTCCCTGTGCGGATCTTCTGCCGCTTTTTAGATCATGCTGTTTACACTGAGTCATCTTTGTGTTTTTTTTAATGTTTCCCAACTCGATTTCCCCATTAGTACTCTAATTTGATGTGAAACTTAAAAGCAGACTATTCATTCCTCATTTTCTATTTCCCTGCCTGGGTCCCTCTCCTCCAACCCCTACTCTATTCCTGCTTTTTGGAGATGCAAGAATAAAGTGGTGCCATTCTTCACCCTCCAGCCGTCTATCCTACTTATCCCCTAAGAGAAACTATTGAAGGGGCCTAAACCAGCAGTCAGAACCACGATGGCCCCAGGGGATTTCAAGGTGCAAATTAAGCCTTGGACTGGCTGCTCAGACAACTGACAAGTGAGGGCTGACAGTTTTCCTCTCCTCGGGTTCTATCAGGAGCTTGCAAATGTCCCAGAAAAACTGGGGCTCTGGCAGATTAGGAGTTGATCTGCTTGTCATGCAGGGTCAACGTCAGACTATAGCAATTGAGGGCAACAAGACATGATGGAACAGAAAAGTAAAGGACAGTTTAGGTGCAAATTGCCTGCAAAGAGGCGGGGAGGGAGTGAGAGTGGAGGTGGGGGACTGCATGACCCTCTATCACCCTTTTCTATCTACCCATTCCAGACCTCTGTATCTGGGCTCCATTCTTTTCTACATTCACTCAAGCTTTCATTCATTTTTCTCTTCCAGTAAGTATTCATTAAGTACATCTGCTAGATGCTGCACTAGATGTTGAAGCTGGGAGGTGGGAGGGTGGGGACACACACACACACACACACACACAATGAGAATGGACTCCTAGTTCAGTGGAAAAGGCAGGAATATAAACAAAAAATTATAATTTGTTAAATACAGGTAAGTGCTCTTGATAAAATTGATTAAAAATGCTTTGGGAGGTCCTGGCATGGATGGAACCCTAGCACTCTGAGAGGTTGAGGTGGGAGCATCTTTTGAGCTCAGGAGTTTAAGACCAGTCTGAGCAAGAGGGAGACCCCATATCTACTAATTAGTTACCTGTTATGGTGGGCACCTGTAATTCCATCTACTCAAGAGGCTAAGGCAGGAGAACCAGTTGAGCCTAGGAGTTTGAGGTCACTGTGAGGTAGGCTGAAGTGGCTGTGAAGTAGGCTGATGCCAGGACGCTCTAGCCTATGCAACAGAGTAAGACTCTGTCTCAAAATATAAAACATTCTTTGGGAGAAGAGTAGAGGAAATATGAAATCTGTCTGAATTGGGAAAAGTTGAGAGAGGTGGGTACCAGAGGAGACTTTTAAATGAGGTGACATTGGAACTGGTTCTCTGGTGTCCATTTACTAGAGCAAAGGTGGAGAAGATAGAATTCAAGAGAGAGAGATCAGAATGGGCAAAGGTATATTAACAAAGAGCACATCCACAGAGAAATGAATGCTCTCGAGTGGAGCAAGCACTCAGGGTGAAAAGTGGCAGGAGATGAAACTGGAAGTGAAAGTTGGATTCAAATTATGAATTAGGTAGAAGGCCTGCTGAGGGGCCAGGGCTGCACCAGTGTTGGAGATCAGCAGTCCTTGGAGGTTTTTAAGCCCACAAATGCACACTGACAGCAGTGTAGAGGATGGGCTGATGTTGGGAGACTTCAATTACACGGGGGTCACAATTGTCCAAGACAGTCCACAAAGCCTCTAACTCATCCATCTAGCCAAAGGCCTGTGTTAAGGCTTTTCACCTGTCGGAAAACAATCTCAATATCTGCTCCGTTTTCATAAACTAAGGATATTTTTTTAAGTTAACTTTTAAAAAATGCCATCTAGTAGTTTAGTAAGTTCCCTGACACATTGAATCACATCTGCTGCCTGCAGCGAGGACAGAGTCAACATTAAATAGATATTTGCCAATGGTCAAGATTGGACTCTTGGTCCTGCACTTGGCTGATATTTCCAGGACAGCCTCCGAGTGGGTTGCATAGCCCACATCATTGACCTTATGAGAGAGAGAGAGAAAATTAGTATCTGCCTTTGAAGCGTGACATCCATCCCTGAAGCTATAGTGCCTCTGCAGAACATGAGTAGGCCCAATCTCTTTTCCTAAAACGTAGC
The DNA here is from genome assembly GCF_000181295.1 of Otolemur garnettii. NCBI lineage: Eukaryota > Metazoa > Chordata > Mammalia > Primates > Galagidae > Otolemur > Otolemur garnettii. Next base: position 154,225 of record NW_003852450.1, on the reverse strand, counting down.
CCAAGATGATACTTGCATTACCCAAATCTGTTCCACCCCCCCCTCCACGTGCCCACCCACATCACTCCTTTTATCATGTTGCCCTGTCCAAGGCTCCCACCTTTCACATTCCCCACACTAGGATAAGCTGCTACGGTTGAGAGAACCTGCTGTTATCAGGAAAAAGCAAGAGCCAATTGTCCATTGCTATCTCAAATTCCCCCAGCTTAAATCAGTCTGGGGATTAACGTCGGACAGCTCCAAAATGATATTCTAGGAGCCAATTTCTCTTTCCCCCCTCATGGGCAGCCACCTTCCACCTGGCAGAGTAATCCTCAAAGCTCATTTGGGAATCCGGCTCATCTTGGCCCCTTTAATAGCCTTAAAGGGACAAGCTGATTCCCCAGGGTTGGTAATTTATGATCCTGATCTCATCCTCTTAGAAGAAAAGGAGGGAGGCTTCATCTAAGGGCTCCCTCCTACTGAGATCTTTGGCTATAATTCTTGCCTCTTTTCTTTCTTTTTTTTTTTTT
>NW_003852450.1:130118-153667 GCF_000181295.1 Otolemur garnettii | reverse complement strand
GTTGTAGGCATTGTTGTAAGAGGAAAGTTGTGATTATTCCAACTCCTGAAAAATGCTTTGGGGTGCTTATACTGTTTTTAGTTGTTCTAAAAGTAAACCATGCCTGCTGTTTTGAAAGGATAGGGTAATGCCAGGTCATGATACTTCACATGTTGGAAAAGCTAGTTCTCATGTAAAAAGCACTATAGTCACACCAGTTTGATAAAATTCTCCATAGTCAAAGACCCCATCCTTATTTCTTCTTTGAATACTTGACTTTTAGAATATCCCAGGATAGTAAACCTGACTTTAGGACTTCAAGACATCAAAAGGGTATTTCCCTTTTCCCCCTCATAGGCAGACCCAGATATGTTTTCAACCCAAGATATCATGAACAGAACTCTCTTTCTCTGCTCAGCGCCCCTCTGAGTGTAATTCTGAAGGAAACAATTTAGGCACGTGTTTGGGAAAACTTCCAGTGATTGCCCAAAATAGATGATCTCAGATGAGCTAAACACAAACAGCCCATTTGAAAAACTCATGGTGACACTGATGACAGGGACATAGATAGACCAGGAGATGCACAGGAGTCACTAGACATCCGAGGGACAGCAGCGCTAATAAGATTCTACATCCGAAAACTCAGGCCAGGATGGGAGGGCACTGGATCTGCCCAGCCCATAGGAAAAGCATTCTATCTTTTCCTCTAACATAGAGCAACCCTGGAGAATTCTGAAAGGACAAGTGTCCATTAGAATATTTCTGCCAAGTTACCCACCTCATGTTCTTCCAGATTTGGTTAGACACTGAGAAAGTAAGCATCAAGAAATTCCATCTGAACAAGAGGGGCCCTTCAAGAGTCTCAAGATCCCTTAAGAAATTCTTAAAGGAAACAGGGCATAGACTTCTCATTCAAAAATTGGGGGTAAAAGCTACAAACTCTCCTATTCTAAAAACACTTCACACATTCAGAATCTTTGTTTATAATCTCAAGAAGCTCAGGAGATCTCTGAAGCTGCATGACATGTAGCCATAAACAAGGTCATTAAGTTTGCAAACTGATCCTAGAAGTGCTACCTAACTCATTGTTGATTATCATTACTGTCACTCTTGAGGTGTTCCTCTTGGCCATCTGGGGACTGTAGTGATATTGAGCTATAAGGTATGTAGCACTTTTCCTAGAATGAGTTCATGAACGTAATTGTCCCACCTTGCAAGAAGCCTCTAACATAAGCTGCCCCAATGGTGCCTATCACAAAAATGAATCCCTACATGCATTCTTTCCACAGAGTTATATTAAATGTTTACAGAGTGCTTAGTCTTCTCCTGGATAATACAGGAGGATATGAAAGAGAAAAAAGGGACCTTACATCTCTCAAAAAAAATTTCAGTTAGATAAAAGCACCGAGAGGGAGTCCTGGCTGAATCCAAATCAAAATTGTGGGATGCCAGTGACTTTCTCCAGTGTCCGTCTCCACATATTGATTCATGTGGGAATTGGGAGCTTCCTACAGAAAAATACCTGTCTGAATTCAATATCAGGCATTCAAAGAGAATTGGGCTATTCTGAAAGACCGCCATGAGTTTGAGAAAGAACCTGACGAAGACCAAATTACAACAGAGGAGTGTGAGACCCAGCTCTGGAAGACCATCTACCCTGAGAGAAGAGAGAGTCTGGCACAGGGAGGTGAATTTAGCAACACGGAGCGGGGCTGGGGAAGAGAACTGGTCTATCACAGCACTGCTTCTCCCTGCTCGGTTCAGCCACCTGGAAGCACACACCTATTCTGAAGAAGCTAAAGCTGATGTATGAACATTCGCAGGTAAACCTCTAATCTTGAGAGCCCACATAGCACTGCTCTGGAGGCGCTCCAAAAGAGTAGGCACAGGGAGGAGGAGCTCTCCACCTCCCAGGGAACAGGAGGAGAGAATTCTTGAGTTATCAAATCAGAGGAGCAGCCATGGGTAAAGCCAACCCAAGTAGAATAACGGTAGGACTGTGAGGACTGTACGCAGCTGCGTGAGGAAACCTCAGCAGTTAAAGAATGGGACGCACCAGCTTTATGAGCTGCACGCCAAGAACCATGAGGAGATTGTGAGTGGAGGTGTCCATACAGCGTTGCAGGAGGTCAGCACTGCACCTGATTGGTGACTGGAGGAGAGTGGCCACTGGAGACTGCCCCAACCATGGCCGCTGTGGCAGAGACTCATGGAGCTGTGGCTAGGAGAGAGTGAAGGTGGAGGCATGAGCAGAAGGTCAAGACCTGTGCAAACCCTCAGAGTTCTTCTGGGCAAGAGCAATCTGAGAAGAGATGACTGACATCCTGCCAAGCCAGGAAATACATATTAATGCCATCTTGTTAGCGGTACATGCTGATGAGCCTTGCAGTCTTTTGAATGACTTACACAGAACATCATGACTGATGTTGAAAATTTCTAACAAGGCCAGGCATGATGGCTCATGCCTATAATCCTAGCACTCTGGGAGGCTCAGGTGGGTGGATTACTTGAGCTCATGAGTTCAAGACCAGACTTAGAAAAAAAAAGTGAGACCTCATCTCTACCAAAAATAGAAAATCTGAGGCAAGAGGATCACTTGAGCTCAAGTTGGAGGTTGCCATGAGCTATGATGCTATGGCACTCTACCTAGAGTGACAGCTTGAGACGCTATGTTTGAAAATAGAAGAAGAGGAAGAAAGAGAGGAAAAGGAAAGAAAATTTCTAACTATCTGTATGATATGGGCATCTACCAGTAAGAACGAACACCAGCCATAGAACTGGAGCAGGGGTATGAAGGCCTTACTGTGTTGGGTGCTCAGCCTTAGCAGTAGGTCACAAGGAGATCTGGGGAAGTTCCAAGGAAGGGGTCACTGCAGCCAGAATGATGCTAGTGGCAGTTTACTTAGGGACTTAGAGCAAGAAATAATTACTAAACACTACAGAAGTCTTTTGCTATTTTAACGATCTATATAACCACTACACAGCGTGATACCAGATGAATATCTACTCTAGACAAAGTTAAGCAAGAATACAGAGCTCTGCTCGAGTAAACATTACCCCAGAGGCATAGTCAATACATGCTACAGGAGCTCATCAGAAAGCAAAATCCCATTGGCCGGACAGGAGATGAAAGGCAGGCTGGACAGGGAATGGGATCTCTCATTCCAGAAACCAGAGACCTGGGTTCTGGCCCAGCCCCTTCATTAGCCCTGTGACTTCAGACATCACTTGCCAAATGTGAGAACGTACATAGGCAAGAAGCGCTGTGGCATAGCAGGCGTGGATCAGACCATGGGAGGCTGCGTGTCAGGACAAGAAGTACAAACTTTAAAGCCCTGCTGTGGGAAAGGCAATATCACCCAGGGGTGTGGGAGAAGAATGGCAGAGAGAAGGAAGGCTTCAAGCTCCTCAGTAACATATTTCCTGAGCAGGTGTTTGGCTGGAGATCTGAATGTTGTTATTGTCATGTGGCCAGAAAGAAAATGTCAACAGCAACATTTAATAGCTTTGGTAGGAATAATGTAAGAAATCTATGCACAAAGAGAAATAGCAGCGGTTTGAGCCCTATCCAAGTGACTGCCACCTGCCATTATGCAAAGAAGGAAAACAAGGAAGGAAAAATAACAAGGCATCATAGGACTATAAATTGAAGAGATGATCATCAGTGGGCTTGTGCGCAGCCTGGGAAATGAACAGGGAGCAGGAGGGAGAAACATGAATGGCCTGATTCTCACGAAGCCACTGCTGCCACAGGTCAAAAGACTGCTGAGTAGATGATAACCACTCATTTCAGTATCGGATCCAGGCAGGAAGTGGCAAAGCATATGTAATGCCCTGGAACTTGTCTCCTCCTCTCCTTGTCGCTTGTTGGCAGATCTCATGGGCTATAGGCTAGGAGAGGATGCAATGTAAATAGCACTGCGCTGCGTGGACACGTGAATGACACGCAATGAAGGTCAGGCCTGCATGCTGTCATGTTGTCGTACCTGGACAGCCTTGCCACTGGCAGCTCCCCGATGGGAATGGCCCCCTCAAAGGTCTCTTCTTCCATGAAGGCTGCTCCCAAATACTCTGACATCTAGCAACATCCCCCTTTCTGAGCAATCGTAGCACACAGAGTCTGAACACTACATTCTAGCACTTATCTGAATATGTCTACTGCTCTCAAGTTTTGTCTCAGAAGTTAATTTCATCCTTCTACTAAACTCTAAATTCCACAATGGCACTGACTGTGCCTTTCACAACTTTGTTATTGATGTTGTTTTTAACAGCACACAGTGCTTTGTGTTCTGCTGAACATCTAGGTGGGAAATATTTAATGAATGATTATTAAACTGTATTTCAATGAAATCATTCACTCCACAAGCATTTATGGAGCACACACTGTGATCCAGGTGCTGGACCAGAACAAGGGGAGACTCAAGCCCAGTGTAGCTGTCAGTACCTATGCTCTGATAGTGGGCAGCACATGGGATCAAGAAAGTCCACAGAACTTTTTAACCCAGATTTCCCTGAAGAGAAGAAGCATCAGAAAGCAACAGCTTGTTAAGTCGGCAGCACAAGATTTGTTGTCTGAGGAAGCAATGATACCAGAAACCGTCACGCGACAGGGGGGAGCATTCAGGACCCCATCAGCGGAATTGTTTGTTCACGACATTGGCACCAAACCTGTCTTGCTTCCCATCTTTGATTCCTCTGGGCTGACCAGGAGTCTCCAGAGAGATTCAGGAAAATATTGCTTCTATAAAACAAGAACAATTAAGAAATCAGAAATTGAAGAATTGGAAAGTCTCAAACAATGTAAACATTAAAATTAAGAAGCGTTGAAAAAGATAAGAGACATAGCTGTTCTGGTTAGGAGATCCAGCATCGACTAAGAGCAATTCCAGAAATTTAGAGCAGAGATTATCAAATAAATCACAAAAGACAATTTCCCAGAATTGAATAGAGATGATAGACTCAAAATCTAAGTGCCAGCAAAATCCTGGACAGTTTAAAAGAAAAATAAGGACCTATGCCTAGACAGACCTTTTGGAACTTTCAGAATACTAAAGTGAAAGAGAAGATAAAACCTTCCCAAAAGACTGAAGAAGCAAAATTAAAATAGTTCATTGATAAAATGAGAGAAAGACTGATATCAAACGTCTCATCAGCAACACTGTAAGCCAGAGTATAATTGAGTGATATTTTATATTACTCACGAGACAGCTGCTAGTGGACAGGTCGCCTCCAGCCGATGTTCCTTCTCACATAGTGGTAACTCCACGTGGACAACGTTCTTAAGCTTTCTCCATCCTGTCTCAGAGAGGTCACTTACTCTGATTTGTGAATTAGGAAGGACGAATTAGGTGTGTGTAATCCAGTCCCTTCTCCTGCTCCCTGCTTCTTCCTTTCCACAGGCAGCATAGCTGTGTCCTGCCTCTACAGACCGTGAGGCGGCCAGCTCTCATCCCTCGTGGATAAGTCTGTTCAGTTCTGTGGTCCAGCATCGGGAATGTGACTCATTGGCAGATCTCATGGAAGGCACCATCAGTGAGTGGTGGCATCATTATCTGATGTATCACAAAGGAAGAAAAACTTTGACAGTTAAGCAATACATGCTGGTCCATCCTTTAGAATTTTCAATGCTTGTGGAATAAGATTGTTTCTTTTAGATGTACGTGTTTATGACATATCACTCTTTTGAATACATGTGAAGGAAAATAAATTGGCTAATATATTTCTAAAAATGTTTACACTTGGAGTCTGTTTTGAATCACGTTTTGATTCCACATCATATGCCGCCATGGTTCACAACAAAACATTTTCCTCTTTGCCATCAAGATACAGCTTCAGACTCACGTTGTTCTGGAATTTGTTCCGAGCTACAAATATCCATTCTGTTAGCATTTTAGGAGGTATCAAAGGAAGGTTTCTAAACAACAACCAGGATCTTTATTCCTTTCTTAAATAGTCCTTAATAGTTTATTGACAGAAACCTCAAAAGGTGCAGTGGCCTGGTGTTGCCACTAAGAGTAACCCAAGTTCACATGTCTGCAGGCACTGACAAGTGTGTTGGGACTGGCCCTTGGCCAGTAGCCACTATAAGAGGGCACTGATTGTGAAATGCATCCTGGATCAACTATTGGGGGACCAAGGAGTCTGTCCATCTGTCACCCAAGCTGGTCAATGGAGAAGCAGATGAGAGAGCAAAAATTCCACTTTTACTTATAGAAAAAAACAGCAATTCTGGCAAACAGTGAGAATAGCTCCTCAAACAGCAGTTCTGCTCTCCTGTTTCCCTTTGTTATTTCTATATTCTCCCAGTAAAAGTAAGCATTGGTAATGATATTAGTCATCATAGTATACATTTAACAGATTCCCCCTCATAGATTACAAAGTTACACATTATCCCCCTATCTTAAAGTGGTTGTATCTGCAAAACATTCCTCCTTCAGGCGAAATTTATAGTTAGTCACCACTTTACTAAGTGCAGTCCATGCAGTGGGTCCTTGACTGGAGCTATGGTCCTCAGAGTCTCCAGTTTTCTAAGTTTATCTATGACGGAAGGAAACGCATAAACAACCTCCAGATGTTGGCGTGCAGGCTCATCCGGCCCTGTCCAGCAGCACCCTGCCTAAAACGGCCATTTAGAACAGCAGGGTGAACAGAAAGTACATCTTAGAATCAAAAAAATGCAGTGGTCCTATTCGCTGGTAGCAGTTTAATCACTAATAGGAGTGATGTTCAACCTTTCATCTGCTTTATCATTTTGTTGTGTTTTCCAATTTATTCAAACCTCCGGGAGAAAAGAGGGCCATTGTTTATTGGGTCCTTTGAATCCCAACAGTAAGTACTGCTACTGTCCCTGTTTTACAAACTCAACAAATGAGGCTCAGGAAAGTTAAATAACTTGCCCAACAAGGCACACCTCAGGGGCAGAACTGACTGAATCCAGGTCTGCTGTACTCTGTGCTAACCATCAAACATACTGCCCTTTATAAACTCCCTGGCAAAAGAACTTCAAAAAATATTAGTAATTATCTTGTGAGAAGGACCAAAGGTGTGTGTGTGGAACCTCCTCTGGGCTGGCAGGTAGGAAGAAAGGGAAGACAGGCTGTGCGACAAGAGACCTACAGATAGCATTGGGCTTTGCAAGGATGTCAGGCTATGTTATGAAGTAGTTCCTTTATTTTTTTTCTAGTTTCTTAAACATAGTTTCCCTGGGAAGCCTTCCTGTCTTTTGCACTCCAGGTAAAGAGGCTCTGCTATCTACTCCTACACTAACTTGAACTAACTTTGATCTTAGAACTTATCATACTTTATTTTAATCACTGGCGTAACCATCTCTACCTACCACTAACCGCAAATAAGCCCTGGGAGCAGAAGATTAAGTCAACGTAGGTCATCATAGTGTTCCCAGAACTCAACACAGAGCCTAGAGCAGAGTAGGCACCCCAAACCTGCTGGCCTATGAACATACCATTCAATTAGCGTTAGGCACAGGCCAGCATGCAAGGGCGGGTGCTGCACAAACACATCAGCAACCACTGAAGAAATATGTAAGGACTGTGCCAACATCATCAGTGTGGTGTATTGGAGAAACATCTCTGTCTGCATGGCCAAGGATGGCCTGGAGGGAACAAAGTGGAGACAGGGAGGCAGTTAGGAGGCTGTCTCCGTGGTTCAGACACAAAGACTTTCAGCAAAAAGGTGACAATTATGAGATAATCGGTAGCATTTAAGCAACATGTAGTTTAATTTATGAGAGACTTGCATAAAAAGAGGGCTGGCAAAGACACCTGGGAACACAAATGTTTAAGAGATAAGTGGGGCAGAGGAGTCCATAGAAGAGGCCATATAGAATGTGGCGGGGGGAGGGGGAGGGGGGACGAGAAAGCATGGTGTCAGATGCCAAAGGGGAATAGGATTTGGAGGAGGAGAAGGAGAAAGTGAGGAACAGGTTCAAATTCAGCCATGAGTAGAAGTACGATTTCCATGGGAGTAGGAGGCAGGGGTCATTTGTGACCTTGAGAAAGCAGTTCCCCTGCAGTTGGACTTATAGGCCTGCTGCCATGAGCTCAGCTGGGACTGCGCGATGGAGCACAGGTGACAACATCTGAGGAAGTTTAATTTTCTAGGCATTTCAATGCGAACAGGTGGAAGCAAGGCAAGGAATGTACAATGCAGGGAGGGTTGTTGTTTTGTGATGGAATACAGTTGAGTATGTAAACTGGGAAGAGTAAATAAACTGGGGGGGAAGCCACCAGACAGGAAGAGGGTAAAGGCGTGGGAGAGGGGGTGCGTTTGACTTAATGAGGTCTCCCAGGGGCTGGGAAGGTCTTTGTAGAACAGCTGGAGACGAAGACCTTTCATGACAGGGGGACAACTGAGGCCCAATGTGCTGACCCCTGGGAGTCAAGGCAGAGGAATTTGTGCTCTGCTCAGAGGAAGTCAGGATGGTTGGGAAGAGAGAAAGAAAAGAAAGGGGGAGGGAGCACAGGAGGCTGGAGGAGAGGGGAGCTGAGGGGAGGAGAGGGATGTCACTTTCATCAGTCAGCTAAGTCACTCCTTCTTGCACAAGGAGGTGCAAATGAAGGGGAGGAAGGAAAGTGAGGAATATTCCCCTTATGTTCTTTCCTCTTGAGATGTGCAAAGAAATCCCTTCCCTCCCTCTTCACCCATGGAAATAGGAAGCAGAGTAAATATGAATCCCCACCTGACCCTCTGCCCACCCACAAGGCAGTCCCCAGCCCTCAGCCTAGTTCAGGCCTCTGCAGGACACTAACAGATGTCCTTTGCTGGGTTACATTTGGGGATATATCAGAACTTGACAGCAGAGGGCAATAGCTATTAGGGGGATGGTCCTGCTCCATCTATTTGGAGAAGCCCAGAGAGAATATCTCAATTTTGACGTATCAGCCTGAGAATAAACCCAGTGGGCTCTATGAAGATCCAAAGATCAATACTCATAAGCCATGCAAAGGCCTAATCATGGAAGGCCTATGCATAAGGCCTAATCATGGAATAATTTTATATCCCAAACACACAAAATGTTTGTGATTCTCAACACATTCTTGCAAACCATTTCCTTTCACTTGGAACAGATTGTTGTCAGGAGAAACATTTTCCAGGTGGGAAGTTCCCCTTTGTTTCACCCTTGGCAGCCCTTCCTGACGTTCTCAGGCACATATCTGCACCCCTATGCCGTGAATCTTTTCCCTCTAGCCCTTTCCTGAGCTAATCCAGCCCCTTTCAGCAGCAAATCATTCCTTGAGCCTGTATTACATCTCTTCTGCCCGGGATTTGCTCCATGGGTATAATTGTCTGCATTTGGCTCCCCTCTGCCCCTAACACTGTAGATCATAGAGGTAGTGATGGATCCCTGGTGAACCAGAACAGGCTTCCAGATTCCAGGAGACATTAACATATGCATATTTTATTTTATCGTCTTTTGGATGTAGGGCAGCCCTAAGGTTTGTGGTCCTCCTAAAGAGCCTCCCGGGCTAAATAGTCAATTTCTAAATAACGCATTATATAGGTTACAGCCAATAAAAACCAAAGGCCACTTATAACAGAAAACAAGTCCCAAACCTTCCTTTCTTATGACCCCTTCCTTTGAGTGATGGATGAAGTCTGCTTCTGTTGCAGAACACAAACTCAATTAAAACAGTTCCTATACATTGCTGCTAGAATCACTTTTGAATGTCCCCGTCCTATAAACATATCATATTATAATATTAATGTGAAACCTGCTCACTGTATTGCCTCAGTACCTTCACAGTTCATTGACTTACCAGATGCCAAGCATACATCCCCTTTACTGTGTGTGCGTGTTCGGTCGTGGAGGATGCATCATCAGTCCCATCCTCCTCGTTGAGGTTTTTCCTATCAATTGTTTCCTTATGGTTCATAGCATATGGACGGTTTATTCTCTCATCAATCCTCAATGGGCCATTCGTGTCCTTGATAATAATAACACCATTAATGGATGTGTTCCCATTTCAGGATATACCATTATCTCAAACTAATTTAATTAAACAGCACCACAGCCCTGTATCTCTGCTTCCCGTTGTTCTTCATGCTGTTCTCCCACATCCCAAAAGAATGTGTTCCTGAAATGATGAGGCTCATTTTTCTACTTTGAGAAGCATGGAGGGCCACTGGGTGAGAGTTCAGGGAGGCCAGGATTGGTTCATGGGGACAGGGTCACAGGGTCACAGGGGAAAACAGGAAATAGAAGAAATGAGGTTCTTGTTTGCCAAGAGTTCTATGGCCTAATGAAACAAACAGAGATGGACAGAAATTGATTCAAAGCACAGCTCTGCCACCTACCAGCTTTCTGACCTTGGAAAATAATGTTAGTTCTTTTAGTTTTTGATGTTCTCGTCTATAAAATGGGCACAAGAGTAGACTTTTTGTATGGCATTCATCTTAGCAAAGTATCTCAAGAATGGAATAAAAAGTATCCAATGTACTCAACCCTACTATGAAACTAATTCATAGCTTTCTTAGGAAAGCTATAACCCAAAGCTATAAGCCCAAGAATGTGGGGAAAGGAGAGAGGGAGGGGAGAGGAGGGGGAAGGATGGGTGGAGGGAGGGTGATTGGTGGGATCATGCCTATGGTTCCTCTTATAAGGATATATGTGAAACTTTCTAAATGTAGAATATAAATGTCTTAACACAATAACTAAGAAAATGCCATGAAGGCTAGGCTTTCACCAGTTTGATGAAAATATTTCAAATTGTATATAAAACCAGCACACTGTACCCCATGACTGCATTAATGTACACAGCTATGATTTAATTAAAAAAAATTTTAAATTAAAAAAAGAATTAATAAAATCATGTAAGTAGAGCCCTCAGCACTTGATTGGTACTTCATTAAGTTAGCTCTTTCAGCTTCTTCCTGTCTTAATCTGCCTTTTCACAGTGGATGCTGTTAATATATATTGCAGGTGTGTGCTGCTGTACACAAAAGGCGTGTTTCCAAATAAAGGGTGTAAATTAGGTTGGAGAAATGAATCAGACGTTAAAGTAGGGGAGGGTATGCTGTTTAAAGTTCTCCTGTGCTGCATTCTTTTATGAAATGAAATCACTTCATTACCCATAACAAGTATACATGAAGCAATAGGTTGCTGTGCAAAAGAATTTCTAGAGCTGAGTTATAGACCTCCTTTCTATGTGGTCACTGAAAAAATGGTAATGTTACGAGCAACATTAACTGAGAGCTTACTATGGATATACACTGTGCTAGTACTTTACATGTATTCCTTACTTTCCCTGTGAAATATAGACCGTATTGTTCCCATATTACAGAGGAGGAAACAGACACAGAAGAAAGTCATAAACATGTTCAAGGTCACATAGTCAGTGGCAAGGGCACATTGAAACACAAGCAGTCTGGCCATCCTAAGCACTTTCAGGGTAGGGGCTCACTCTAAGGGGACCCTAAAAGAAGCACTCGAAAAACTTACTGCCCCTAACCTAAGGCTTCTTAACAACTAAATTGCAAATTGTACTGTGTATTCATTTAAGAACCTTTAATTTCACTCTCAACTTAAGGTTATTAAGCACCTAAATTGTACTCTCAAAGTTTTCATTAAAAATGGGTGGCATTCTAGAGCTTATCTTAAAACTTTATAGTTCATGGGCTCTTGTAAAGTCCAGAAATCTCATTCTCTCCATCCTTAACGTGAACTTATGCTGGCTGAGGTCCTGGTTGTGCATTAGACTTTGAGATCTAGAGAAGTGGAACGGAAACATTGAAGGGCCTGCAGAAATGAGAGGGTGTAAATAAGTCACATTAATTTAATTAATTGATATTGAAGAAAGAAGGTAGAAAAGGGAGGTGCCTGTGGCTCAAAGGAGGAGGGCACTGGCCCCATATGCCGGAGGTGGCGGGTTCAAACCCAGCCCCTGCCAAAAACTACAAAAATAAATAAATAAAAAGAAGGTAGAAATTTAATTGCTCTTATTTTACTATGCACCAAATCTCATGCTGGATATTTTCAACAAGACTGGGTAAGAGAAGTTAAGCAACATTTAAGGAAGTTCTCACTCTCGGGTGGTGCAAGTGCACCAGCCCTGGTTTTCACTTAACTATCATGGAAACCATGATAGGTCAATATCTTAGTACATGCAGCCTTCTTAACAAATTACCTTAGACTGGGTGATTTACAAACAACAGAAATTTATTGTTATATTTCTGCAGGCTGGAAAGTCTAAGATAAAGGGACCAGCAGATTCTGTGTCATAGATGGCACCTTCTAGCTGGGTCCTCACATGTTGGAAGGTACTAACAACCCTCTTTAGGCCGCATTTCTGAGAGCACTTACTCCATTCGTGAAGGGTCCACTCTCATAACACCTGCCAAAGATCTCACAGAGACTCTACCTCTTAATAACAACTCCTCAGGAATTAGGTTTCAATATATGCATTTTGAGGGATACACATATTCAGAACTTAGCAGTCCATATTTACAGCCCAGCACACTTGTACCCCATCTTAAAACAGATAAGAATTCAACTCTACCAACCTATATTATCAGGCTTGTTCTTAGAAATTCATCTTACCAGTACGTTCCTGTATTTTCCCAGATTTAACTCAGAAAGAGTATGGGAGATAGTTCTTAGCTGTATAATATAACTTGCTCTAGGACCTTGAAGACAACAGGAGACCCTCTACTATTCCTGTCATTCAGATGACCTATCCCAAGCCTCTGCTTGACATGACATGCTCCTCTTATTATCAAAGAAGAAAGAGGGATAAGAATATAGCCCAGGATATTAAAGGGCCCAGGGGTTTGCAAAGATTTATCAAGTTGTCTCACATTATGATGCTTAGAAAAGCCAACGTTAATGGTCAAGAGTCCCTGTGTCAGGAGAGGGCGCAGAGTCCAGTCCTCAATCAACCTTCTACTTCCTGGTCTATAGGAATATTAAGGCACCCATCTGAGCAAATAAATAACCTTTGGACAATCTAAGGTGCCTGGTGGCTGGATATCTCAAGACTATCCTAATCTGGGGCCCAGAGGCAAGACCCCCTCTCAGGCCACCCAGCCTTGTATTCTCTATCACTACACGTGTCTCTTCCTGGGGACAGACAGTGGCAAAGGCAGAATATGAACACATAGTTGAAAAAACACAACTCAAGCTTAAGTCATTCTCTAAACTCTGGAAATCCTTCCTACAAACTTCTACTCTCAACTTTTTGATGCTTCAAAAAAAAATTGGTTACATCTCACACAAAGAATTTGGTATATTTTATCAAAATGGTTTTGAGACCTGGGGCAAGAATAAGTAGCCCATACATTCCTGAGGACTGCAACAGTGTGGATCACACCTCCTACACACTGGTTCTTCCCTGCCCTCTTGAGAAACTCTGTGCCTACCATGATGTCAGCCTTACCCAGGCAGGTGCTGTTTTCAGTGACAAGCCTTGTATTTTAAGTGGTGCTGTCAGTTCTTGTTAGGATTTTTCTCCTTGGCATTGTCAACAGCCTAGTTAGTGCTTCTTCTAGAAGCTGCTCAGGACCAGACAATCTTCCCTTTCTTAATAACCATGACCTGGCTAGGGATGAAAGCTGTCTACAGACAGCTTATAACTCATGTTACCTGGTCTTTGGCAGGCAAAACCGGAGCGTAGGAGACATAACTGAAAAAAGAAAAAGTTTTCTTTATGGCAGGCTGGGGAGATGCACATGAAACATACAGGAAGGCCTGAGCCTGAGCTGAGAGGGGCTAACGCAGCTCTAGCCTGTAGAGACTGCTGTGCTGGGAGTGTCATCCATCCGGGTGCATTTCATTCTAGCCTTATTGGATAGGAACAATGGTCCAGTTGGCCTGGTTCTTCAGGTCTGATATGGGGTTAGACACTACCACAAGGAGGCAGTTGTCTGAACCAGCCTGAAAAGACTTCAGCAAAATAACAGTAACTGCAATGCCCTGATTCATCACTTGTATATTTTCATGACAGGCCTGGTCCCTGGCACATGCGTAGGCAAGACTATTTCCAGAGCTCAAAGTCTTAAAATATATTATTGGTTTTCTTTGCTTCACTTTACAGCTCTCCTGGTTGATTCCACTGATATGGCCATCAAGAAAAGAGGACATTCCCAGATATAGATACATATTCTTGGCCAGGCCTCCTGACACAAATGTTCTTGAAAGACCTATCAAGTCTTCATCCCTAAGAAGTCAGGTCTTGAGATATCTATCAGAAGCTTATTAATCCTTTTGTGATTTTTTTCAGGAATTAGAAACAAGAGAATTTCAGGATTAAATACAGGGGTCTCTTGGCTGACTAGATCTTAGCATGCTTGTCACAAATAGCACTAGTCTGGGACTAAGAATTTGAGGCCAGCCCAGCCCGTCTGCCCTAATGATCTTGTTTTACCTTGATTGTATATAAAGACCTTATAAGGTCACATTCATAGGTGGGGTTAGGGGGGTTAGGACTTGAACATCTTTTAGAGGGGGAAGACACAATTCAACCCATTTATCATGCATGTGAAACTTGAATTGGATCTCATTTGATGGAAAGGATTTACATAAGAAGTAAGGAGAGAACTTATTGCATTCTAAGGAGGGAAAATGGCATACACAAGGGGCACAGATTTCAAAGGAAGTAAAAGCATGTTCATGGGACAACAAAGAAGCTGGGTGATTAAAGAAATCCTTGGAAGTCAGTTGCATAGGGAGCATGGGTCCAGTGAGAGAGTTTTGGCTAATAAGTAGAGGCTTTTCAAGTTAATTTCTAAAAAAAGGGCAAAGTACTGAGTGACAGCAGTGTTCTAGGAAGATCAAGAGGCAGGGGATGAACTAGAGAGAAATGGAAGAACCGAGACCAGTCTAGAAAGCTCTTAGGGTAATCCAGGGTAGAAGTGATGAGGGCCTGGATGATCCTGGGAATGAGTAATTCCTGCCCTAAATCCCTCCAAGAATAGGTATGTAAGCATTATTTCTGTGCATGTGATGCATATTTTGAAGTATAAATCTCTGTAATGACGCCATATGGAGATAATGAAGAGTTGCCATCATAGTCATCATCAGCGTATCACCACCACTGTAGTCACTATCTCTTCCTCCTCTTATACTAGCCTTGACCCTGCCTGCAACAGAGAAATGGGTTGGATTCATTCATTCATCCAACCTTGAACTCGATTCATTTAATGCATAATCCTGATCCACAGACTTGCCTTAATTTTGTAGCCAGAGTGGCCCCAGCAACAGCTTGTGCTGTACATAGTCAAACAATCCAGTTGCTGTTGGAACCACCATCACTGTTGGAACAAACTGAGGAACTCCTTAGGCAGCAATGAGAAGAACAAACACCTGTGTGTCTATGACTGTGAGCCTGAACCTACAAAGGCTGTACCAGTGACACCCCCAAAAAGTGTAGGGGAGTTCATTCCCTGTGGATTGGAATTTGACAAATGAAGGAAAGTTCTCCCTCCTTTCCTTCCAGAGATGCAGTAATTCTCAAACCCCATAGGAAGGTGCACCATAGACCATGCAATCAGTTGCATTTCCTACAAAGCTAAGGCCAGTTCAACCCTGCTTCCCTTTGTATTAACTACTCCTTCTTCACTGCCTCAGTCCCCTTTTGTCCTGAGTATTGTTTCCCCTGGATTGCACTCCTCAGTAATAAATGCCTAAATCTAGGGCACCTAAGTTAAGAAGAAAGATAAAAATTGTACATACTGTTAATCACTGACCATATTCTGGTCTGCTCTAGGTGCTGGAAAGAGATTAGTGTTCCATGAAACAAACACAGTCCTTGCTTCATATTCATGCAGTTTCACCCTCTAAGTATGTAATTATAAATTGAGATGAGTGCTCAGAGGGAAAACAACTTGTCTCTCTACAGAGCATAACGAAGAAGCCTGACCTAGATAAGGTCAGGGACGGCGTCCCTGGGAGGGGGTGCTCGTCTGGAGAGCTGTGGGAACAGTGGGAGCTGAGCAGGTGTAGTGTGATGGGGAGGAAGGAGGGCAAGGTGTGTGGAATGAAAGAGTGGTGCAGTTGGGGTGTCCCTATGGGCCCAGGGGCTGAGCACTCAGGGGACATGCCCTGAAAGGTGTTTAAGTAGTAGAAATGCTTGGGCCCTTCCCTAACATTGGAGACCTTTTGTAAAATGGAAATATATTTCCTGGGGACATAGTAGCAAGTCTATTGCCTAATCTTGGTCAACCAAGTCAGTTTTCAGTCATACATGGGAAGATTCTTAGTTTTCTTTCAGAATTTTGGTCAAGTTTGGAAACCACCAGATTAGACACCTAGAGCCTGCCCTGAATAAAGTAGGAAAGTTTTGTCCTCGGGGTTACATTTTCCTGCTGTCAGAGGCCACCATCTTTCTTCTCATTACCCTGTTACCTGTTCCCTTCCACAATCCATGCCCATCTTGTGAAGGAGCATACACATGCACATATACACACACACTCACACTCACTCATACAGCCCTACTGCCTATTTCTCTGCTCTCCCGGGGTATTCTCTGAAGCACTTCTCTCTGGCCCACTCCCTCAAGCTGTGTCTGGGCTGATGGCCCGTTTGATCTCTTTCTCCAGCAACACTGACCTGGCCACTTTCTACCATCTGCTAATCAATAGTTTCTGTAGTCACATGTTGATTGGTAAAAACCATTTGAGATAATCATAATTTTAACTCATGTGCCAGGCTGTGGCCCTGAGTAGTACTATAACTTAAAAAGGTATTTTTCACACTGTACTTCATTTAGTATTTCTGGCAGAACTAAGTTGTGAACTACTAGTCACATTCAACAAGTGACATGTCATCACTGATCAAGGTTAGGCATTACGTTGGCCACTGTGTCCACAGAGAATACATTTCCATCCTACCAGCAGTCACCAAGCTCTTCCTTAAGCAAAAGACTGGCTAGTATTGGGTTCATCTTCAGATAAGCTTTGATAATCTGGGATGGAGATATGGGGGTAATTCAGCAGGAGGAAACTTGTAGCACAACCATATATGGGGGGCAATATAGCATGGTGACTAAGAGAAGCATGTTTGGGGGTTTGAGTGTAAAGGCTTGACCCAGCGCTGCAATGTGTTGACTGTGTGGCCTGGGCTTAATTACCTAATCTCTCTGACTGTATCTTCTTCAACTGAAAGTAGAAATAATAGCACTACCGATCTTATAAAATGGGCGTAAAGCTCAAATGGGCTAATACATTGAAAGCACTGAAAGCCATTTAACAAACTGCGCAGCAAATAGTAAACCCACTCTTCTGTTTTTATTATTAAACTATATCAGAAACTGCCTTCCCTTTAGCCAGACTGGCCTTAGAACCAACAGAAGATGAAAGTGAATATGTGGGTGTTGGTGGGAGGTGGGGGGATAGGGAGGAAGAAGTGAGCAAAGGAAAGAAAAAACCGCAAGGCCCTCGTTCACCCACGCGGCCTTCCTCTGATTCCACCGGCCCAGGTAGGCCATTTTTCCGCCCTGCCAGAAGGAGTGGAAATTGACTGTGATCTGGAGAGCTATCTGTTCTGACCATTAGTCAAACACCAGGAGCCAGTTAGACCTAATTGTCTTTGAAGCATCTGAAGACCACATACTTTTTCGGAGGTCAGGCTGCATAACTGAAAGGGAGGCAGAGGTACCTAGGATGAAAATAAAGGCATAATAGGCTCATATAGTTGGTCTGCAAATTAGCTTTAGGGGTCTCTTTACTTTGGTTTCTTAATGATGTGAAACATAATAATGGCTTTGGCCATAATAAAGATGAATTAGGTTTTTGCATGATTTTTTTTTCCCTGAAAAATAATGAAACTTTGGTAAACATCCCAGGTTTATCACTTAATTTATCCCTAGCTCATGAGGAAAGAGAGAGAGAGAGAGACCTCCCCCCAACCCAGCCCCCATTTTTAATATTCCAAGCTACTAGATTTCAATAACCCACTCTCCAGCAAAGTGTGTCTCATTTCCCTGGACAGACCAAATAGGCAATAACAGTCTCTCGGTTAGAACACTAATGTTGTAATTTAGAACTTCTGTCAAGATGAAAGATCTTTGCTGGGATCCTCAGAGGGCCCACAGCAACACTTCAACCCGGGCCTGGATAATGAAGTTTTCATTATTAAATAAAGATATTTTAGGAATGTCATAAACCATAAATCCACTCTCTTCTAGTGCCCTGCCACCTTATTGTGTTTATTTCTAGCCAAAGTCCCTCTTCTTTCGATTGCCCCAACTCCTCCAAACTTGGCGTTTCTTGCCTTTCAACCCCCTGAGCCCACTGTGATGCACTTAAGTTGCTATGGTGACACAAGAAAGTATCTCCTGCCACATGGAGACCCAGAGGCTATTCAGGAGGAATGTGTTTGTGCAGGAGATGAATCCTGCTCCCGCTCCCTGGTGGCTCCCTCCCCCCAAAACTTCATCCCCACCAACCAGCTGAGAGTTGATCCCAGGAGGCTTTATCTCACCTCAAGGAAATGCTAACATGAGCCATCAGGTCTGGCTGTTCTTAAAAATTACAGCACTATCAATTTTTAATGTGAATTTAGCGCTAGTTGGAAGCATTCGATTCTGAGTTCCAGGGAAATGATTCGTCTGTTTATCCATTTGCCAAGAATTGGGGTACAAGTTCTGCCTGCCTTGGCTTGGCTCCGATCTTGACCTCTAGAAAACAATCTTAGTGGGGCTTCTCATGCCAAGGTCAGAGACTTGTGCTGAAGAGCAGAGGGTAAAGAAGGTGAACACTTACTTTCCCAAGGCCTGGTGACACTGAGAAGGATCAGAGGACAAAGGGAGCTCAGACGCCTCTGAGTAGACCCCTTAAGTAAAAGGATGAGGACATCCAAATTTGGGAACTCATTTTAGCCTTCTGTTGGACAGCTTTTAAGCCAGCTGTCTTAAAAACTTGGGGAAAATTTTCCAGTCTGTCACAGTAAAGTAAAGCAACTTTCATTTGCACATAACCACATGTGTCTTTGCTGTAAGTTAGGCCTATGTTCATAGCAGATGTTAGAGCTTCTTATTAATAGTACACAATTCTTGGAAGGAGAGTGCTAACTCACAGACAAGGGATTCGTTTGTACCTGTATTTTTGTTTATACCCATGATCCAAACAGAAGCAAAAAAAAACCCATCAGATTAATCAAAGAAGAATTTGTAACTATGTCTGAGGACAAAGATGGCCACGACCCTACATGGCTTCCAGCCATCTCTGTGTAGCTTCTTCCATCACATTGATATTTGAAGTTGAACAGATTTAGCTCTAAGATACAGAAAAAAAAAAATCACTTTTTCATCTCTACTGTTCAATGAGCTTCAGGAATAGTTGGTCTCAGCAAAAAGCACTCCTTTCTGAAAGCATCTGAGAATCCAAATTATGAATTTACATATATACTTATATATGTATATTTAAATCCATTAAGAGCGCACACCAGTTTGGGATATTTATTGGGGCGGAGGACACAACAAACCATAAAATGCTATCAGCACTTGAATTAATTGAAAATAAATTTCCCCTCCCAGCACTAAACAAATGAGGCGCTTTTTGTGTGATAACACTCACACCGGCCTGTAATAGGTTGCTAAGATCCTACTAATTAAAAAAAATCTCATTTGAAGATAGTTAATGGTTTCTGCATTTCTACAAAGCACTAGTCAGACTACATTCCCCTGAACTTCAGGGTCTGGGCTGATTACTACTCAATTAGTTTTGATTCAATTCACTGAAGAAAAATGTCCATTTCATTAGTGTGGAGAAATAATCATTGGACACAAAATATATTTTCCAGCATTGCTATGGCAACCGAGATGACACAGCTGAGCTCAGAATGTTAATGCCTTCTCTGGGACTGTGTTTTTAAGTCAGCATGCAGCCATTAAGCCTTGCTGGGTGGGGGTGGCTGATGCCACATTGTTGCTATGATTGGCTGGCAGAAGAACCCACGAGACTTCCAAATAGACTCCTTCCTGCCACTCACCGCCCTGCCGCTCCCCTGTGGGATGGGCATCTCAGCAGTAGCTTTGATTGCTGCTTCGCAAGTCCCCAGGGCCTCTCTCTGTGACATGCAAGAGCCCAGCTGGAAAGTGAAAAACGCAATCCATCATCTAGATGTGTTTTTCTACATGTTGCCTGTTCTGTTTTGTGGACTGTCCAGTTGATGAACTGATTTACAAGCTCAATTAATACATTCCAGCCCATCCCCTCCCCAAGGCTGGCCCATAATGACAGAGTAAGGTGAGGAGCATGTGGTCCCAGCTTTCTGGTAAACATGGTGGTCAACCTGGAGAACTCTGCCCCCTTGAGGGGAACTTGATTTTTACTGGCATCCCCTGGGCATGTTGGCAAAAGATGGCAAAGCAGATTCATTTGTGAGTATGCAACAAGGTGCAAAAGCACAAATACCTGTCTTTGAGAATGATAGATGTGGCCATTATTTAAGTGTTAATTAGGGCAGATAGCCAAATTAGAGCATAACAAAAATTTCATTTGAAAGACTAAATTTTTCAGGTTAAATGAATAGTTGCCCATATTTTCCCTAAAACTACATCAGCAAAATCTTAGATCATCAATTAACGTTTAATTTCTGTGTACTATGTTCAAGGATCCATGCCTTAGGATACAAAGATTAAAGACATCAAGATCATCCCTCAAGGAACAGTTCAGGTGGGAGATAATATGTGAATGTCTAACGAAAGCTGCTATTCACTGAGTATCACTTGTGTGCCTAGCAGTGTACTAAGCACTTTATCTGCATTATTTTATTTAAGCCTCATATCAACACTATGAACCCAATGTTAATCCCATTTTATAACCAAGTACATCGAGGCTTAAAAGAAAGGTACTTGTCTAGTCAATGACTAGTTCAAGTAGAACACGTAATTACTGGTGCTGGATTCAAACACAAGTCTGTCTGACTCTACAATCGCTTCACTCCACCATGCCCACTGCCTTTCAGGTACACCCAAATAGAAGCACCCAGAGGTAAATATTCAGTAAGCACCACAAAAGTAAATATTTCATCTGTAAGGAAAGCAGGAAAGTCATATTGCATTTAATTAGTTTAACTTCCCTTTTAAAATTCAGTTGCAAAGTAATGGGCAGAATCAGAATGTCCCATCTCCTCCATTAGCCAGATGTTGTGCGTATTGCCCCCCTGCTCCTTCTGCGACCGCAGGGAGAGGCAGCTTCTGAGAAAGCTGCCAACAGGAACACAAGAGCAAGCTCCCAGTCAAAGATCTCCATGTCACAGTCTCTGTGCCCCGCCTCCACTCGGTCCCTTGAAGTCCTGTGCATCTCAGCATCTCCATTTTGAATCATCATCATGTCACCATCAAAATATTTATTAAGCTGCCTCATACATATTGTTCTGGTCACCCCATTTATTCTTGCTCTTTTGGCAACATTATGTAATTTTCACTCTGTTTTCAGTTGCTTGACATAATTTTCCATCATCTTCATACATCTTCAGATACAATGCTCACAATACTCAGAACCTTCTCAATTCACAGAGCAGGTTCTCACCCTTCTCTTGGCTCAATCGCAGCAATAAAATGGATCATGGTAACAGGGTTCTCGGTTCAAGGATTGGCTCAATGGCTGCCTCTTCCAAGTACCATGTGTTGCAGGATGAACCAACATGTGCAGCAGCTTATAATCTAAAATTAAGCAACAGATAAGATGTGCAATGGACACACATACCACTCTATTGACTGGATTTGCTGTTAGAATAGTATTTGTCAAAATGCAGTCTAAGAAAAGCTAAATTCTTAGGATGTTAAAGGATGTTATACCAATGTAGTTCAGAATACATTACCCCAAAATATGGCACCTCTGCATTTAAGAAAACAGTAAAAACAAGAAGGTCTCTCTGACCTGCCCTGAAGTATACTGTAAAATAATTCTCTAACTTTCCTCTTGTGTAGGACACAAGATCCTCACTCTAGGGGGGATCCTACCTATTCCCAGAGGGAAAGAATGAAGACACTGGGACACAGAGAAGAATCTGAGCAAACAGGCCTTGCTAAGTTTCCTCCAATTCACTACCATCAGATCATGTCCTTCTGTCTTCTAATCATACTTCTGCACCACTCTCCATAAAAATACAGTTTTTCCTTGTTTCTCTGGGTCTTCATTTTTGAAGGTTCTCGTGTTAAGTAAAAAGTGTAAATCTTTTTCCCTTGTTTGTCTATCTCTTGTTATAAGGATCTCAGCCATGAACCTAGCAACGAGTAGGGTAAATATATTACTTCTGTACAATAGAAAGATAAAAATCAGGGGCCAGGAGGTTCTCTGGTCAATTATGTTTAGGAGCTGCTGAGTTAAAAAGTGCTAATCAGGTTTCTTCACTGCAGGGGTTCTTTGAGCTCTTAATATACTAGTGTACTATGTGACTCTAATTGAGGAGAATGGAAGTAAGCATTATCTACACAGTAATTTGTATCCTGGAGCAGTGAGAAACAAATGTTTTGCATGCTTTGGAAAACACAGAGCATGGGGCAGTCTAGGACCTAATCTGTAAACCTACATCAGGAAGTCTGGAAAATGACAGAGTCCACCAGGACTTTTTATTTTAATTTTTTTTATTAAATCATAACTTTGTACTTTGATGCATTTATGGGGTTTAGAGTACAGCTTCGATATACAATGAACTAAGTAACACATCCATCGCAATTATATTCATTTTTAAATACTTTTGAAATGTACCATTGTATCACGCACATTAGGTAAGTTCCCCCCAAATGCCCTTCCTCCTCCCAAATTCCTCCCTCCCCCCTTTCCCTTCTACTATCTGGACTGTAGTTATGTTTTGCCATTCATGTGAGTGTGTAGATGATTATATATTGATTTCATAGTAGTATTGAGTACACTGGATACTGTTTTCCATTCTTGAGATACTTTGCTAAGAAGAATATTTTCCAACTTCATTCAGTCCACCAGGACTTTTTGCATGAAGATTCCACAGCTTCGTAGAAAAAATATTAAGGACTTTTGGACTGATGTTTGAGCCCAGGCAACAGAAAATTAAGGTTACCAAATATGACAAAGTAAAAGAATATCTAGTCCCAAATCCCAGAAAGAGTGTCCCAGATGGGTAGGAAACTACTCATCCTGATGTAGTACAAAAGACCTGAAATAGGTCAGACCTGCCTTACTACAATAATTTGTAACTTCTAGAGAAATCCTCTGTGTAGAATTAGATTATCCGAGATATAAATGACAGAAAATTCTGATTGAATAGATTTAAACAAGCACATTGATGATCTCACCTAATAAGAAGGCCAGGAGTCAAATCTTTGGAAACTCTGTGATCCTCCTTGCTCACACCATGCTCATTATTTCCTAGACCCTACATAACCCCCTTCCTTGATTTTTTTCTATCAATTTGCTAGAATAAATGATTTAGGAAGGATATACAGACATAAATGTTCTAAGTTCTTGAATGTCTAGAAATATCCTTGTTTTACTGTGACAATAGATAGTTTTCTAGATCCAATTGGAAATCTGGGTTGAAATGTTTTTCCAAAAAATACTGAAGTCATTTCTCCATTGCCTGTTGATATCCAAGTCATTTGGATTCTCCTGAAAAAATCCAAGCCAGTCTAATT
>NW_003852450.1:128889-130020 GCF_000181295.1 Otolemur garnettii | reverse complement strand
TTAGGAAATTTTTTTCTAGCACATCTTTGATAATTTTCTTTCCTTAAGCTTCTATACTATCTCTTTTGGAACTCTTTTTTAGTACTTAGAGCTTCTGGATCAATTATTTATGCCATCTATATAGTCTCACATTTTCTATTTCTCTCCCTAATTGTTCTTCAAAATGTCTTCTTATCCTTATATGAATTTTTTAAATTAAATCTTGCCATTTGTATTAATTAGGACAATGCTATCTACTATAGCAATAAACACCCAAATTTCACTAGGTTACCATAATAAACATTTCATGCTAATATAACTGTTTAAGGTCAGTATCCCTGTTCAACAGGTAACTTTCCTCTCTAGGAAAATTCAGAGATTCAGGCTCTTTCCACCTTCTGGCTCTACCATTCCCCAAGGCCTCACAGGCACCTACATTCAGCCAGAAGAGAGAAGAAAATAAAGCAAATCAAATTCTCAACAGTGTGCAAATGTCACATGTACCCTTCTGTTCACATTCCATTGGTGAAAATACCCATTTCATCCCACCTAGATGCAATGGGGAGGAGGACAGTGACATTGCAAAATCTAGTTCCTGATCAAACAACTGCTTCCCTATAATAACTATGTTTTTGAAAGGTGAAGCACAAATCTTGCACTCAGTTGATGATTCTTAGCAGTCTTTGTTGTAGAAATCATATTTTTATTCTCTTGAGCTCAAACATATCTCCCAATTACTTCCTTTTCAGAGCTTATTTTTCTCTTTTTTTCATGAATAATCACCCTGTCCTCTGGGATCACTTATTCCTTATTATTTTTGCCATTCTTTTAAAAATTATTTTTCTTTTGCAGTTTTGAAGCTACTTTCACTTTCCCCAGGGGCCATTGTCATTCATGCTGTTGTTTGCTTAATGTTCCAGAAATCCTTATTTGTCTACTTATATTTTTAAAATGAGGTGAAAGTTGATTATTCTGAGTGGATGGCATAGCTTTTATCTATTGCATGGGTGTAGGCATGATTCTTCCAACCCTCCTCTTTAAAGAAGAGATGACTGATGTCTTTGTAAGTGGGTGGGTGGACCACCAGCAGCTTTGTTGTAGGCTCCATAGAATTAGAATGGGAGAGTCAGCAGCCTCAGCCTGCAAGCTCCA
>NW_003852450.1:125450-127311 GCF_000181295.1 Otolemur garnettii | reverse complement strand
TCCTTCCTCCCTGTACTACCACCAGTCTAAACTTCCAATGTCTTAAGAAGCCTGTTGATGAAGATGCAAATTGCACAGATCATCAATGCACATTTACCATCTATCTGATATCCACCAGGAGACACAACATATTCTGAAGAAGCATCAGTATCTACTTTAAAAGATAGTAATTATTTTAAAAAGACTATTTTCAAAGATTTAGCAAGTACATACAGCTGCAGATGTTTCATTTACAATGCTGGAAATTGTAACTTTTCGTTTGGATCAGTGAGTATGTGTATTTTTCTAAGTTAATTTCACTCTTATTTCCAAGTTTTAGTTGTATATGTGTAAAAGATGAAAAGGCAGGTAGTGAAAGTAGTGGCTCTATTAGCTGGAGAACTCCACTAAGATTTAAACAATGTTTATGTTTTATGTTAGTGTCATCAGTCACTTTAAATAGAAAATCCATTAATTCTAGGAATGTCTTTCACTCATAAATCCAGTTTATGAAATCAAAGTAAAACTTTTAGAAGTTCATTCTGCCTTGGTAAAATATTTAATGTCATTGTAAATTTTATTGTATATCTGAATAAAAAGTTCAATTTTGAAGATAAAGTTATTTTTATTTATAGTGGCAATATGTGGTAGAACATAATATTATAGTAAAAATATATTCTAATTAAATTGAGAAACGTAAAGAGCGAAACTCTGGAAGTGGTTTTGATGCACATTATTCATAAAGTGTACAAACATGCTTTGATACTCTACCTGTATCAAAGCTGCACTTAAAGTAGATCAATTATAAATTTTGGTGACAAAAATTCATGTTGATTTTAAAAAAAAGTTAATATGGAAATGTAAGCTTTCTCTCTTTGCTGCAGTGGGCTGAATGTTTATGCTCCACCAAAATCCTTATGTAGAAATCTTAATTCCCAGGCTGATGTTATTAGAAAGCAAAGCCTTTGGAGGTGTTTATGTTATGGGGGTAGACCACTCATGAATGAAGTTAGTTTTCTTATGAAAAATGATCACAGAGAAATCTCTTGCCTCTCTGCCATGTAAAGGCACAGCAACACAATGGGCATCCCTCTAGGAAATAGGAAATGGTCCCTTACCAGGCACTAAATATGCTAGTTAGGGATTCTCAGCCTCCAGAACTGTGAGAAATAGATTTCTGTCATTTATAAGCTACCCAGTCTATGGTATTTTGTAGACTCTCCATGGACTAAGATACTGTCACTTATCAGATTTGTAAAATGCTTTCATTTTTAAAGAATTACTTTGTAGATCAATCTAAGCATCTTAAAATGACATTGAACCTTATTGTAAAGAAGTCCTCTAAATTGAGGTTGAAGTTTTTTTAGAAAAAAGTTGCCAGTTTGAAATAAAAATATTCAACCAATGGAACATCAAACAACCTCAGCTTTTGAAAAGTATACCAAATTGCAATTATTGAAAGAACATCTTAAACCAGAAAAATGATGAAATTTGAACTCATAAAGCAAAGGAAGAATTGAACCAACTAGAAGATGAGATGAAGGCATAAAATATTTAATTGTTTGGGGAGGAGGCAAGATGGCCAACTGGAGCCAGATTTACACAGAGGCTCCTGCCCAGAAGGAGAGTCAAAGAACAGAAGGTTAGCAAGTAGGTCTGGAGCTGAGAAGATTGAAGAACGCACATCACTCTTGCTCAGGCCAGCTGCAACCCCAAGGAAACAAACAATACATACAAAACCCATCGCCAAGCAGACAGGAGTCCTCTCCCCCATGAGAATGGCTCACAGTATACTTTCTACAACCAAGTGAGCAGAGTTCATATCTCCTCCCATTTTATCCCACAGGAGAGAGCTTCTAAAAACCAGAACTCCTGACCAGGC
>NW_003852450.1:122581-125004 GCF_000181295.1 Otolemur garnettii | reverse complement strand
TAAAGCAGGGAATGTGGAGTCAGGGAGCCATACAGGAGAGGGAGAGACAGTGCCCCATGGCACAGGGCAGTAGCAGCAGCAGTAGGAACAATAGGGCTCACTGGTGATGTTTTGGTGAAATACTTCCCTCTTCTCTTAGCAAGCAGAGGGAGCTGGGCCTCTGCTCTACTGGTGGCCATGGACAGAACAAATCTGGGATGGAAATGCAGGCCCTGTGAGCAAAGGGTATACCTGAGGTGGTATGTGCCCCTGGGCTGGGTGTGGCAGGGATGGAGAATAGAATCCAGACATGCCATAGGCGGCATATTCCCAGGGCAGGGTTGAGTCAGAATTGTTGCTTTTGTGAGCCCAAAATGCAACTGACCCCCAGGTGAGCATAGCTGGAACAAAAGCAAGCATGGCAGCAGCATCAGCCCAGGGAAGGGCAGGAGTTCAGAGCCATTTGTGAGGTCTAACCATGCTCACTCCAACACAGAGTGCAGCAGAAACAGATATACCAGCTCTATGAGAGTTGGCACAGCAGTTAGCAGAGCAGGGTGGGGCTGAGTTGCAGTTTCTGTGAACTCAAACAGGGTCTGGCCCACAGGGGAATATAACTGGAAATGCAAATTCTGTGAGAATATAAGTAGCAGCAACATCAATTGGGGGTGTGGCTGGGACTGAGTAAAACTCTCCAGCCTCTATTAAGCACCAGCAGTACTCAGGCTTCAGCTCCCCCTGCTAGCTGGTGGCAGAGTGCAGCAGCTTGGCCAAGGAGACATAGGTCTTCCAGGGACTCAGGCAAGCACAAACCCCTGGTGCATCTGCTCACTGGAGGGAACTGGGTCACAGCCCTGTGGAGTTACCAGTGACTGAGTGTGACAGAGGTGCAAGGTGGGGAAGGAGACATCAACCTTCCTGGACTAATTCATTTGCTGAGTGGGCCCTTCTGACTCCATGGAGCACCAGAGTGAGTCATACTTGAGCTGCCAGCAGGCCCCTGCTATCTAGTTGCTGGAGACGTTTTGAACTCTCCCACTTGAAACTGAGTGCTGACTGGGACAATTGATTTGGAACTCTTGACCTGAGAAAATCACCCGAGGACCATCCAAGGTGGTATCCTGGTTGGGTTGTTGTGGGAAAGTTTGATTTTCTTTTTCCAATTGTTGCCCATGGGGGGCAGGATGTCTTAGTTGCTTGTATTTCTCCACAGCTGAGACTTCAACCCACAGTTACTGATTCACTAGGATTGGATAGAGACCCGCTGAAAACAAGACAGAGCCACTTAGCCCCACAATAACAAGAAGGTCCCCAGTGTCTCAGGCCTTAGTACTGTATGGGTCCTTTGCAAAGCTGTAGAGGAAAACCTGCAGTCACCAGTCCTGGGCAAAGGGATGGTTAATTACTACTCCAAGAGCCCCCAATCCAATTTCATCTTACCTGCTCATCTAGTCAAACGGTGAAAAATAATTATGGAGCAGAATCAGCAGAAAAACTCTGGTAATATGAATAATCAGAGTAGATCAACTCCCCCAAGGAATGAGAAGGCAGAAACACCAGAAGATCCCATTTATAAACAAATGGCTGAGATGTCAGAAATTGAATTCAGAATCTGGATTGCAAATAAGATTAACAGAATTGAGGTAAAGTTGGAATTAGAAACTCAAGGAGCATTTCAAAAGTTGACTCAAAAATTAAATGAATTCAAAGACAAAATTACCAAAGATTTTGATACATTGAGGCAAGAACTTGCAGCCCTCAAAGATCTAAGAAATACAGTAGAATCTCTCAGTAACAGAATGGAGCAGGCAGAAGAAAGGATTTCTGACATTGAAGACAAAGCTTTTGAATGCTCCCAAATGCTCAAAGAGGAACAGAAATGGAGAGCAAAAATGGATCATTCTCTCAGAGAGCTCTGGAAAAATTCGAAGAAAACTAATATTTGCCTTATAAGAATTCCTAAAGGTGACAAGGTTGCTTCAAAAGGCTCTACTCCAAGAGATAATTGTGGAGAACTTCTCAAACATAGCAAGAGATTCTGAAATTCAGATAGCAGATAGTTTCAAAACCCCAGAAAGATTCAACCCAAATAAAGCATCTCCTAGACACATTATAATTAACTTAGCCAAAGTTAATACAAAGGAGAAAATTCTGAAAGCAGCCAGAGATAAGAAAATTATAACCTACAAGGGGAACACTATTAGAATGAATGCAAATCTCTCTGCTGAAACTTTTTAAGCTAGAACAGGGTGGTCATCAACCATTAACATGCTAAAACAAAATAACTTTAAACCCAGGATCCTGTATCCAGCTAAACTGAGTTTCATTTATGATGGAGAAATTAAATACTTTAATGACATTCACATGTTGAAGAAATTTGCCATAACTAAGTCAATTCTCCAGGATATTCTCAGACCTGTCCTCCATAATGACCAACACAATCC
>NW_003852450.1:121035-122292 GCF_000181295.1 Otolemur garnettii | reverse complement strand
TCTCCCCTTTCCCCTTGGGCTATAATTGGTTTCATAGTAAGACTAACTACATTGGATACTTTTTCTTCCATTCTTGAGAGACTTTGCTAAGAAGAATATGTTCTAGCTCCATCCATGTAAACATGTAAGAGGTAATGTCTCCATCTTTCCTTAAGGATTCATAATATTCCATGATGTACATATACCACAACTTATTGATCCACTTATGGGTTGATGGGCACTTGGACTTTGTCCATGGAGAAACTTTTGATCAAATTCCAACTTCTACAGTGGGAAAGGATTAAAAATGTCCACTGGGCTTTTGAAAAACTCAATACCGAAAATACTACCAGGCTTATCAATATTCTCAATTAATGTGAATGACTTAAATTGTCCTTTAAAGGGGCACAGATTGGCTGACTGGATACAAAAACTCAGGCCAGATATCTACTGCATACAAGAATCTCACCTTACCTTAAAAAATAAATTTAGACTCTGGATGAAGGGATGGTCATCTATAATTCAGACAAATGGCAATCAGAAAAAAGCAAGTGTTGCAATTTTGTTCGCAGTTACAATAGGCTTTAAACCAACAAAAGTAAGGCAATATAAGGATGGTCACTTCATATTCATTAAGGGTAACACTCAACATCATAATATTTCAATTATTAACATTAATGCACCCAACCAGAATGTGCCTCAATTTATAAGAGAGATTCTAACAAACATAAGCAACTTGATTTTCACCAGCACCATAAGAGTAGGATATTTTAACACCCCTTTGGCAGTGTTGGATAGATCCTCCAATAAGAAACTAAGCAAATAAAAGTTTAGACTTAAATTTAACCATTCAACAATTGGGTTTAATAGACATCTGCAGAACATTCCATCCTAATAAAACTGAATACACATTCTTCTTATCAGCCCATGGAACATTGTCCAAAATTGATCACATGTTAGGTCACAAGTCTAACCTCAGCAAATTTAAAAGAATAAAAATTATTCCTGGGTGGTGCCTGTGACTCAAGGAGTAGGTCTCTGGCCCTATATACTGGAGGTGGCAGGTTCAAGCCCTACTCCAGCCAAAAACTGCAGAAAAAAAAAAAAAAAGGAAGAAAAAAATTATTCTTTGCATCTTCTCGGACCATCATGGAATAAAAGTTGAACTCAGTCACAACAGGAATCTGCATACTCATACAAAAACATGGAAACTAAATCACCTTATGCTGAATGATAGCTGGGTCATAGATGAGATTAAGAAGGAAATTACCAAATTTT
>NW_003852450.1:65846-118713 GCF_000181295.1 Otolemur garnettii | reverse complement strand
GAACACTTCTGCACTGCTGGTGGGAATGCAAACTAATATGTTCCTTTTGAAAAGATGTTTGGAGATCACTTAGGGATCTAAAAATAGACCTGCCATTTGATCCTTCAATTCGTCTATTAGGTATCTATCCAGAGGACCCCAAATCACTTTATAACAAAGATATTTGAACCAAAATGTTTATTGCGGCCCAATTCATAATTGGTAAGTCATGGAAGAAGCCCAAATGCCCATCAACCCTTGAATGGATTAATAAATTGTGGCATATGTACACCATGGAATATTATGCAGCCTTAAAAAAAGATGGAGACTTTACCTCTTTTATGTTTACATGAATGGAGCAAAGTATCTCAAGAATGGAAGAAAAAGTATCCAAAGTACTCAGTCCTACTATGAAACTAATTTATAAGCAACAACACTTCCATATGAAAGTTATTACACAACTATAGCCCAAGATGAAGGGGAAACAGGAGAGGGAGGGGAGAGGGGAGGATGGGTGGAGGGAGGGTAATTGGTGGGACCACACCTATGGTGCATTTTACAAGGGTACATGTTAAATCTACTAAGGATACAATAAAAATATCTTAACACAATAACTAAGAAAATGCAGTGAAGGTTATGTTAACCAGTTTCATGAAAGTATTTCAAATTATATATAAAACCAGCACATTGTACCCCATAATTGCATTAATATACACAGCCATGATTTAATAAAAAATATGTATATGTAATTGTTGAATTCTATAATTACACCTTGAAATATCTTGACCTCTGAGAAGAATCCTGTGAGCTCCCTTTTTGATTATTGAATAAACTTACCTTCCAAACTGAAAAGAAATTTACTGAGATAGCCTGCAAATTTTGAAGATGATTTTTTGTTAAGTTTTATTTTGTAAAATTACTTTGGTGTGATGAAGGCAATGTACAGTACAGGTGAAATACATTTAAAGATTTTGAAATGGTTTCAAGAATATACTCTGATGTTCTCAGCCACCTCATGACCTGTGGTATTTTCTCGACTTAAAATACAAGTAGTACTTGTGGCACTATCTACCATACAATGTAGCTTTGAACAAGATTGCAATCAATTTTATGAAAAATATTTGAAAAATAAATCATTTGAAAATTCCTCCTTCAGAAAAATATTTTTCTCATAGTATTAGAGACTGATACAACCAACAAATGAAATATGTAAAGATTCACCAAGAATAATTATTTACCTGTGTTATTTTCAATGTTCACAGAACCAGTATAGGCAAATTTTATTTTACTTTAATGTATATGATACAGGTTACTTTTATTTTTCAGAAATTCTTCTATGTTTGGAATTAATTATTGAACAGAAGTGATTAATATATTCTCCCATATAACAAATCCATTTGTAACTTAATAAATACATATTTCAAAAAGTTATATAGTTAAAATTATTTTAGTTACTCCTTTTCCTTCTACTGATTTTACACTCAACTTCGGGACAAGTCTTGTTTCCCATGGACAATTTCTCATTCAGTGTAACCATAAAGGCCTTTCTCTCAGAGCTCTTGCCCCTGGTGGCTGCATTGTCCAGGAACGCTCTTGATTTAGGGACTGGCCAGAATATGAGAGCGACACTAGCTGCTGCCTCATCCCAGGTTTTACATGAACTCACAAAAACATGTCAATTTCAAGCTAGAAAGAAACTAAAGAGATAATGCGATTCAAACCTGTCACATGGCTGCAACTCCCATTCCTGGATCTATCTAGTATGCCAGAAAAATAATCCTCAACCCTTCTTCCAAACAGTAGACCCTGGAAATTAGGAGGAAGTCGCTTGTTTAATTAATGCATCACAATAGCAGAAGTAATTTTATGGAGATCCTAAGCCTTCACTACAGGAGTTCGTGCCCACTTCATAAAATATATATTCTTATAACTATGCAGATTTTTGCAACTGAATGCTTTTTAAAATACAGGTATCTATAGAATATAGATGTGTTTAAAATACTTTAAATGTGATCTCCGATTCAAACATATTGGTTATAAAAATCAGAATCCATCAGCATGTTAAACTTTAATGAAAATACCTTTTTTACAGATGACTGAAGGTATAGGGTATATGTCTGTTATGGGATTGGCTCGGTGAGGAAAGAATCTTGATTGGAGCTTTAAACCAATAGCAAAAATGATGTATTTTAAATTTCTACTACATTCAGCAATAATGACTTTTAAACATATTTATAAAACTTAACAATGAGTATAAAAATAATGGAATTAACATTTCCAACTCCTTTTATTTGGAATCTTAAACAGTGAGATTGTTTTATTAGACAGAGAACTGTTTTTTAAATGTACTGTTTTCAGATTTTCCTCTGTATTGGAGCATATCTGGTCAATGTTTACGAGGAGTGCCCTGTCTGAAAACACTTCGTTTTTTTGGATCTGGGCTAAGGTGACCAGACATCCCGCTTTTGGTGGGACAGTCCCGATTTTTAACAATTTGTCCTGTGTCTGGTGGCGTTTTAAAAAAGTCCCGATTTTTGGAAAGAATGCACGACAATCTAGGGAAGGGAGGGACAACGGGAAGGGAATATACGGTTTTCGGCTGCTGAAAAGGTTAATGTAACTCCATTTGAGAATGAACAGGTTATTGTAACTTCATTTGGAAATGAAAAGGCTAATGTAAACTCCCTACTCCCCTCCTGGGCAAGGTCGCCCAGGTGGACCAGCGCCCTACTCCTTTGAGCCACAGGCTCCACCCTATACATAATTTTTTTTAAGTATTATATTTGTAAATTGTACTTATGTTGAAATTAAAAAACACATATTACAATACTATTTTTGCATCCTATGACAATTTTTGTTGCTCCATATAGACCAAATTTTTAATCAAGAACACACCCCTCCTCTGCACACCACCCCCACCCCCATTAATGGTGTCCCACTTTACCAATGTTAAAATCTAGTCACCTTAATCTGGGCTTGTTGTATGTTAATAAACCACCAGAAAAGATAATCATTTTTAAGAGGTATTGGGGGGCAGGATAAAAGTAGATGCTTCTACTTTTTGAATAAAATTGAGTTGATTGACTCTTTTCTGACATACAGTGGAGACAAAAGGAGAAACTTGTGGCTCACAAAGCTTTAAATTCTTTCAAAAAAATTTTTTTCTCTCCATAGCTATCAATCCTTGTAGGAGGAAATCTCTTGGTAAGAAAATAATAAGAGCCTACTAGGCACCAATGATTTGCATGCCTTTCTTAGTTCACAAGAGAGAGAGTTGTTTAAGAGAGCCTGGCACCACCTGGTCCTTCTCACATGCGACATGCTGCTTCCCCTTCACTTTCTGCCTCCATTGGAAGCCCCCGGGAGTCCTCACTAGAAGCACATACTGGCTCCATGCTTCTTGTCTGGCCTGGAACTAATATAATGCCTAATATTACTAATTCCTACTGAAAACATTCATTTTAAAGATAAGGCAATTTCAGTTTAGAGAGGCTAGTGGCTCACCCAAACTCTCCTATCTAGTTAAGAGGCAAAACAATTGCATGTGACCCCAGAACACGTCTTCCTTCGTTTCATTACACCACCTTCTACCTAGCATCTATGATGTCTGTTCATCATTTGAATGTCACCTGCAATGACACTGAGTGCAGTGGAAAAGGAGGAAAGAAGCCTGCACATTTAACAGCCTTCATGGGATTCAATTGCCCATGTTCACTAGACTCAGAGCAAGCTCAGAGCAAGGTCACATCTTTGTAAGTAACTCATTCTGTGCACATGCCATACAGAGGCCAAGGTTATGTACAGGGACCTAATAATTTTTGTTAAATGCTGAATTAATGAGTAAAATAGTAGTTGGTAGGAGAAATGGGAAGAAAGACTAAAACTGGATAGTTTGACCCTATTAACTACTAGTCCAAGGAATGGTTTACTGTTTTTGCACTCATTCATATCTTATCCATTCCTTCCTTCAATATATGTTTATTTTGCTGAGTTCTGGGCATTCAGGATATAACAGTGAACATGTTCCCATGCTGATGGGACTAGCCTTTTGGTAATCAGCAATCTCCCAATCAGCTTGGACGTCTTGCAGGTGCCCTGTGAGATGAGCAAGGTGGACGTTATTATAACTTGCTGGCTCTCTTCTATATCTCAACACTGTCTAATACCTGCAGTTTCATTCAACAAATCATACCAATTGGCAGAAATAATAAATTCATCTGAATATGTGTTTTTATTTCCATCCGTCCTCAACATAACATGATAATCTAGTATTGTTTTATTCATCCACTGTCCTAACAATAAAGCAAGCACATACACACAAATATATACATCCCACCACCACCATCAGCCTATCTCACCCCTTTCTGTTTCTTTCTAGCAGTGCTTAATGAAGAATTACCTCTATCGTATGTGCTAGGTGCATAGAGCTAGACACCTGGGCCTTATTTTATATGATTTTTAATGTTCCAAATGACTTATGAAGTAGATATTACTGTCCTAGGTTTACAGATAAGAAAATTGCAGTTCTAGACCCACGATCGCATGGCCAGTTAGTAGCTAAGTTCAGCTCCCAGTGAATACTTGTTATCTTGCTCCTGACTATTTTTCTTACTACATCATAGCTCTGGCAGGGATTCTCAGATTCACTTCTCTTCTGCTTTTAATCCATCCTCTATGGCTTCCCCAAAAGTATATTTTCAAAGCGCAAATTTGATCCTGTGGCCATCCTTACAAAGTATTAATGGATCACCTTGGCTTTTAGGATGAAATGTGCAAACCTCAGCATGGAATACAGGGTCCTCTTGGGGATGTGACTCTCCACCAAGTGTTTCTTCTGGAATCACGTCTGTCTTTTTGTGGTTTGTTTGTGCACAGCCTTCATCTCAGCCCCACTCTTTTTCTCTCTAGTGTACCACACTCTTTTTTTTTTTTTAGCTACCTTCAAGGACTTCTCCTCTGGAAAGACTTCTCAGACTTACTCCTTCCTGGAGGCACCCAGGACACATAGTAGAGTCACCTGTCACTCTTTTTGTCATTCTCTTGTCATTACTTTCCTCCTTATCTTCCCTCATCTGGCTGTGCCCCCTTCCCTCACTCACACAAGCTCTCTGAGGGCAGAGGCACGTTCTAATTCACCTGTATCCCTGGAGCACAGCCCTGGACCTGTCACACTGTAAGCTCTGAAAAATTCTAAATGAATAGTAAAGGAAGCCCTCTCTTTCATGCTCCTTCCTTGGCAATGGAGGAAGATAAACACAGATGAAGGGTGGCCAAAAGGGCCCTCTACCACCGAGACAAGGGTCAGACTTCAAGGTGGTGGTGGCGCTGGCCAATCCTGAGATATTTCCCAGTGGAAATGGAATTTTCAGACTGTCTCGATGTGACTTGATCATGCCAATAACTGACTGATTGTATAGTGAAAACCAGTCTGGCTATGAATAGGCCACTCTCAGAGATGAATGTGAAGGAAAGAGTGTCTGCTTAATCAGGGTGTGAAGGCAAACAGGGTATCCCATATTCCTTTTTATTCTTAAAAAGCTGAAATGAGAAGAGCTCTCCCCCAAGGCAATCTCTCTCTCTCTTTCTCGCTAATAAGCTTTGAGCAATTTGGAGGAAAGGTGTGATATTGCTCTCACAGATAAATAATATCCAAAAAAAATCATAATGTTGACGTGATTATATCTCACTGACTGAAGGGAATTAAAGGTAGATTCTTTTTATTAGTTTACTGATCCTGGGCATCCAAGGCCTCATAACTGTTCAATATATCATGCTAGTTAATCATTCCTGTCATTATCTTTAATGTCTTATTAGCGGGCTTCATTCATCTGGATTTTATCTGTTTCACTGGAAGCAGTTTTAATCTCATTTCCGCAGTGCTGATAAGCCTGTTAGTTTGCACAAATTGGTTTTGGTGACAATATGTAGATAGTAATAATGTGTGATTTCCAAATGGAAAAGAGAATTCTATAAAGGTCCGAAAAGGCAGGTGGAAAGAGCAAAGGAACCAAGATGAAGTGGGGAGAGCAGTCTCAGTTTCCTAAAGAAAAAAATGGAGAAGGTGGAAAAGAAAGCAGGGGGGAAATGAAGCAGATAAATTGCTGCAACCCTCCTACCATCCTCCCTGCACCCACCTCCACCACCCCTCACCCAACCACATGGTTCAGGAATGCTAGAGATCATAGCCGCCTCAGACCACTAGGTGGCCTGAGTCAGCAGCATCCCACCGCAGAGCTGGACAACCGTGTGGCATGTTTAGTAGCAGGCGACTCATACATACTGTGTGTTTTGCCCCTCAAGCTGAACTACACAGTCCTCAGATTTCACTGTAAGTCTTTTACCAGTACAACCAGATATCGTCTGTCGAAGACTTTCTGGATGTTTCCTCCTTGCTTTAAAGATCTTAATACCAGGCTGTCTTTGTGCAATCTATCCCACTAATGGAGCAATTTGATCACTTCCACCCAACATTATGTTGGCCTGACTCTGTCCTTCTGAGAAAAAAAGAAGACAATAAGCCCATCAGGCTCTGACTCAAAATTGCATTAAGTGCAGATGTTAAAGTAAATACAGTTTCCTCGGGTTCCCAGATTACAAGTCATCCTCCAACAAGGGGAAAAAATCAATAACCTACCCATCTGAGTAGCAAAGCTGGGGATGGATATCTGATTTAAGAAGGCAGCCTCTCTTGAATATCCTGATTCCTGTGCTTCTCTGGGGCCCTGGTACCAAGGCCAGGAAATGAGGCTTTGTGTCTCTGATCACAGGGCTCCCTTTCTGGGAGCTTTGAACTGAAGGCAGCAGGTGTCTGAAAAGATTTCAGACCAAAATCACATTCCAAATAGACAAAACTCTCTGATTTACCCTTCCCAAATAAAGAAAGAAAAGAAAAGGAAGCATTTCAAGGGAAATATGTCTCATAATAGCCTTCAAAATCACTCGTCTCAGAGGCAAACAAATCCTGGCTGAATATAGACAGTCAATTATCTGGTGTCGTTTGGGGTGGGAGGGTGCTAATAATATTCCAAACTCCCAAACTGCCAAAACACTTTGCAGTTTCATTTCCAGCCTCTCTGCTTTTCCAGGAACCATCATGTTTGTCTGATTCATTCTCACAATTCCAAATGTTGATATAAAGTCTGCTTGTAAGATTCTGAGACTTTCAGAAACCCAGAAGGCTCCATTTCCACCAAACTTAAGCAAAGCATCAGCTCCCTTTTATTTTAAAATCTGAATCTTTCCACCATGCATTTCAGATAGTCTAAGTGAAGGAATTCTCACAATCCGCCTTTATCCCACGTTGTGATATTCCTGGTTTAAAAGCGCGTCTGTCTTGTAACTATTCTGTGAGCAAGAGTTAGGGATGAAGTTTAATGCTTCCCTTCTGATCTGAGCCTCAGAGGAGAAATGAAATCTCAAGACCACAGTACAAAGAACTGATTTCCAGCAACTGCCTTTAGCATACATTAGAGATGCCCTCCCTCCTGAATTGTGTTGCCATTGGGCAATCATTGCCAGCTGTAACTTCAAGAACCCACTAAACCAGCTAGGTTTACATTTCTGTTCAGCTCTGTGTTCCTTCGTATGGAAATGATAGCTCAGGACAACGGGGTCTTTGCGTAGGACCACAGGAGTGTGGACTCCATAATCACTCAACACAAATGAGGACAAACTGGGTGTGCACGTGGTCTGACAAAAGAATGGCCTTTTGAAGCCAGGTTTGGCCTTGACAATTCAGGACCTAATATCACCATGAGCCCAAGGTGAGCCCAACGTGAGCCACAGAGCCTGCTGTCAGAGCTATCTGTTCTGGAAGTTCTTGTGGCAATTTAACATGTACATATGTATCTGTGTTCCTCCCCTAAGCCATGTGGCTAACTCTTTGGAACAAATTCACTTTCCATCAGTGAGATCCCCCTAACAGCCACTGTGTACCATCTGTATGTGAATTTGCTGCCGTGTGGCTTTGGAGATGAACTCAAAGCATTTCAGTGACCACCCCCCCCTCCCCAATTTCCACTTTGACATCCAGCTTCTAAAGGTGAGGTCACAGATCTTTCCTTTATTTTCAGCCTCCCCAAACTGCCACAGAATGCACTGCTGAGTGCCCACAGAGCACTGAGAGCCAGCGCCAGCAGCTCCAATGCAGGGCTGAACCAGCTTCAGCAAGTAAAGAGATGTCATACTTGGCTGGAGAGGAAGGATCTCTTCCACATCCCTATAATGATAACCAGAAAACTGCATGTGTGAGGACCCCTAGCTGTAAAGTGCTGAGCACATGGGAATCAGGTCTGTTAATAGCCTGATCAAGCTAACAAGGGCTGTTAGAAAACAAGAGCCAGGAAAAGCAGACACGTGGCAAACGGTCCATCTGCCCAAGCCTAGAATCCAAATATCACCAACCTGATGTCAGGAACTCAGATCTAACTGCTGACTGGAGCTCCTGCCAAACTGCTTCAAAACTTTTGCTGTGCAGCTGACATCTATTTCAAAGTTCCTCCCCACTCTTACCCAGTGAGATAAAGTCAGGTTTATCCGGGGGGAGGGAAAATTAAAGTAAAAGCAAGCTGTGTTGTCCAGGCTCCATTCGCTTGTTCTATGGAAGTCACAGAACAAAGTTTCTGTGCCTCTGTCCCCAGGTGATCCCCAGATGATCACAAACATCACACTCCAGGTGGTGTCTGCTGATTCTCCAGGCTCCTCTGTGACGACTGTTGAGGCCACAGATACCTGAGAACAAGGTGCAGTAACCCTGGTCATCTCTGCCAAAACAGGCGTCAGTACTCAAGAATTCCCTGATGTTGCCCAGCACTGGTGACATCCGGGGAAGCAGATCTTTTCGCTGTGCCTCTTCTTTTATTGCATCTCCTCACCCAAGAATTTAGGTTTATTGTAGGGTCTGGATTGTGAAAGACAGATATCAGAGTGTCCCCTCCTCCCCAGGGCATGGTCATTGGTGATCAAACTCATACTCTTCAAACTTCTTTCTCCGGGACATACTCTCTCCCACCATATGGTGGGCATCTCAAATGAGGGGACACCAAGTAGACATTGAGGGTGTTTCTCCAGTGCCAGGTTTGGTATAAAACAGCATAGGTCCCGTGTGGCCTCGCCCTGTGCTCTTGCACACACACACTCACAGACAGACACCAGCCCATCCCAGAGTTGAGAACACTTGGGGGCACCTCTTCTATTTCTATTTGATTTCATCTATCAGGTCGGGTTTAATATTTGGGGAGACACATGTCACGCCACTTACGGTTTAGGCCAAGTTATGGCCCACTCTACAGGAGTCACATCCAAAGAAATCCAATCTCTAGATTTTTAGAGAATTTTAACATTTACTAGAGTCCTTTTCAATAAAAAAAAAAAATCAGTGGAATCTAATGCTCAGCCTCCAGTAAAAAGTTCTAAAAATGATCTTTCCCCATTCCCCTGCTTCTGGGTCTTTCTCATACAACCTCGCTGATTCAAATCCTTCTCTAGGAGACCTCTGGTTGTCTGTACG
The DNA here is from genome assembly GCF_000181295.1 of Otolemur garnettii. NCBI lineage: Eukaryota > Metazoa > Chordata > Mammalia > Primates > Galagidae > Otolemur > Otolemur garnettii. The sequence goes on along the minus strand of NW_003852450.1, from coordinate 109,226 downwards.
AGAGCTTAGCTCTTCTTGTTCTTCCTCTACTCTTCCAACTTTATTCTTTCATGCCTCCCTTGAGTCAATGTGTCCCTTTTATAGACAACTCCTCCATCCCTGCTGCTTCTCTCTGTCTTTCATCATTCACTGTCAGAATTCTGCACCACAAAAGGCAAAAGAATTGGACCTTAGAGAAATGCAGTCGTCTGTCTCTCAAGAGAAAATTCTTTCTAGAGAGTGAGAGGTGAAGGGAAGCTGAGTGTGCCAACACTGTATTCCCTTCCGTGTTCGGTGTGTTGGGTGAGAAGGGAAAACTGACTCTCACATTAATACTTTTTGTCTCCAAAGCACAAAGATCAAGATCAAATTTTCTTTTTTGAGACAGAGTCTATGTCACCCCTGGGTAGAGTGCCTTGGTGTCACAGCTCACTGTAACCTCCAACTCTTGGGCATAAGCAATTCTCTTGCCTCAGCCTCCCAAGTAGCTGGGACTACAGGCACCCTCCCCAGTGCCGGGCTATTTTTTTGTTTTTGGTGTCACTGTTGTTTAGCAAGCTGGAGGCCAGACTTGAACCCACCAGCCCCAGTGGATGTGGCTGGTGCCACTGAACTATGGGCGCCTAACCACTGAGCTATGGGTGCCGAGCCCAAGACTGAATTTTAGAAGGATGTTTAATCAAACACCTCTGCCTATGGATTCTATGTATATTGAGAAATAGGCACTGGAGGCACAGGGAAACCTAAATATAAATTTATTTTTTTGGTAAAACTGGTTTGGAAAATCCTAGACCTGTGGTCAAAATCAGGTTTCTTTTTGGTCACATCTAGTCCCTGGGGCTCAGATAGGCAAGATGGGGGCTGAAGAGCTGACCCCTTCACATCTTACTGAGCCAGAGGTCCTAAGATCCCAAAGACAGACCAACTCTAGACCTTCTTACAGAAGAACAAGAGCAGAGAGAAGGGCACAGCTGGGGGCTGAGAAGGCCTGAAAGGGGTCAAGCAGCCCCCACCTTGGCCCTGTGCCCTTTATCCAGTCTCCTGGTCAGATGAGTCTTCTCACTCCCATGGCCCAAATGCAAAGGGAAGGGGACAAAAATCCCTTCCCAGCACTTAAAAAAGGTTTAGAAAAGCCCAGTCTTTATCCAGCCAGGTCATAAATATGGAAATAGGGAGAAAATAAGCTTCTATAATTAATAAGTCATAGTTTCTGCTCATGAAAGCTCATTCTAGACATAGATCTTTCAAAAAGATTACAATGGCTTTCTTCATGAGAAAGATTTTTTTCTGTCTTTTCATATTTATATATATATATGCTTTATTTTTTTTTTTTTTTTTGAGACAGAGTCTCACTATATCACCCCTGGATACAGTGCCTTGATGTCACAGCTCACAGCAACCTCAAACTCTTGGGCTTAAGTGATTCTCTTGCCTCAGCCTCCTGAGTAGCTTGGAACTACAGCCGCCCACCACAATGCCCAGCTATTTTTTGTTGCAGTTGTCATTATTGTTTGGCAGACCTAGCTGGGTTCAAACCCGCCAGCCCTGGTGTATGTGGCTGGCACCCTAGCCGCAGAGCTACAGGCACCGAGCCTGTCTTTACATATAAAAAGAGTATAGACTCAAGGAGTAGGGCATCAGCCCCATATGCCAGAGGTGGTGGGTTCAAACCCAGCCCTGGCCAAAAACTGCAAAAATAAATAAATAAATGAATATAAAAATAAAAATAAAATAGTAGAGAGAAAAAGACAAGCAAAGAATGAGAAAAACTGGTTCCAATTCTGACTCAGCCATCAACAGTCTGACTTTCTTGCTGGGATTTATTTATTCCCTGGATTCTTTCCCTTCCATATAAGCAGCCCCATTATCCTTGCACCTGAATCCCAAGAGCCAGCCTGGGTCTAGTGCTCCAAGCTCTCTCTTACATGTAAAGAAAAGAAGATATCTCTCTCATAGCAGTTTTACTATTTATTTATTTTTGGCACTAGTCTTACTCTGTTGCCCCAAGCTAGAGTGCCCCATGTTGCCCCATGGCCCTGTCTAGCTCACAGCAACCTCAGATTCCTGAGTTTAGACAATCCTCCTGCTTCAGACTCCTGAGTATCTGTAATTACAGGTGTCTGCATGATGCCCGGCTAATTTTTCTATTTTAAGTAGAAACAGGGTCTCGCTCAGGCTGGGCTCAATCTCCTAAACTTAGGTACTGCCCCCACCTCGGCCTCCTGGAGTGCTAGGATTATAGCCCTGAGCCACAGTGCCTGGTCACAGTTTTACTTTTTAATAAATGAGCGGACATCTGAGGTCCTACAGTGGGACAGTGGCCAAACAGTGTAGAAGAACCACGAACAGCCCTGAGCCCCTGTTGGCTCAGCCCTTCCTCCCAACACTCAACAGCTGCTTGACCTCTGGCAATTACTTAACCTCTCGATTTCCTCCCTTGTGAAGTGGGGAATATTAATAGCACAAGCTTTACCATGTTGTTTGGGGAATTAAATGAGTTAATTTGTATAAAACTCTTAGAACCATGTCTGGCACATAGGAAGCGACATGAAGTGTTAGTCAGCATTATTATAGTTTAGTAAATTCAAGGACGGAAATAAGCAGAATATTATAAAGCCATCACACTCATTTTATGAACATTTCTGACAACGTGGAAATGCTTATGCTTCAATGTTAAATTTAAAAGTTAGAATCAAATGCTTGTATGCCATTCTGAACTATGTTCTTTAATTATAGGAAATAGAAAAAATTATAACAAAAGCCTAATTGGTTATCTTTGGCAGCCAGATGATGAAAGGCTTTCAATTTTTTTTTTATTCTTCCATGCATGAATTTCCTACAACAGTATGTATTCATTTTTAAGAAAAAGTGTTTATGTCACTATTTTAAATAAGTCTGGTGTCTGGAGTGGCTGTACCAGTAGAAACTGGTCTCCGAACCAGAATATACCAGACATTACACAATCAATCTTATCTTTGATGGGGGAAAAACATTCCTTTGTCAGCAATAAATGACTCCATTCCCACTTCCACCCTCCTGACTCAGCCCTCCGAAGTTAGAAACGCTGCTGTCTTTTGTAGGAAGGTTTCTGGTGGGGGAGAGGGCTGCTGCATTCCACAGATCCCCGGGAGGTAGCAAGTTCTGCTGTGCCTTCAGGTACATCCATCCCCATGACAGTTGGCGCTCAGAGGAAGAAGCCTTGTGAACCACACCTGCCCCACCTCCCAATCCTGGGGCATTATATTCACCAAAGTCCTCAGTGTTGGATGACAGAGTGTGCTCAGAGACAAACATGAGAGCTCAGCCCACGTTTCCTCACACTTCCTTTGCAGCTTCGTCCCCCCTTCCTGGTATATGTTCGGAGTAACAAAGCCTGAATAATTCTAGTCACAAGTCTAAGCATCAGTAAGATGCTGGGATAGGAGCTTCCATCCTGTTTCTCAGCTTTGAAGTTCATTGCCAGTTTCAGGGGGTTGGAATTTTTTCTGATATTTACCTGTAAGCCAGAAGGATCACAGGACCTGGTCTATTAGGTTCAGCATCCAATTCTAAGGTTTGGATGTCCTCATCCAGCCCAACTACCTAGACTGGTGCTGTCATCAGAGATTTAAATCCGGGGTGAATAGAGTAACGAACTCACGTCCACCCTGATTTGGAGCCTAGTCACAGAGAAGATGGGGTGAGCTTTAGGCCACCCACGAACTTTTCTGCCTTGCCTTGTCTTCCTTGCTCCCTCATTTCTTGTCCTTTTTATCTAGACACATCAAAGTCACAGAATATTGTAGCTAAGAGTTCCTCTGTTACTACTGCTGTTTCTAACAGCAACAAACACAGACAGAATTCACTATGCCCAGGCACCATTCCAAGGTCTTAAATATAATAACTCATTTAATCTATACTACACCCCTCTAAGATGGATACTATTATTATCATTCCCACTCTATAGGTGAAAAAAACTGAGGTTCCAGGAGCTTAAATAACTTCCCCAAGTTCATGTGGAGCCAGAACTCAAGCCCACTCACAGGGACCCAAGACCCCTGTTCACCTGATTTAAGACTTGGTGTTTTTTCCAAAATGTGAGGGTATTTTCTAGAACTCAAAAGCTAATAGCAGCAACCATTAGAACCTTTCTCCTGAGTCTCCTGGACCAGACAGAAATTAAATAAAATACTGTTATTTCAGAGGTACAAAAAAAAAAAAAAGAGTCCATTTGATTCTATCTCACAAACATTTTCCGACCATCTGCCCTGGGTGTCAGGAGCTGGGGGAAAGTCAGAGAAAAATTAACACGGGGCACAGATTTCATACAACTTAGAACAGACGAGGACAAGCTGGAAGAAGGAAGTAAGTTGACTATTGATACACAGAGTAGGAAAGGGTTTTTTGTAAATCTTTTGTTTTCCTAAGGGTGAGGCACAATACAAACATCAAACTGTGATAAAAGATTCCTGACTTTCCCACCATCATACCCCTCCTCAGCATCAACCTTCAAGGTTAAGACCCTCGGCCAGCAGAAGCTGTAACTAGCCAAAGGAAGGGAAGAGAATTCATACTGGTTGATGATCCCAACAGTGCTTACAAGGATGCCATTGTAGAGACAATGTATCTGTGGCCCAGAGAGGTTCACTACTTTTCCTCTAAAGTTACAACGCTGGTATTGCAAAGGCAGGATTTGAAAGCTTGTCTGGCCCCAAAGCAGATCCACCTCCATTGCCTGCGTTCCCTCCACTGCCTCTATTCCTTAGACGCGTCTCCCAACAAAGCCTTTACCCTCGGGTCCCATTGGGTGAGTGATTGATGAGCATTTCTGAGGGACACCGGCCCCTCCTCTAGGCCTGGCCTGGCTGCTTTGCCATTCCAGAACAAACATATGTTTGATCTACGAGGCTACTTTCTTGCCATGAAAGGATGTGTCTCCCAAGCGACCTCTTCCTTGCTTGTTGGAGAGAAAGTGTGATAAAAAGCAAAAGCCGTGTCCTTTGAAGATAATTCATACATTGGCCAATAGATGCGATAAAATAGCTAGAAATCCAGCCCAGGCTACAAACAACTCCACATTAAAGGCATCTGTGTTTAATAAAACCAATAAATCAAGTGTGGTTAGGTGGCACCTCCTGGCTATGTTTTAGGCCTCTAATTGGTGCACGTGGATGATACAAAAATAAAAGCCATGGAGTCAGCAGAGAAGCTGCAGGCCTCTGATGAGGCCCTCAAGTATTTCTAGGATTCTCTCCATGATTTGTTTCAGGAAGTTTATTGAAAACAGAGTCCCTTTCCCAGAAAACTGCCAGGCTATCAATTTATGTCTGTTCAACGGGGAGTGTGCCCTCTCTGCGGGGATCTGCAAGGACGATGAAAAAGCCAGAGAGGAAAGGAAAGGTAGGAAAGAGAAGAAATAATCAAGTACCATATATCAAACCTGTGCAGGCCAGATGCACTTTACAGGTGTTTTCTGATTTACTCCCCACAACAGCCCTGTGAGAGACACGACTTCATCGCCTTGTTGCAGGTGAGAAAATACGTGTCAGTTAAATGATTTGTCCTGTGGCCAAAAAGGTGACTCCAAAGCCAGGGGAAGAAAAAGCTGAAGCAGCCTGAAGTATTCAGCCTTGAGAAGACAGGACAGCGCCTCTAAACCAGAGCAGTTACTATTTAGATTATTCATTTAAAGACCATAAATCCATTTGCATTAGGTCTGAAGAGAAAGTTTAGGTATGGAAGAAGGAGTGGGTATCAGACATCTCAGAGGGCTAGTGGACCTAAAAGGCAGTGGTAGAAGTTCCTTGCCTGGAGGGAGCCCAAGTCGACCAGATCGCTTAGAGCAGTGATGTTGTAGAGAGGGCATTTGCTAAGGTCCGTGCCTAGGCGCTCGCTCGTACGAGCACGTGACTTTCTGCTCGTTCCAACCTCTCTGACCTTCAATTTGCTTTGTAAAATGGAGATAGTAATAACTAATTTGAAGTATTTGGAGGAAGCAGTAAATGAAATGATGTATGTAAAATGCTTGGTAAACACTAAAGTGCTATCAAGCATGGGGATTGTTATTACTCCATCTTTCTGGAACTGTTTTTAACATAATACAGAGACAGAGGCATGGACCAAATGACCTACTGTAGCTCCCTCTTTTTCTTTTTTTAATCAGAAGAAGTAGATTATTCAAAGCTTGGGAGTGAAGTCAAGCTGTTTCTAGGGACCATTAGCTTTATAGTTTTCAGGAAAACCTCGGCCTAAAATAAAGATCCCTTATTCCTACCCCTCCCCCGGTGGAAGGTCTCAACAACATAGTCAGTTTCACCTCTAGCAGAATTTGGGAGCTGTGGGATAGGTCAAGGTCAGTCTCCCCCTGCCAGGATGACAATGAGGATGACAAGCGAGAGTGCTATAGTAGTGAAGGGGGTTCCTGATTTGGGGCTGGAAGAAATTGGCCTTTTGCCTCAGAGGCCATTAAATGCCATGAGATTCTAGGCCTTCCTTCCTTTCAGAGGTCAATTTAAAAAAAACAACAACACTGTAGCCTTAATTATTATAACACATTGATTAGTTGAGAACAGATAGATTGAGGTCTATTCCCTACTCTTCCTATAACTTACAAGATACACACTAAATTTATTTTTTAATCAATGTTGTATATAACTATCTCCTTTCATTACATGAGAGATAATACCAATCTTTAATGATCAGTAATATACAATGTCAATTTTTTTTTCCTTATATGATATCTAGAGGAAAGATTATGCAAGTTGGTAAGATGGGATAGACTCAAAGATGTTAAGAAGCATGTAGGTGTACAAAAAATAAAGAAATAAAGATTCATATAGGTATACTTAGCATGATGAATTCAGCAGCAAAGCAGTCGGAGATTATATTTGCGATTTGTTTTGATAGTGACAAATTCCAGCTACTTCACAACTACACCCTTATTCTCTCAATACTTGCATTGAACGGCCTTATGATTTTTAATAGGATACTAGCACTTTGGTCTTTTCAAAAGATTTGGGGTATGATTTTAATACACCCTCCCATATAAGTCACCAGAAATCCTTCATCAGACTAATGAAATCACCAGAAGTGACTGCAATTCTTAAGGACCCTTGCAGATTAAAAAGTGAACTTAACATCAACCTAGTACAGAAAAGATGTTCTGAGACAGGAGAGTTTTAGCTCAGACCACACAGAGGCGCTACCAGGGTTTCCTTCTTACACAGCTCCTGAGTGAGTTGTAGAGCCTGCCAAGTCAGACTCAGCTGCCCTCCCAGGAGAGGCCACTGGTACAAAGGGCTATGCTCGGTGTGTGGTGGCCAATACCCACTTTACCCCAGGCTTATCCTCAAGGAGTTTACTGTCAAGGTGACAAGAGCAGGTGATGTTTCAAGTCACAGGTGGTAACAACCCATGTCTGCCTGATCGCAATGCCACATGAGCATGATAGACGTTGAAAGTTACAAAACTTCGGAGGAGGGAAAAATTGCTTGTACACAGAGTCATTCTGACTTAAGGAAGTTCTGAACAGGTCCAGTGAGGTTCACCAAGCTGGCTGGTGCCTCCTCAGTGTTTTCTGGGCAAAGGGGCTATTTGTAGAACATTATTTTCTAGACAATTAACATCTCAGTGTTCAAAGAAATTTTCCATTTGCCTCTTGAACGTCTAATTCTGGCCTTAGCCACAGGAAATTTCAATGCCTACAAGATAGTATTATTTGATATAGCACTAGATTGTAAACTTGAACTTAACTGTCAAAATGTAATATCGTAGTCCCTTTCATTGTGAAAATATTTCTACTTTTTAAAGAGTGTTTCCATTTGGGGGTCTATTTTATGTTCGTAGGATTTATTCATAGAAATAGTTCCAAACAGGACTTATTAACCTCAATTTACACATGAAATAACTGAAGTCTGGAAAACTTGTTCAAGGCCACACAAAAGTCCTGAACGGAGGCGGAGGCAGGCCTAGGGCCCAGGCCCTTCCAACTCCCCATCCAGGCAGGGAGATGAGTGTGTCAACTACAGTCATCTAACATCAAGCTAAGAAGGACAGGATTAATGACTGTTTGCCAAGTGTCCATAGATCCTTGGAGAAAAAGGCAGGATGAGAGCGCTCCATTTTCAGCTAATTAGTATGAGGGAAAATTCCTTGAGTGGTATTTCAATCAGAGTCTCTCTTTAGAGGCTCCCCAAACAGTAGGTGGCTCTGTAAAGCCAGCTTTTCCCGTGGTGCAGAAATCATCACCACAGTTTGGCCATGCTTCTCCTGCACAGAGCAGAGACTTGAACAGAATAAGAAACTGCTTTTCATCTCACGGGGAGTTGGGTTGCAGACTGAACATTTGCCCTAACCCTGCTTCATTGTAAATGAAACCAAGCTTTAGCTCCAACCGGGACTGGCTTCTCTGGGCAGGGAAGATGATGTGGAAAGAATCTCTGCTGATTTCCAAGAGTGATGTTGGCAAAGAAAGCAATGTTTATTGAATGTCCACAGTGCACTGGGCCACTTTTGCATGTACCCCGGCATTTAAGACTCACCACACCCTATAGGGAAAAGACAATCATACTCTTCCAAAGGATGATGGGGTCTTGCAGAGGTTATCAAATGTGCTCCGTGTAACATAGATAGGAAGAGGCAGGCTCCTAACTAGTACAAACCAGTCACAGAAATGAGGCCAGAAACAAGAGTCAAGTCTTGGAGAGAATTCACCTCCGGCCATATTTCTCCACAGTAGGCCTGGCTATATGATGTATGGGGCCCACTACAAAGCGAACCTGCAAGGCTCCTCATTCAAAAATTAATAAGAATTTGAAGACAGTAACAGCAGAACATTACATTAAAGACAGGGAACCACGGAGCACCCTGCACAGACTGTACGGCCAGGAAGCTGGTTTTCTGCCGCTGAGTCCGAGGGAACGAACAAAAGTGAGAATGCAGGCATCTCCCGTAGGCCATGCAGTCCACATTCCACCGTGGAGCTGTTCATTACACACTTGCTCCACACACGCATGCCAGCGCACACGGACACACACACACACACACACACGCACACACACACACGCACAGGCACACACACCGCCCGGGGGAACTCACAGATCAAGACTGATAAAAATTACACGGCAAGGCCCTGGGGGCAATTGTAATCCTTTTTCTAATCTCAGGAAGATTCGAAATAGCATCCCAGTGGCACGGCGAATGAGAGAACATCACCCCTATTGCAGCTGTCACTTGTATCTGCAATCGGGTGAATTATAGAGATTAGCCACGTCCAAGAATTATTGCACTTTTTGCATGGTTCTGTGCATGGCCCTTCTTAAGGTGGAATCGTTCAGGTTTGTGCTCGGCCTCTGCAGAAGTTCTGTGCTGCCACCCAGTGTCCGGACGGGGCCCAGAGAAACCGCCGAGGCCTGATGGGGGGTTGCAGGCTTTACAGGGTCTGGCACAGCTGGGAAGCCGCAGAGAAATGAGCTGCAGAGCAGAGCTGCTCTGGGCTTCAAGGAAGCTTATTTTAGAGGTCACATCCTAAGGCACATCAAAGATATTAAAATGCACCCATTTGTCACGCTAAGTCAATTTACATGTAACTCAGAGTTGAATTGAGTTGCTTCTGAGTTGTTTAACATGTTATGTTTTGAACACATTTTGTTAAACATTTTTTAATTTTGACTTTTTATTTTTATTTTTGAATTATGAATACCATGTAAGGTTTTCTGCTTAACATTCCTCTAAGTCAAAATTACCTGACAAGCTCCTAGCCCCTGAGCTCAGTGCCTTTAGCGCCTGCTTCTACGCATAGGTACACAAGCAGAGGCCGCCCAAAGGAGGAAACACAGGAGACGTTTGGATCTCCCCCCCCCTCCCCCGACCATCAGTGCGCTGCAGGTATTTGGCTTTTAGTGTTTTCCACATAAATTAGCAGCTTCACTTTGCTGAATTTGTCTAGTAGAATCAGGGCCCAACCAGGAACAGATGTATCACACCTTAGTGTGGTAAGCATAATAAAATTAAAAAGATTGCATTATAAAATATCAAAACCAAAAATTCCTGGTCAGATATGTCTCACCCAACAGGGGTGGGAACCTGTGGCCTCAAGGCTTTAGTACAATTCCCCCAAAAAGGCCCCCTGCCTTCCCACAGCTCTGGGAGTAGCTGCTAACAGCAGGCAGCACTGCGTTTCATGCCCTTCTTTCCCCGAATCCCTACTGGAGACGAAGAAAAGAGGGCATGGCAGATGACTTTTAATTACACGAGATAATAAATACTGCAGCCCCTTGCATAGCTCTCGGAACAGAGACCCGCCGTGCCCATGCTAACCCCTTGCTCCTCCCACCTGGCTGGGGCCTCTGGTTAACAAGGTCAGCCAGCTCCTTGGTGTGGGAGCACAGAGGCGAAACCAGGGGATGCAGGAATAACCAGATCTATGCAAATGAGGACAAATTAGACCAGAAAAGAAGTGGCAAATTCATGCTGGAAGAAGCCATGGAGGGCATTTAATCTACCCCCTGCTCTCTGGCAGAATTGAAGTCAATCTATTTTGGTCACTTTGTTACTTACAGGCTGGTTTCGTAATCCTGCACCTTTGTAGTTTTAGTATTTCTGTAGATTTAGGACCCAAAAGGTTTTACTCTGCCAACTAGACTCTCTTTCCCTCCCTTCCATTATCTGTTCTTCAGACTCTTAAATTTTGTCTTCTCTCTTTTTTTTTTTTTATTTTACTAGGGAGGTACAGGTGCTAGTTTTTTAAAATTATGAACTAACAGCCATAATCCCTGCCCTCTTTTTTTTTTTTTTTTTGAGACAGAGTCTCACCATGTCACCTTTGGTACAGTGCCATGGAGTCACAGCTCACAGCAACCTCTAACTCTTGGGCTTAAGCGATTCTCTTACCTTGGCCTCCCAAGTATCTGGGACTACAGGCACCCACCACAACACTTGGCTATTTTTTTGTTGTAGTTTAGTTGTCATTGTTGTTTAGCTGGTCCGGGCGGGTTTGAACCCACCAGCCCCGGAGTATGTGGCCGGCGTCGTAACCACTGAGCTACGGGCACTGAGCTTTTTAATTTTATCTTCAACCACACTCCTCCAGACCCTATTTCCCCCTTCACTATTTGCGGTCACATTTAACCACAATCCTGTAGGACCCAGCAGTATAAATGAAGCGTCATGGGATCACATGATTCACAGTCAGCACAGCCTTGTGAATAAAACCTCGCTCCATGCAAAGCCAGATTATCCTTACAAGGCTCTTCCAGACTCTGTCTCAATACTTCTATCTTGAGCAAGGAGGCTGTAACTTTCTGAGGCAGACTGCTTCCTGGGAGTGGTCAAGAAGCACGTCTTCAAGAAGGTCTCTCTTCTACTGTCCCTTTAAGATCTGAATCAAGGTGAGTGAGCAATGTTGAGTTGGGGACCTGGCATTTGACTCCTCTCTGCTGCATGTCACCAGTAGAAGCTCTATAGAACCTTGGGAGCCTCCGAAGGAACCCTGCAAAGAGACAGCAAAATAACCAGCCCCACTCCAGCCGCTCCAAACACCTCCAAGGCTTCCAGACTTTTGCCAAAGACTTTACCCTAATCCCCCCAGGCACAGTTGAATCTGGAAGACAGTGGACAACCTCTTTCTTGTACTTGTGCCAGAGCCCAGTCCTGTGCTGAGATCCTGGAGCTCTTCTTTGTAGAGGCTATCCAGCAGCATTCTTGAAATGTTTGAAACCAGGACCCTGTGGAGACCTACGTGTATTCTTCTACACACCGATTATTAAATGGCCACTCCAGTGCCATGGCTATTTGTGGTTTTAAATGTGCTGGGTATGTGTCCAGATGCTGAAATCCCAGTCCTGGGCTTCTGAAATCAAGAAGAAAAAAGAATCTACTGTGAAGAAAAGACCACCCTTGCTTTAAACTTTATACCATCTCCTGAGAAGAAGACAAGATAACCAGCCCTGAGCCTCTGCATCAGAGAAAGGTCTGCTCCAGAGAACAACCTAGGAGTAGCTTTCGGGATCTCATCCATCCTCCATCAGACCCAAAGCAGTGATTGTAGGTTGAGTAGCTGCTGGGCTTGTGCTAGGTTCTAGGGACATGGGAATGAACAAAACAAACATAAAAATTCTTGGCATTCCAGAGTTTAAAGGGAAGGGAAACAAACAACTAAAAATATTATTAAAGTCAAATTTAATATGTACTGTAATCCTAGCACTCTGGGAGGCCAAGGCAGGTGGATTGCTTGAGCTCAAGAGTTCGAGACCAGCCTCAGCAAGAGCGAGACTCCATCTCTAAAAAGTAGGCAGGTATTGTGCAGGTGCCTTTAGTTCCAGCTACTCGGGAGGCCGAGGCAAGAGGATCGCTTGAGCCCAGGAGTTTGAGGTTGCTGTGAGCTGTGACGCTACAGCACTGTACCAAAGGCGGCATAGTGAGATGCTGTCTCACAAAATAAATACATGAATAAATAAATAAAATCAAGTGTCAACAGGGCTGTGTTGCCTTCTAAAGCCTCTTGGGGGAATTTCTTTCCTTGCTTCTAGAAGCTCTCAGCATTTCTAGGCTGGTGGCCTCTTCCTCCATCTTCAGAGCTCTACAACGCTGACTCTCCAGCCTCCTTCTTTATAAGTTGTAACCATAAACAGTATTGGGTGGGCCCGCCTCATAATCCTGGATAATCTTTTCATCTCAGGATCCTCAACTTAGCCACATCCGCAGAGTCCCTTTGCCATGTAACCACACATTTTCACCAGTTTCAGGAATTAGGATGAAGACATCTTGTGGAAGGGGCCATCATTCTGCCTACTACATGTGTCATCTCTTTTGTTTGTTTTTTAACACAAGAATCCATGTTCATTATAGAAAAATTAAAAAACACAGAAAAGGTTAAAATTAGTGAATATAGAAAATTACCATTTTAAAACTATCTCTAATTTTAAAAAACCTAAATATCTTGTAATGCAATTTTCTCACTTTTCAGTGTGTATAAGGTGATCATCTTCCCACGCCAACATTTGAGTGACTATGCAATATTCTGTTATGTTACTGTACTAATAATTCTTTATTTTTTTTTTTTTTTGAGACAGAGTCTCACTGTGTGACCCTTGGTAGAGTGCCGTGGTGTCATAGCTCACAGCAACTTCAAACTCTTGGGCTCAAGCGATCCTCTTGCCTCAGCCTCCCTAGTAGCTGGGACTATAGGCACCCTTCATAATGTCCAGCTCTCTTTTAGAAACAGGGGTCTTGCTTTTGTTCAGGCTACTCACAAACTCGTGAATTCAAGACATTCACCTGTCTCAGCTTCCCAGAGAGCTAGGATTACAGGTGTGAGTCACCGTGCCTGGCCTGTACTACTAAATTTGAACATGGAGGTTGTTTACAGTTTCCTATACACAGTAATACTGCTGTTATCAACACTCTTGTTTGTGTACATTTGTATATTTTTCTGGTATTCTCTGAGAGTGTGTTCCCAGAAATGTACTTACAGGGCCAACAGCTGAGGTTTTTAAGGCTTTCAGCGTGTATGGCCTAAGTGCCTGCAAAGATTTTACACCAATTCCTAGGCTCCTCAGCAGAACTGGGAGCTGCTACCTCACATGCTCAGAACCCCGGCTGGGACCAGATGTTTAGTCTCTTACCAAACTGATAGAACTGAAATCTCATTATTATTTTAAATCAAATTTCTTTGATAACCAGTAAGGTTGCATATTTTTCATACACTTATTTCCTACTTACAGTTCTTTTGTCACTTCCCACCTTATGTCCTCTCTATATTAAAGTGCTTGCTTATTATTTTTCTCAAGTTTCCATATTATCTGTATGTTAACCCTATGCCATCTTTGCAGCAAATAATTTTCTCAGGTTGATGTTTTCTAAAAACAAGCAAAAAAAATCTTTGTTTTATTTATAGAATTTTTATTGCACATGTTTTGAATTTTTTGTGTGGTTATATCTATCAATCTCTTTATTGATCGTTTCTGCCTTAAGTTTTATGCTTAGTGTCACAGAATCATGATATCACAGGCCTCATCCACCGTAATATATATAAATAACTTCTGAGAGAATTATTAATTCATCTTGATTGTTTTGCCTAAAATATGTGTTAGTACCATTTGCTAAAAGGATTCTGTTAAAGCAGGGTTGACATCAGGTTCTAAATATCAAGTGTATTGGGTGGCTGTGTCCCAAGCCTTGGCAACTGGGTCTCTAATTGGGGTTATGAGTGAGGTCCTAATTCATCGTGATTTTTAAATGGAGTGATGAGCCTTCAGAGAGAGAGGACCTACCATCTCATTCTATTCAGCTGAGATAAATATGCCCCAGCTCATGCTTTTCATGGTGGATGGGTTTAATTTTCCATGTCATTTATTTCTGTAGCTCTTTGGATCACTGAGGTATGGGCAGAGATTCTACAAGATGGGGTCTGGGCCCATAGAATTCTTGGCTCTGGCTGTGCTGCTCTAGGCTAAGGCCAGGGCGAGTCAGGGGTGAAGGGCCTAGAAAATTAAAACTTCAAGAAGTGACTGCACAAGACTTGTGCCCACCTCTCAGGGGGAGACAATTCTTTGTTTTTAATCTCACCTGGAGGGGTAGCTGTGGACTTGCTCAGCAAGTGTTTCCTGCCGAGTCTTGGCGGGTATAAGAAAGCCAGCAGGTTGGCATGGAAGGGACCCTGCTTACCAGACAGGTTTTGCTGCACTCTGAAAACCTACACATTTAGAGATGAAAGTACGTCTGTTCCCCTGAAAGTTTAACCAACTCCCAGAGTTTTCTGCTGAACAGAGGAATTACATACGGAAGAGCCTCCTTCCTCCCCAGGTCTGCAAATGTGTGAGTAGAAAATCCACTGGGGACAAAGCCCCATTCCTAAGGACAACCCTTATTAAAGTAGTAGAGTTAACCACGACTGCTTTCCAGTCCGTTCACTCAGCGAGGAGGGGTTGAGGGTCAGCTTCCATACTTTGGTTTGTGCTGTTTCCTCTGCCCGGAATGCCTTCCTTTGCGCCCACTCTGTGAAATCATAATTATCAAGGCCCAACTCAACATCTGCCTCTAATTTAAAGCCTTTCTCAACATCTCTCCAACCTTCTTGTCTCTCCTTTCTCTTCCTCCCCTCCACCCTATCAACCCTCAGTATAGTAATTTTGGAACCAAGAGAACTTGGATTCTAATTCATCTACCTAATTCCTTGGGAACCTTTGAGATATTGACTTACCAGCTCTGAGCCTCACCTTCTCCATCTGAAGATGAAAAGGTGCTAATCCACATAAGGATGTTGTTTTGTGGATTAACTACAATTACACGTGAGGCAAATAAAAGGAGGTCTCTGGCTTCCACACACTTGTACTGTTAACTGGTTAAAACCACAACACAAGACAATATCACTCTCATAAAAGGTATAGAAAATGCTCTAGCAGTACAGAAAAAGAAGAGGTCTCGGTAATAATCAGGAAAAATTAATGGAAGAGAGAACATTAAGCCTCTTGGAAAAGGGGTTAAAGCCCACCAGATAAAGCTAACGGGAGGGATGGACCTGATAGAGTAAACTCTCCAAGCCAAAAATAAAGAAGAGAAAGTCAGTCTGAGCCAAGAGAAAGGAAAATAGTCTCCCACAGAACCATTAACTAAACAGAATTTTGTTTTTAAATGTCAAAGCTTCAGAAACTAAAGGTCTTTAAGCATAAACTGGTATCACTAGAATTATCTGGGTGATGATTCAAATCAACTTGGTGATTATATGCTGTTTAGCAGGAACTCATCGACCAGTTAGGAAGAAATCCAAACCTTTGTATTAAGTACAGCCTGAATTCTGGAGCCAATGTAATTGACCCAAATTGCAACTTGATTGGATGTGAGAAAGGGGGTGGAGATGTCCAAGAGGACTTGGAGTATGATGGGGCCATGAAAGAAAACAGAAACCCTTGGAGAATGACTTTTTGATCTGCTAGGGTGGAGAACCCAGGGGGAAGAATTATCTATCCAGCGGGAAGAGAATAGAGGTTAGGAAAATGCTTGGTGCCCAGGATAAAACTTTAGGGTTTCTCCACATAATGAGTCAGTGGGCATTGTGCACATGGATGAGGTGCCCAAAGCTTAGAAACAAAAGAGGACCAGTGACAGAATCCTAAGTGATGTTTGCAATTTAGGAAGTGAGAACAGAAGGCAAGGCCAGCATAATATCACATCTGCATGCAGTATTTTTCCTTTATTCGTGATATTTTCCAAGACATCCTTCATTTATTTAGATTTCACCATACCTCCAAGTCTATCACAATGCTTTCTTGAAACAATTATTAACAGTTTGGATTTATTGAGTATGTACTAGATACCAGGCATTATGTTAAGCACTTTATGTGAATTACCTCTTCCTCATAACCATTTTGTGCAGGTACATTAATTATACCCATTTTATGCATGAGGAATCAAGATTCGGGAGGTTTAGTGATCATCCAAGGTTTTTTATTTTGTTTTATTTTGTTTTTTTTTTTTTGAGACAGAGCCACAAACTATCCCCCTGGGTACAGTGCCATGGCATCACGCTCACAGCAACCTCCAACTCCTGGGCTCAAGCGAGTCTCCTGCCTCAGCCTCCTAAGTAGCTGGGACCACAGGTGCCCGCCACAACGCCCAGCCGTTTTTTTTTTAGTTGCAGCCATCATTGTTGTTTGGCGGGCCCGGGCTGGGGATTCGAACCCGCCACCTTAGGTGTATGTGGCTGGCGCCTTAGCAGCTTGAGCCACAGGCGCCGAGCCAATCGTCCAAGGTTTAACAGGTAATAAACAAATTCAGGTTGTCTGGCTCCAAGACTCAGACTCTGTCTCCCTTAGTGCACTACCTGTAGCTAGCTCCCAGTATTTAGCGGGGTAAAATAAAGAAATTTTTTTTTGATGCCCCCTTGCTGATCCTAGGAGCGCCCTATTTGAGAACACTGCTATATACTGTAGTGGTTAATAGCAGATCTGGCCTCTGCATTGACAACATGTGTGTCTTTGGACTAAGCTCTTAGCCTCTTAGGTCTTAGTTACCTCTTCTCCAGAATGGGAGGAACACCTTACAGGATGAGTATAAAGGTTACATGAGTAAGGCATATATAAAATGTCTCTGTACCATCTCTGTTACTACTATCATTGTTGTAGTTGTTAATAGGCATCCACCCCTCTCCCCTGGAAGCTCCTTCCTCTCCCCATAACTAGTCTAAATTTCATTCTGTGAGTCCAAGTTCTCAGGCGATATTCTTTATCTAATGTACTGCCTAATCCCAGGGAAGCAACACTTTGCAGGGAACTGGTCATGGAATAACAAAGGGATTTGGATACTTGGAGAGAGACAGCTTGACCCATTCAGACCTAGGTAAGTAAGCCATGAAAATGATGGATGAGAGTGTTCTGAGCCCTCATTCCTTTCCTCTTTCTGATCTGCCCACCTAGCAATGCCACAGCCCTAATTTCCATTCCCAGTGGGAGTGAGTAAGGAGGGTCATGCTTACATCTCAGCTCCAAGAGACTATGCCACCTGAGTAGATGTTTTCCCCACATCAACCAGCTCCTCTACTTCCCCATCCAGAGCTGATGAGTCTAGTTTGTTCATCTGGGGCCCAGTCCCATGAACAAAGCTAAATTCCCTTATGCGTGCTGCCTCCCAAGACCTTCCCCTTGGATGTTATGATATCTGCTCCTGCCAAACCCCACTCCCATCTTCCACTTCCAAGAGGGGAAAACATATGGACTGTTATTTTTTTTGCCAAAACTGATTGGAGAACAGAAGTCAATTTTCATAAAAAATTGCGCAGTAGCTGCTTCTCTTTCTTTGCTGACAATAAAAATGAAGCTTGGGCTCAGGGAACTATCTTTCTTGATGGAGATATTTTTCATTCATATCTAACTCCTAACCCTGTCATTTCTCACCTGCTCCAACATCCTCATCCCCAGGGGAAAGACTATAAATAACTGAAAGTATAATTTTCTTAACAATTGCATTTTATACACAATCATTTGAAATCCATTGATAATTTCAGAAAGTTTCTTACAAAGGTGGAAAGGAATCCACAGTATTTTTTTCTATTTTAATTACTCGCTGAATAAAATCTGAAAGTGTTTAATTACTAGATTTATGCCTCAAGATAAGTTCAATGGTAATTACAGGATGTCTTTTTTTTATTCTAATTCCAAATAATTAAATCCCAAACACACTGGATCATTATGATTATAATTAGAAGAAAGGTGTCTTATATTTGAAACCAAAGTTTGGCTCTTTGTTTAACCTTTTCTTTTTTTTTTTGGTACCTCATCAAAGGGTAATGCTTTGGAAAGAAATCTGTTTCAATCTCTCTAATGCTGCTTTAAAACAAAATTTAAAAAATTGTCTGCAGGAAGGCTTTTCGGTTGCAATATTGGCAGGGAGAAGTGAGTACAGAGCTCTCTGCTTGCTTGAGGTTCCAAGGCGTGCTGACTTCTGTGCCATTTGTCATCTTCGGACACAGAGAGAACTCAGAAAGCAGGCAAAAAAGGTGGAACATAGGCAGGGAGAATATCGTATTAAGGCAATGGAGGGAGAGAATCTGTGAAATAATCCATCTCCTATTACTTACAGTTGTGGGGTAAATGTTTCTGGGCTCCCTATATTAAAAAAATGAATGGATGGAGAAGAACTGAGGTTGAGTAGAGGCCTTATAGGAAGCCATGCACAGACTGGAAAGATCTAAAGCACATCCATAAAATCAGGTGTCTAACTAAACCTCAGAAGGTATTTAATGCCTGGGGCCTGGCAACAGGAATTAATTGAGAGAAAATATGCCTATCTTTTGGTTGTTTGCTATGACTACTGAAAACACTTGCTACGATGGCTCACAAAATTTATGAATACAGCTTACCATCCTGCAGACATCTCCGCACCAGGCTTTGGGATTTGGGAAGTGGTAAGGTGGTGCTTTGTGGTTCCAACGAGGAGTTGCAGGGTGGGGGTTCAGGAAGGAGAGGAGACACACATTTTTTTGCAAGAACAAATAAACCAAACCCACATGTCTTCCCCCTGCCTGCAAGACAGAGAAAAGAGCACTTGCTTATTGCAAAGCATTTGAAGGCCAGGGAGGTGGGAGTCTGGAAGGTGGGAAGCAAAAAAAGCTATAAAGAGAAGGCCAGAGAGCAATCATAATACTTAGAAAAATGTCACATTAAAGCCTCAGCTGCCGGTGGCTGGAGGGAAAGGAGTTCCAGACAATAGCTGAGGGGACAAGTTGAATCTTGTGTTCATTCCTGTGGTTAAAACAAGTCTGTACGACCACAAGGAAAATTCCACTCTCCTCAGACCTTAACTCCCTGCTTACCTGAGCTGAAGACACTTTTTGTTGAAAGGCCTATTAAAGTTAGAACTAGCAATGCACAAAGGCCCAGTGTCCCCCGAATCTTCCCATTTCTCTTGTGTTTGCTCCTCACATCTTAAGAATTACCTCCTTTCCTCTGAAGGGCCCAGTTACCACTTTGACAAAAAGCTTAAATAATAAAGCAGAGTTCAGGCAAAGGACAAACTCCCTTGACACCGTCCCCCACGCTCCAACCACAAGCTGTGTTCATTTTCCAAACCTTGAGACTCTGGCTATCAAAAAACCCATTCACTAATTCAATAATGTTCATTGGATGCCTTCTACGCTTCAGGCTCCAGACTGGGCATTTCTGGGGGACTACCAAGATCAAGCTATTACAAAGAATGTCCATGTCAGCAGGCCCAAGAAATATGAGACTTCACATGCTGCTGACTATATGACGGACAGGTAAATGTCGTCCATTGTGGCCACTCAACATGATCTTTTCCTTTCCTTCTTAGAGATTTTCTAAGTCCAGCTGATAAATGGGCTGCCTGCTGGAATTAGTCTAGCCAAGTATCATTCTTCCTCCCTAAAAACCCACTACACCTGCTCCTTTCTATCCCTCCTACAGAAGCCTTAGATTTCTGGTAATTCTACTGGAAGAAAGAGATTATTGATAATTGTCCTGGGTCCAGGGAAAGCAAATTTTCTTCTTCAAACAACTTCTTTGATTCCTAATCCAGTAAAGTCTGATTAATACACTCAGCAGAGGGAGAATTTATTCTGGCATGGATGATGGTAAGATCAAGCAGGTTCCCCCATGAGAAAAAAAAATAACATCAAAATGTAGTAAATACTATAGAAAAAAAAGAGCAAGTTTGGATGATTGTGGAACTTAACAGAGATTGTCAGTTATTTACAGTCAAACTGGGAAAGATTTGTGACTTGACATGTCTTCTGTGTTCACTAGAAGAGCTTTCCATGCACTCCAATATGTGTTTAGCAATATGTAAGGAAAGCTATAGGAATTGGTCCATGCCCCTGGAAGAGCTTACGCAGTGCCGTGCTGATAAATCTTAACAAAGGAAATTTTTCAAAGGAAAATCAAAAAGCTCTGTTTTTAGTCTTTGCCAATTTCTCTGGCATAAATATTCCCATGATAGTTGATTTTTATTTATTTTATTTTTTTATTGAGGCAAAATCTCATTTTGTCAGCCTCTGTAGAGTGCTATGATGTCACAGCTCACAGCAACCTCCAACTCTTGGACCTAAGCGATTCTCCTGCCTCAGCCTCCCAAGAAGCTGGGACTACAGGTGCCCACCACAAGGCCCAGCTGTTTTTTGTTTGCAGTTGTCATTGTTGTTCAGCAGGCCAGGCTCAAACTTACCAGCCTCGGTGTATGTAGCTGATGCCCTACTCACTGAGCTACTGGTGCCAAGCCGATGATTGAATTTTAGATACCAACAAAACATCACTGAAAGAGGAGTTGAGAAAAAATGTGCACATTCAGCTCTTTCTAGGTGATATGAGCTGACTTCAGAACATGGGTGGCTTATAGTCTAATATCCTAATAAACATAATACACACGTAGAACCTCCTGATCAATTACCTAATTGCCAGAACATGGGTCACTTATACTCTAATATACTAATACAGATAAACACATAATACACACGTAGAACCTCCTGATCAATTACCTAATTGCCATCCGATGAAAAGATTTGAAACAGAGGAGCCTGCCTTCCTGCCTTCCTTCCTTCCTTCCTTCCTTCTTTCTATCTTTTTGCAGAGACTATCCTCACTCTGGCATTCAGGCTAGAGGGGAGTAGTACCATCATAGCTCACTGCAGCCTTAAACTCCTGACCTCATGTGGTCCTCCTACCTTACCCTCCCAAGTAACCAGGACTACAGGTGTGCGCCATCATGTCTGGCTAATTTTGAAAATGTTTTTGTAGGTATGGAGTCTTGCTATGTTGCCCAAGTTAGTGTCAAACTCCTGACCTCGAGTGAACCTTCCAACTCAGTCTGCTGCCTAGCTGTATCAGAGGGACCTGCCCCTACACCCAGCGGGAGCGGATGTTGTGGCAACAGGGAAAACAATTGCATAGCTAAGTGGAGACCTGTATCTGGCTGTATTGCCCCTTCCGATTCCCCAGAAGCACAGAGAACAATTGGAGAGTGCAAAAGCTTTGAACATAGTTAGGACCAATCTCCCACCTCACCCCTTAGAGAAGGGGAAACTGAGGCATGCAAGAGTGGAGAGGTTTCGTCTCAGCTTCAAACGTGCCATTTTCATGGATGGTTTCTGCCTCCCTGCCATTGGACAGGGGTATTGAGAAGAAACCCTGGAAATAAACAAGATGATTAAAAAATAAAATCAAAATTCCCTGGGACTCTCCATGTACCCGTAGAGGACAAGTGACTGTCTATATCAGGTGATAGAGAGTGGGGGAAGGTACCACCAGCATGAAGACAAAGATCTGTTCAAATGTGTTATTCAGTAACTTGCTCCAGACACCAGCTCTCCTGCAGAATAGAAACAAACCCCCAAGTCTGCCAGGCTCTAGCTGGCGAAGCCTTTGAATCATTGGTAAGAAATAACCTCTGTCTAGGAAGGGGGGAAAAGTGCATTCCCATATGAAGAACCCCAGCAGTAATTTTCTGGGCGGGAGAACTATGACTGCATCTCCTGGGCAAACGTAATGGGATGGCAAAGTCTGCGGTGCTGAGGGAGCTCCAGCTCCTTCCTGCCCATAATTCATGATCCCTGAGACAATTATGAGCAATGAAAAGGCGTAAGTCAAAGGAACATCGAGTAAAGCTAGATTTAGGAAAATAACACATTACATTTAAATATCCATATATATTTAATCTGTGTTTAATAATGCAAGGAATGCATTCATCAAGGCTTAGGCAGATTACACATTTACATTAGTTACCGAGCAGCCTGGCCCTCTGAAGTTCCCCAGGCTTGGCGCCACAGGAATGAAAACTTGTGGAGGAATAGAGCATGTCATTGCAGACCTGGGGCGCTGCAGAAATGCAAATGGAGGAACTGCAGAGGTCATCGCAAAGTCAGGCTTGCTGCAGAGGCTGGGACGAGGGGTGTGCGGGAGACATCCAAAGCTGCAGCCTCTAAACTGACTTGTTCACTTGCTACCCTCTGCAAGGCAGGGCCGGGGCGGGAGGTAATGCCATGGAGGGGACAGAGGGACAGGGACCAGAGTCACTATGCCAGCTGTTGTTTTACCTTGTCTTCTCTGCTGTCCTTAGGCTTTAATTTTAGAGCATCAGATGGAGAATGGCTGTCCAAGCCCCTAGGGAACATCAGGACATGTTCCTAGGCGCAATGCCTAAGCTCCAAAGTCCTAGCTGCCATCTGGGTGAGCCAGGTGAGTGTGCTCAAGGATGATGGAGGAATGGCAGGTCTTTAGTGTAATCATCCTCCAAAAGCTGGAAAGGGAGCCAGTGGGGACATAGTGCAAAGTATGCCAAATGACAGCTAGGACCTGGAAAGAGAGAGTAAAAGGCTGGACTGCTCAAGGAGCAGAAGTACACCTCCTGTCCAGTTTCAGCATCACCCCACACAACAATCATAAAACCACAGGCACTTTGGTCTTGTCCTGACATCCTTACTCCATGTGGACAACTCATTCCCCAGACTCCAGAGTCCCATTCTGAGTCTTGACTAACACAGTCTCAGGAGCGGTCTCTACCTGACCTAACCTTCTGCTTCTATAGAGAAGAAGTTTGAGGCCCAGAGAAGCAAAACAGATCCTCCAAGATTACCCAATCAGCGAGTGAGGAGGTGCCAGGATGAAAACCCAGGTCTCATTGTAGGGATCTGTCCCCAGCCCTGCTGCCTTTCCTCTGAAACACTGCGTCAGCTTTGGTGGTCTGTTATAAGAGGAAGGCAGCCTGCCAGACACCATGCTAAGATCCTGAATATATATTATCTCCAAAAGATTACATACCATCCTAGTCCATAGGAGTCTACAGTAAAAATGAAAGTTTGGCTCTAATACTGGCTCAGCCACTTTTCAGCTGTCTGATATCTGACTGGTCAGCACACTTCTCCAGGGGTCCTGCAGCCCCTGACACCTGCAGAGGCTCCCTGTTTCATCCCAGAATGGGTGCTTGTCTAGTCTGACACACGAAGAAAGAGCTAAGGCAAAGGAAAACGAGACAGAGGCAGTGAAGGAATGTGCCTCTCACCAATGCCTGAGAGAAGCAGAATTGTGATGAGGTTTGGTGTGATCTGGTACATATTCTTGATAGGTCACGAAACACCTCTATTTCCTCATCTACACTCTAGAACTACTCACCCTAACTCCATTCCCTACGGAAGTCATTCCGTGAGTCAAAATGCTGTTTCGAGAGAAGAATTACGAGGAGTGTCTCCCTCGTTTGTTTCAGGCTTCTTTTCAAGAACTGACTCCCTAAAAATTCAAACCATCTGAAATCTCCTTAATCTCACACAGGGATCTGCCCTGAGAGGGAAAGCCAAGTTACCTCTCAGCGTCTCTTTAGGTTAAACACAACTTGGAGGAGCATGCTTATTCTAGCAGTTGGAGCTTGGAAAAAACATAAGCTGTGACTCACCAGGCATTTTTAGCCAAGTATTTTGAATTTGCTCAGGGCAGGAAAATGGCCAGGGGGGTGGGCAGGGAAGGGGAGGGGAAGACCCATATGGCTGATGGCTAAGAACTACCTGACCAGGTTCCAAAGAAACAAGTACAGGGGAGACTCCCCGAGTGTATGCTCCTGTTCTTCTTGTCTCACTGCCGGGAGCCTCCTAAATCATTGTGAAATGGCTGTTTTCTGCCTTTCTCTACAATGTATTATGGGGCATTAATAAATAATGGAAGGTTGTAGGACCAAAAGGCAGGAAAACCCAAAGGGAAGGTGATGGAGAGGCATAATTTAACAAGTAAATGAAAGAAGCTATTAAATCATAGTTAAATTATGCTGGCACTGGCAAAAAAAAAAAAAAAAAGGTATTTCCCACTGCAAAGTGATTTCAATAAAATATTGAAATTTCTCTCCTGGCTGACAGAAGCATCTCCCAGTCATATGGAGAGGAGTCTATAGGCTGCGGCTCCCGTTAGATACTGAGCTTAGACAGGGACCCTGGAGATGCAGAGCTTGGAGGTGCCTCTTAGAGAGCACTTATCTTTCTCAGGATGAGTCTACATTCACCATTTGATGTCTCATCTATGATAAAGTTGTTGCTACTGATCCCAGGAGCCAGTTCACCAATCTATGTCTATTTCTCTAAGGATTCCCTGTTGCACATGTAAGGGTTACCACCTTCGAGGAGAGGAAAGTGAGATTTCCAAAGTTGTACCTTAAAAATAACCCTTTGGCTGTATGAACAGCTTTATACTTTCCCAAGAAGCATCACAGCCATTAACGCTTTAGCATTTACAATAACCTATCAAGTGGTGGAAGGGACTCCACATTCAAGTTCATCATGATATGCTCCAAACCTAAAAATCTGCACTTTTAGTAAATACTGAATTGGATGGATAGATGGATGCATGGGTGGGTGGGGGATGGATGAAGAGGTGGGTGAATGAATGAATCTGTATCTCACAGCTGAGTTCAGTGAGATGAAGTGACTTGCCTGGCACTGAACTTCATGCTACTGAGCTGCAACCAGTAGCCAGGCTTTCAGAGTCCCAACCCTGGGC
Organism: Otolemur garnettii; assembly: GCF_000181295.1. Lineage (NCBI taxonomy): Eukaryota > Metazoa > Chordata > Mammalia > Primates > Galagidae > Otolemur > Otolemur garnettii. The sequence goes on along the minus strand of NW_003852450.1, from coordinate 84,288 downwards.
TCTTTCAACACAATATGCTATCTTTCTTCAAGGTCACACAGTAAAGTAGATCAGAGCCAGTGTCTGGGATCACTGTAATTCCACACAAGCAAAAAGCACACACATTTTTCTCTGATGGGATTGCCCATAGCGTAAACTGTCACTGAGCACTTTGAGGACCTTGAGGATCTCTGTACCTGAAGGAAGTTTCTGGAATCCTCTGGCAGAAGATTCCCACAGAAGCCAGGACACTTCCCAGAGAGGGTCTCCCTTTTCTTGTTTCCAGGGAGGTTTTCTTCAGTCTTGGCAGCAAAACTTGCTGCTGTACAATTTCTCAGACACGCTGGGGCCCCAACCCCCAGTGGGAGAAGCATCTGCACCAACACGCCAGGGGAATAAAGTCACAGCACAAGAGATGTGTTGGGACAGGCAGGATTAGTGGTCTGACAGCATGTATGAGACATGCACCCTAGTCTGCAGTTTCAGAAACTACTTGGCAAACATATTGGGCAGTTAAGAAATCAGTTTATCCAGGTCCCTGAATGGTCAGAGCTACAGAGGTTGGAACATCTTCCGTGACAGTGAAAGGACCTCTGAACCTCTCTCCAGGCTGTACTGCTCAGCCACAAGGTGCTCTCCTAGAGGAATCTTCAGATCAGGAGAGAAGACAAGATGTTCATTTTAGAAGCCTGTACTCACTCGCAGGATGGATGGTACTGCAGGAAGAGATTCTGTCCTGGGCTTTGGAATCAAACAGAACCAGGCTCCACCACTTGCAGCTTGCTACCTATATAATTTTAAGAAAGTTATTTGACTTCTTTGAGCCTTTCTTTCTTCCTCTTTTAAATGGGAATATTTATCAATTCATACTAGATTCAGCTGTAAGTGACAGAAACTCTAGAACCCCAAGTGATTTAAACAAAATATTAAAAAGAATAAAAATAATCTGGATGCAAGTATTTCTGGACTGGTAAGGGGGCTGAACAGATCCACAGGGAACTAGATTTTATCTGATTGTTCTATCTTTTTGCAGTATTTTCGTATACCACATGGCTTGAGATGAAGGCATCTCCAGGCACTTTGTCCAAAGTTCAGCCAGGAGTCAGACAGGAAGAGAATGCACCATCCTTTAAGGATATTTCTCAGAAGCTCTGCATAACTCTTCTTCTTATAGTCTACTGTCTAGAACCTAGTTATGTGGTTACATCTCTATGCAAGAGGGCTAAGAGATTTTATTTTTATTCCTAGTGGTCATGTGCCCAGCTAAAACTCAGAAGTTTCATTTCTTATTAAAAATTAAGGATGAGAAATAGGCCTGCCATTCAATCCTGCAATTCCTTTACTAAGTATATGTCCGAAAGAACAAAAATCACTTTATAACAAAGATATTTGCAGTAGAATGTTTATTGCAGCCTAATTTATAATTGCTAAGTCATGGAAGAAGCCCAAGTGCCCATGGACCCATGAATGGATTAATAAATTGTGGTATATGTACACCATGGAATATTACACAGCCTTAAAAAAGATGGAGCCTTTACCTCTTACACGTTTACATGGATGGAGCTGGAACATATTCTTCTTAGCAAAGTATCTCAAGAATGGAATAAAAAGTATCCAATGTACTCAGCTCTACTATGAAACCAATATATAAGCACCCACACTTCCATATGAAAGCTATAACCCAACTATAGCCCTAGACGAAGGGGAAAGAGGAGGAGGAGGGGAGTTGAGGGGGGAGGATGGGTAGAGGAAGGGTAATGGGTTAGACCACACCTATGGTGCATTTTACAAGGGTACATGTCAAATCTACTAAGTGTAGAATATAAATGTCTTAACACAATAACTAAGAAAGTGTGGTGAAGGCTATATTAACCAGTTTGATGTAAGTATTTCAAATGTTATATAAAACAAGCACATTGTACCCCATAAATGCATTAATGTACACAGCTATGATTTAATTTTTTAAAAAAGTAAGGATGAGTATAGAGGGATAATAAGTCTGTCCTGTATAATTTATAGAATAAAATGAGATGACGGGTGTCAATCATCTCCTTCAGAACCAAGCATGTAGGTGGTACTCAGTAACACTAACAACGGCTGTTAGTTGAAATGTACCCCCACTCAGGAACAGATTTCTATGGGAAATCTTGGCAATGCCCAACGCTTAACTGTATCCCAAAGACATCATATAATCCCATCAGATTTATCACTGAGATCAAAGCAACGATCCTAATAAAGTCAAGTATTGAACTTGGAGAGTGCTCAAAGGACAGACCTGAAGATATACAAAGCACTGCAGATAGGCCCCATGAGGGGGAGAGCGAGGAAGACACAAGAGTTTCAACTAGAAGGTCAGGGTCTTCAAAGCTGTGAAAGTCTATTCTATCAGAGGTGGTGCCAAGTTATGCTTTCCTCTGCTGATAGCAGGAGCAAAGAGAAAGATATGGAACAGGAGAGCTGGTTGATACTAGGGGTTCCCACATATATGGGTTCATTCAGGGAATAGAGGAGGTAGAGGCGGGTATTGATGGTTTAAAGAAGAGCTGTTTTATTGGCATCTACTGGATATCCAGTAAGTATTTCTGAATAGATGAAGAAATTGCAATCTTTCTGGAGGAAGAGAATATGGACATGAAGAATATATTAGTCAATTAGTCATGTTTCTCCAGAGAAACAGAATCAATAGGATGTGTGTATGTATGAGATATATAAGTACATGCATATATGTGTGTGCATATATACACATGTATATGTATATATAGTGATAGAGAGAGAGAGATGGACAGAAGACAGAAATATTTATTTTAAGGAACTGACTTATGCAAACATAGATGTTGGCTAGTCCAAACTCTATAGGATAGAATAGGAGGCTAGAGACTCACAGGATGGATGTTGCAGTTTGAGTTGAAGTCTGCCATTACCTAGAGAATTCTTTCTTCCTCCAGAAAATGTTGTCTTTTCCTATAAGTTTTCAACTGATTGGATGAGGCCCACCCACATTATGGAGGGCAGTTTACTTTACTCAAAGTCTACTGATTTAAATGTTAATCTCATCTGAAAAATATCTTCCCACAACATGCAGACATGTTTGCCCAGATATCCACGTCTCGTGGCCCAGGGAAGTTGACAAATGAAATCAACCATCACAAAGACCTTCAGAGTCTTATCCAGAAGTAGAATCATAGTCACTTGGGGACCTTTCATGGCCATTAGGTTTTTTATGCTCAAAAAGTTACTAGTAGACAAAACAAACAGATTACTCAAAGAAATGCTTTGAAATTCGAAAGATCATCAGCGAAGGGTTAGGCTCAAAGAATAGGTCATAGATTTTCCTTTCAGAATTAAAAAATAAAACTAAAAACAAAAGCAAGGGGAGGGAGAGTTGGGCATTCAGACTGGACAGCATGGAACACACCAAAATGTTAGGAAGTGATTACAGCCACAGGAGGTGGCTGGTGGAGAACCCTACAGACGAAAAAGCCGTAGATGGAGATTTCATAGAAATTAACTGAGTTTTTGCCCTTATTCCTCCCAAGGAAGTTGCTAGGTAATGGGGGAGAGGCAGAGAGAGTGAGTGGAATGTTGAATGCGTAAGTGTAGATGTGTTTATATTTGAGACATAGTTAAGTGGAAGAGAGAGGAACAGAGAGGAAAGAGGCAAGAATACAAATATTTAAGAAACGTTTATTTTCCTGAAGCACAGAATGACTTAAGAGGCTGAGGAAATCTCAATGTTCACTTGGCCTTTCTATGACCAGCATGAGAGACAGGAACCTTTGGGTGATTGAGGGGAGATGTGAAGGCAGCTGTCATCTCCCTGCTCTTCTGCTCATATTTCTTGGAGAATCCATCATGAGTCAGTTTCTTTGGGTTGTAGCACTAGATGGGCTGGCACGTGGAACAGAGGACAGCCTTGGCATTCAGGCAATGAGCTCAGAAAGGATTCTTTCGGCGCACATCCAAGCCCTGAGCCGAGTAGAGGATGACTCCTCCCACACCCAGGTGTCACCATTCCTTGCTCAGCTCCAAAGACCCCTAGTAGCTTCTGCAGCCAAATGAATTCAGCAGTGTCATCTCTACCCTCACAAAATGGTCCCGACTTTCCCTGCTGGCCTTACCTGCTGCTGCACACCAGCCCGTATCTAGTTCCAGCCCCCTGAGCCTTTTCAGGTCGGCCGAGCCTTTCTAGTTCCAGCTCCCTGAACCTTTTTAAGCTCTGCCTGTCTCTGCACTTTCCTTTGTGCTGAGTCCTTGGTCTGGAATAATCCTTCCCACCACTCCTTCAGCTCATCCACAGAGTTGTCCAGACCCGGTCACATGCTTCCTTCACCATGAAGTCTTTTCTTTTTTATTTTAATTGCAACAGGAATAAATCTATTATTAAAAATTCAGTGAAACTAGGACAGTATGAAAGAAAGTTTCTCCATGCTGTACCTTCTACCATTACTATTGAGAAAAACAAACTGGTGTCTCTCAAGGAGCAAGTTACAATAGTTGTGATCAAATTGGTGGGTATCTGGGACTCCCATTTAGATAACTGGATAAGACTTTCCAGCCTCTGAACTGCCTTGGCATTTGGTATTTCTCTTATGATAGTCCACCTTATTCCGAGTTGTATTATATTTATATTTTCTTAGCTTAATTACTATCCACTCTTAAGCATTTCCTGACTGAAGTGTAATTTATTTGTTTATAGTTCCCTGTCACAGAACTTAGGACAATTGACTCCACATTCCCTGTAGCCCATCAAACCTTTATGAACACCTGTCCTGGGCTCTAGTAAGCTAAGGACCAAAGATCCAGAAACAAATAAAACACAGCCCAGCCTTAAGGAACCTAAAATCCTGGTGACTTTTCTCCTAGACCAACAAACAAGAAGTTTGCTGAACTGTTAGATGCCCACTACACAGAAGCAGCAGGTCCTGATTCTATGCAAGTCATCATTTGGACTAACAAATGCTTGCCAAAAATATTTCAGAGCATTACAAAGCAACTGTCAAATATGAACAAGTGATACTGATTCCAAAAAGGGGGCAGAGAAAGGGAAGAAACATTGGTTGTGACAGGGTTAATCTGGAAGGCTTTTGCAAAGCTCCCATAAGAGTGTGACTGAGGCTGGTAGCGGAACACCTGGGACATTATTTATGATACATTGAAGGCTGTCAGCAGCATTCACCGGGAGAATTTCACCTGCAAGGGGAAGTCATTAAAAGAGGAGGCACTGCCAGACCAGAATGGATAAAGCCTTCCAGCTTCTACTTTAATCTCTCTGACCCTGAAGATGAGTTTCTTTTTCCGTTGATTTTTTTCTGGTTCTCAGTTGACTAATACTTGTATTGTTAACCAGCGTAGTGTGTAGTGAAGAGGTGTTGATGTCAGACATCCCAGGGTTCAAAAGTGGGCTCTAACGCATACTCAGTGGGGGCCGGGGCAAGTGGAGGCCTGACAGTCCTCATCTGAAAAATGGGGACAGCAGCATCTAACTCACAGGGCGGCTGTGAAGATAAAAATTAATGGCATTTGGGAAGGTGGCACAGAACAGGTTCTCAGTGAAAAGGAGCTATTTGTATTGTTAGGCCCCCTGCCTCTAACTAGAAGTAATCATTTTAAAGAGAATGAGAACCCATTTCAAGTTTCTCTGTGTTCCCAGAGCTTAGTTCAGTTCCCATATACCAAGGGCTTTCATTAACTGAGCCTGAGCTTACTGCCTGTGTTGGAAGAATGCTGCCCCCAAAGGACATACATACACCCTTTATAACAGCTCACCATAAATGGAGCCAACAGGTGGGATGGATGAGCAAAAAGTATCCCATAAAAGTGTGCAAGAGCCAGATAGGGAATGAAGGGAGTATCAGTATAAGCAGGAGCATAGCTGACCAAAGGGCATCGTCCATTCAAACTGGACTTGAGATGCACTGTCCAAAATTCAACTGCCTTAGTTTTCTCAAGCCAGAGTTAAGTATCTAAAGAAACAGTTTCATACTTTTGTTCCACGGGAAGAAGGTATTTATATGAAATAGGCATCCTATCTCAAAGTGCAAGGGGGCAAAGCGATACCTTGTGAGAAAACATGGCTATGAGGCAACGATTTGAAATCTGGCAATAATTGAGCTCAAATCTTTGCATTGATCCCAAATATTTGCATGTGATGGAAAGGAATATACTCGCCAAAGAGGACATGAATATCAATGACCTGTTTCCTGAAGCCGTACAAAAGCGTATTTTCATATCAAATCTCACTCTATATACTTACTCTGCATAAGATCAAACTTAAGAGAGATGTGATCAATATTGAAGCTCTGTCTGAGATCCCATCTCTTTAATACCTTTCTCATTTCCTTTAGTAGTAGAAATAGAGAGAATCTCTGTTTTTCAAATAGATGTTTTGCATTTTTTGATCATGGAGAATTAAATTGAATTAAATGGGTCTGGAATAGTTATTAGAACCATTGTATCTGTCGGAATGGACATAGCCAGAGAAAACATTTACATAAGGAAATCAAAGCTGGGCTTACATTTTTATTCAGTGCTCCAACCTCTGGTGGAGTTCTGACACACAGGATTCATCTGAATATTTCTTAAGATGCTACATATAACAGTAAAATGCATCCCCTAAGGTACCTACATAAACCAACATCGGCATTTGATGAAAGAAAAAAAAATGCCCCCCAAAGAGGTCTTTCCAAATATTTATAGTCACGTTTTCCACTTGAGCTCTTGTCTGAATTCTACTGTCATTTAGAATAAAATTCTGAAATCACCATTATTAATGCCAATCCTGGCAATATTCCAGGAAAAAAGCACCAATCTAACACAAAACCTAGATGTGAAGAGGATTACGATGTCACATTAAAAGATGGGAAGGAAGAATTAAGAGATATATTTTAAATGATCAGAAATGAAATTCTCTTTGGAATAGAATGGTCTCTTCCAGAAATGCACCCATTTAAAATAAGATTAAAGTGATACTTTATAAGAACTAAAGCAGAATACAAACTATCTTTCCCTGAATGAACTCAGAGTCACATACAATGAAGGGTAAATGTGAAGAGGACGTTTTTAGACTGTAAGACTAACGTTTCTCCACTTTGCTTGGCAATTTCTCAGCACAAGCTTCTGCATCAATAACATCAGCATTTAATATTAGTGATGCAAATGCCAGGGCCCCATCAGGTCAGAATCAGAATGTAATGGGGGAGGAGAACTCTGCATTTTTAAAAGGCCCCTGATAACTTTAAAACCTGTAATGTCTGAGAATCTCTTATTTGGAGGACATCTGGGAAGCAGAGGTGGCCAGGACAGAATTCAAAACATGCTTCATACCCATCAGTTATATTCAGTAGTCCAGAGTTGGAGCCCTACCTGTCTGTTACTGCCAAAGTGACTTGAAATGAGTCTCTTGATCTTCCTAAGCCTCAGCTTCTTCATTTGTAAAATGGGATAATTTGCTTCACAAGTTGCCTTGAGTATTCAGGGAGTGGTCATCTTCTAGTAAAGCATTAAAACATGATACAAGCTATTCTTTATTACCATTGTTGCTACTGTGTAGCCACTAGTGTGATAACAAGAGAACTTTAACTAGCAACACTTCCACTGTCCAAAGGAGGAGTATAGAGCTCACCAACTAAGTAGACTAGAACATAGGTAGTAGTGAAATTCTGTGTGAGCATCAATTTTGTTTCAAGAGTAAAGATGAACAATTGGCTGGCACAGAGCTGAGATGAAAAAAGTATTGATGAGAATTACAAGGCAGAAATAAATTGGGGCAAAGCCTTCCTCACATGCAAATAATCGGATCAGGATGGCTATCAATGAAGGTGGGTTTGCTTTCCTGGATATTTGGGGGATAAAGCATGGAGAGTGGATGGCCCAGGGACAAAAATCACAGAGTATAAAGGAAGTTTCCAAAGATCTGTGTCTCAATGGCAGAAAGAAAGATTGAAATGGCATTTGAAATTATAGCAAAAAAAACCATGAGGAATTCTGAGACTGAGTTGATTTTCAACTCTGAAACGAATCATCAGAACTCCAAAGTGGGACTTTAAAAAGTCCCTTATCACAAATAGTGCAAGTTTAGTGATTGAAAACTATACCTTACCCTCCTGGCCTTGTAGTTTCCTTGTATGTGCGGTTGGGGGCTAGGGTGGAACAGGGAAGGTGGCGGTTGTGCTTCTCCTAGAATGGGAGCTGGAAACCAAAGTCGCTGTATCCCAAGGGGACAGAGCTTTAACTCCCTCTGTGTCAAGCATTTGGGGTTTCAAATCTCTGAGGGTCTCTCCCCTTGGAGGCTGAATAAATTGACATTCTTCCTGGAAGCTCCATGCTACGCCCAGCTTCTACTCATTCTGTTTCCTTGATGGGGAATGCCTGTCCTTATCCCTGTCTCACACCTTAGAAATCTTAATCATCTCTGGGCACTTACTCCAAATGTCAACCCACCCACCACCACCATCCTGCCATTGTATACATTATTTCTCTCTCTCTGCTTGCATTAGTGTTAGGTATCTGTGTTTGGGTCTAAGTTGGAGAAGAGGTTCTTTGAGGTCAAGGACCTCAAAGCTCCCTATATCTGATTCACCATGTGTCTCTCTAGATGCCCCTTTCTAGCTGGTTAAGATGCTCAAAATATGTCTATAAGTGATACCTCCTTGTCCTATACCTTTCTTGGGCTTTGGGCTATCTCACCCTAAACCGATAGATCACCATGCAACAGACCCAGTAGAGGAGGAAGCAGCCACACGATTCTCTTTTTTTTAGAGCAGGATTCAAAGAAAGCTGCTTTCAAACCTGGAAGGCAAGGGATTGCAGTAGAAGTCTGTTTTTAACCAAAGGGTTTTGTTAGAAGACATCATCTGTTATTGAAGGTTGATACCCTTAGACTTTTGTCTGGCCTTTCTCTGCTGTCAGACCTGCCACCTCTCACACAGGTGCATACGGACATCTCAGGGTGCACTGGGAGCTCTGGCCTATCTGTGGAACTCTCTCCACTGGCTGCCTGTTGTCAGGGTTCGATAGTACAGACAAATGGAGGAGACTTTTTGAACCCTAGGAGTTGGTCCAGTGTTACTCCAGCTCATATGCTTGTTTTTTGTCTTCTCAGGCTGGAATACACAGCTCTAACTTCTGTTCTTAGAGAACTCAAAGGTTGTCTGCACTGGAAGGGAATTACATATCATTCAATCCAACATCCTTACTTCAAGAAGAAACTGAAGTCAGAGAGGGGAAGGGAGCTCCGTAAAACTATACAACCTGCTATTGGCAAAGTGGGATCAGAGCCCTGAAGTTTTTTAACTTCTGTCTCCAGCAGATCCTCCATCTCTAAGAATGTAACACTTCACTTTCCCTTCATAAAGGAGCCCAGATCCTCACATCCACTTCTATCAGAGTACAACTTCCACTTAGTTTACAAGTGGATTAAAGAAATCCCTTCTATAAAAATGTAGTGTAGGGGCAGCTGACTTGACCAGGCTACCCTCATCCCTGGGAGGTGCTAGTCCATCAGCTTATCTTCCACCGCAAATCTCCCCCTCGTGCCATCCCACCCCACCACCCAGCTGTCTTCACCCACCACCTTCTCAGAGAGTGCTTCTCCGATAGCCCCCACCCAAATAGTGCCCCAAATGCACTATGTGACTATCATATCTCTGATTTTTCAATTCCATTAAAAATTACAGAAACTTAAAATGATCTCATTCACGTATTTGGTTTATTAACTGTCTTCTCGCACCAAAACGTAAGCCCCATGAGGTCAGAAGCCCCTCTGCCTCATTCTCTGTAATGTCTCTAGCTCCTAGAAGATGGCTTGGCACAAAGCTGGCATTACATCATTCCCTATCGTATACGTGACTGTATGATCACACTGAAAGGCAACTGAACGCCAGCCTCACCTTACAGACCAGCCGTCTGCACAGAGAGGGAGGAGATGATCCTTCATACAGACCAGCTGAGTCTAGAAGGTCAACACTTACTGGACACAACTTCTTGGTAACCACAAATCAAGGAGGGAAAAAATGATAATATTGGGCTAACCATTTGACCAAACGGTCTGATTTGTCCACGGGGGTGGTGTGAAATTTTAGTCCCTTGGTGATCCGACATCTCTAATACTCCAAAGAATACCAGAGCTTAGTTCAAAAGTGTATGAAAGAGCGTGTGCTCACTCACACTCTCCTGTTGCCTCCTGTCTGTGAGATACCCCCAGAAGAGCTCTCAAACTGAAAATGACATGATGCTGGTAAGTTTCTTGGTGATAGCCTTCTAGGCGTGGAACCCCAGAGTACAGAGAGGCTGGTCTCCTAGAAAGAAATAAAACAGAGTCTAAAAACAATTCTATTGGTCATATATATATAATATATATGTATATATGTATTTTGAAACAGAATCTCATTTTGTCACTCTCGGTAGAGTGCTGTGGCATTATATCTCACAGCAACCTCAAACTCTTGGGCTCAAGAGATCCTCTTGCCTCAGCCTCCCAAGTAGCTGGGACTATAGGGGCCCCCAGCTATTTTTTTTTTTTTTTAGAGATTGTGTCCTGCTCTTGCTCAGGCTGATCTCGAACATCTGAGCTCAGACAATCCACCTGCCTTGGCCTCCCGGAGTTCTAGGATTACAGGCATGAGCCATCACCCCCAGCTATTTGTCATTTTTCACTGGAAATATTTGTTTAATCCAAGAACAAGTAAAGAGGTGTCAAAAAAGAGACTTTTTGATCTCTATTATTTTTCCATACAGATACATCTCCCCAGTACAGCTAACCTTATCAGAGTTACATCCAACATTAAAATAGGAACATCTTCTGACTCTAATTTTTTTCAAGCTGGGTTTTTTTTTAAGTAAGAGCCCACAATGCAATTCATTTTATATTAAGCACGGAACACATCCAACTATGCTGAGAATATAGAAGGAAACAAATTCAAACTCCAGTTTAATTTCCTTTTTTTCCTGTTGGGCTCCAAGCTCGGTGGGTGATCTTATAAGTTGACAGGGGTAACATTGCACCTATTAGCACTCATCAACCAACAGTAGATTGTTAGGTTTTCCATAAATGTTTTTTGAATTGGATTTAGGTTGGTGAGAAAATAAATTAAGTCAGAAATCCTTTGAAGCAAATTACATATTGAAATGAGCAGTTCAATGCTCGCTCCCTTCCCTCCCCTAAAAAAAAAAAAAAAACAGACTGAAAGAAAGGAGAAAGAGCAGAAGTCTTGCTTTTCTAAGCTGTGAGAATTTCTGCTGCTGTTACATCTGTGACTGCTTTACAAGGCAGTATCTTACCGTTTGAGTTTTACAGCCCGTGTTTGATTGGAGTTTACATGACATCTGGGGCTATATATCTGGAGAAATTTCAAAGCCAGTGTATTTCCAGTTTTGAATCACCTAGGGTATTTATTTTCAATCCTGGCATAATTGTTCGTGGCTCCACATTGATTTTTTATGGGAGACAATGCAAAATGAAAATCCGGGTGAATTAGTAATGTGATCTTGTGTCTGTCAAGACTGGATGGTTTTTACCTGCTCGGGAGGACCGAAAGCAATGTGCTGACCTCACCATGTCGGAAAAATTGAACACATCGCCGTTGTCAAGGACAAGACACTCTCAGTCATACAAACAAAGGGAGCCAGCAAGGCTAATGAGAGAGGAGGCCACGCACCCCTGCCAAGCACACAGCCCCCTGCCCCTTTGCTCCCGAGCCTGGGTTCGTGTTTGCAGCCACAGGTGTCACCTTCTGGATAGGCTGGGCACAAATTGTTTTCACTTCTTCCTATTGAGAAAGGAAAACATTGAGCCTGCCCCTGCGTAGATGAATGAATAAGCGCGTGCTTTTCATTGTGGTTTTTGTCAGACTGCCTGGCAGTGCGTGCAGTTGAGCACCGGAGCAAAGGCTGACCACCCACATTAGGGGAGACAATGTGTGTGTGTGGTTGTTGTTTTTGGCTTCTTTTCATGTGCTTTTAGACTAAGCTATTTAACTCAAGAGATAGCAGCCACTAGACCTCTATCTAAGAAGGTAAGTGATTCACCCAGGGTCACACAGCTTGTTAGTGAAGAGCTAGTCTTTACAACATCCCTTTACATAAACCCAAGCAGGCAGAGGCCCGGAGGATAACTCAACCGGAGGGTGAAATGAAGGACTGAGATTTTTAAGCGCTCCAGGAAATACAGGAGGTTGAAGAGAACATTGATAGATGGTGCTCTGAGGGGCCCCGCCTCCCCCTCCAGCTTCTGGCGTCCCCTTTCTCCAAGCCCTCCTTTTCTCTCCATTCTGTCTGGGCAGGCCCTGAGCTCCTGGAATGCGTCTTCGCCTTCCTTATCTGGGAGCTAATCACTAAATAGCAGGTGGGGAAGATTCCGTTTTTTCATCTCTCTTGCTCTCCTCTCCTCTCTTTTATTCATTTCCTCAGGGCTATGAATTTCTGAATTTTAAAGAGGAAACCTCCCTGATTTGTTCACACCTGGAGTATCCTTCTGTCTTTGTTTGAAGAGTATAGAAATGAGCGGGAGAGAAGGAGCTGCTGTCTAAAGGAGAAAGAGAGATGTCGGCATTGTGAATGGTAACACCCCTGCTCTGAGAGGGGAGCACGCAGGCATGCATTTTACAGGAGGCATTCTTTCTTCCAACTCCCCCATTTCCCTATGCTTCTCCACTCCCAGCAAATGCCTTACAAGACAAAGCGTATTCACCGCGTGTCACTTCAGCTATCAACACTCCCCACAAATAGGTTGACAGAGGAAACAGGCAAAGTAGTTTGCAGGCCTGTTTGGGGTTGAAATAACAACTCCACTGCCCTGGAGGCTCCCGGAGATTAGCTTACTTTTGCTTGTACAAATGTTAGCAGCTGGCTCCTGAGAAAAGCTCTCATCAACATCCCTGTCCCTGTGGGTGTCAGGAAGTCTCAGCTTCGAAAGTGAGGCATCCTGTCCTCTTCAGGGACTTCCCATTTTGGAAAGGACCTTGGGAGGACAACTGGTCCAGGATCCTGCCTTTAGTGAGATCATTTGTCTCTAAACCTGGAGACAGTGTTAGTGCTCTACTGAACATTAAACTTCCTACGAGGAAAATGGAACAAAATATTGGACACAACGATGTACATCTAAATCATGGTTTCTAATCTGTGGGCCCTAGGACACTGGGGAACACTGTATTTACATAAACTGTCCCCTAAAGGTTGACCAAATAACATGACTGATACATATATATTCTGATAAGTCTAATGGATTTATTCATTCATTCCACAAATATACATAAAATGCTGCTTTGTGCCAAGAACTATACAAGGTGCCGAGTGTACAATAGATAGTGAATGAATCAAACCAACTCTGCCCTCAAGGAGCTTCCAGACCAGATGACAGGGACAGAGGGCTTCAGAAACAGTCAGAACAACAACTCGGAGAGCTGTAACTCGAATATTATATAGATAAGGAAGTGATTAATAGAATTCAAATTTCTTTAAACCATGGTAGTCTCTGTCTCCCAGGGACAGAGAATGCATTGCTCTACTAATGCATTCCTACGTATATTTTTATCTGCAGAACTATATATACTTTTTTTTAGATTAAAATATTGTCTCCCTACTAAAAAGGTTTGATACCACTAACCTATATCATCTCCAAGTGGGCCCTTCCTATCCTAGGTGAATGAATCAAATACCAATGTAGGAGTAAAGGGAAAACTTCTCCTTCAGCCTTGGAAGGTTTGCTGAAAAATCAACACACACAGGCAGATGAATAAAAGAAAAGGCATACAAATTTATTAGTGTGCGCGGGGGAGACTCACAGAGCGATTGCCCTTATCCCACTAAGGTACAAATGCCTATGTTCTTTGCTTCTCAGGGGAGAGAGAGATGGGGAAGTGTGGATGATTTTAGAGGAATAGTAAATAATTTTTAGGAGAATTCAATGGACTTAAAGAACATGCAATGACTCGGTACAAAGTCTATTGCAGAGCAGAAAAACAGCTTGAGACAAAAGTCTGTCCAGTTTTATTGACAGACTTCAGTCTTTCTTTCTGTGACAGGACTTCAGTTAATGAAAATTCAGGGAAAGGATCAACAGTAATTGTTTTCTTCTTTGTTAGGCCCATAGTTTTGGCAGATAAGGAAACTTCAGAGAACAACTTCATCCTGTGCTTTGGGTGAGTTAGAGGATTCAGACCCAGGAGACCGGAGGGAAAGAAAACAATTGTTCTTCTTGGTGAGTCTGTCCCATCCTTACGCAGAGAGGGGGACTATCTCTTCCAGCTTCTGTTGATCTTTAAGGACCTTTAATTCAAAATACTCATAATACCAGGGAGCCATATTTGAAGTGAAGTTCCCTGTGCTCTTTCAGCAAGGGGTGATATTTCAACCGATATTCCAGCAACCCAAAGGTAGGCAGTTCTTCCCTGGATCTGAGCTGGCTTTGCTTTATTGAAAGTTAATCCTCTGTATCACATCAGCCAAGAATGCTACTTCTCTGGGGAATCTTGCAGAAATCAGGAAAGATACTACACATTTGGTCTTAGATTCCATCTCCCCAGGGGGCAGCTCCACCTCCATCCTTGCCATGGGGGAGGTTGGAGGCAAAGGCTTGTGGTTGATTTTGGTGTGCTGTGGAATGGCAGGCCTGGAGCCACAGGACGTGACTTGTCGCTCTATTAGACATGCTAGATAATCTCCTGAAACAAAGAAATCAAGCAAAGATTAGATGGGAGGATTTTCCTGTCAAGAATTAAATGAGTGCAAAAATAACCCAGAAAATATTGCTGTATTTGAATAGGGGCCAGGCAAGATAATGGACAAAAAGACGTGTTAAACATGAGGTCCTACTTAAATCAAAACGATCTATCAAATCTCAGCTGTGGGGGGGTAGTTTCTACGTGCATGTCCAAGGGCAGTAGTGTTATAGTGATATTTATAGGGTCTACTCTGTATTAGACAATGAGATGAGCACCAAGCCTACAAGTACCAATAAGATATTGACCTTCAAGTGTCTTTCTTTAGTAAAGAAAAGGTTATTGGCAATGCTCATTAAAAATATGACTAAACAGTGTTTTAAGCTTTGTGACAATGAGCAGAACAACCATATGAAAGCAGGTCAAAGAGCCGTTCAGGACGGAGCTCTCTCCTGGGTCTATGACTAGTTTGATGCTTACTTTAGTCAAATCACTTCCCTCTTATCCTCAATTCCACTTCCCCACCTATAAGATAAGAAAAGTTACTCCCAGCTCCTAGTTTTAAGATTCCAGGTCTGATAGGAGAAATAATTTCTTATGAAGGACCCTTTGACATATCTGGTCCGTTATCTTTTCTACAGCCTTCTCCCTGCAAGGCAAAAACTCCATCTAGTTGGTGAGATGAGATAGTTCCTGATAGACCCCAGAAGTCTCCATCCTCAGGTTCCCCTAAGTGACCCCATGAGAAGTCCTGTTAAAGGAAGGAATACAAAAGCCAAACATGGTGAGGCCAATTTAAAGAGTAGCCGTTAGGAAAAGCATCTGTTTGCCTAGTGGCCCTTGGTGGCTAGGAACGTGAATGCACGCTTTGGGTGTCCCTCCGCCCCCCCACATTCACCCTATTGCCACCGTGGCCACAGAAAGAGAAAAAGCACGGTGATCTTTGGCATAGTTAGGCCTCACTCGTTTCCAGCCCTCTCTTTCACTGAGGTAATTCCTTTGCCTGCTGCCAACTGGACCTGTTGGGGTATGCAACTGTTGCTTCATTCTGAGTCATCACACCTGGCTTGTGGCGGTGAATCCAGAAGCCATTGTTTTCTGGTGATCTCTGCCCTACTTTTTCCAAAATGCTGTGCGGCAGCCACAGAGCACTGTGGGATGACTTGGCTTTCCTTCGGGTAGCCCACAGCCTTTGGCTCCTGCTACCTCCTGATCCCCGGTAAGTCTGGGGGAGTTCCAGGCATGTGGGCTCCCTCCCAAGTCACGATATAGAAGTTTCAGGCAAAGTTTCCCAGATTCTGCCAGTTCCACAAAGGACTTGTAAAGAACAAGATCTGGGAGCCCGAGGCCCCCATCAAGTACACCTACTCTGAGCTCCAAACTGTTGAGGGGATGGAACGGGACAGGAAAAGCACTTGCCTACTGAAGTCAGATGAACCCCAGGCAGCCAGCCCCAGTGCACCGCAGAGCTGCGGTATTCCACGGAGCTTGCTGTGTTTTAATTCCATGCCTTGCTCATGCTGCCTGATCTTTCTGGAATGCCCTTTCCCACTCCTCAGCCTCTCTTCACTGAACGAACTCCCCCCAGCCTTAACACTCAGCTCACACACCACGTGCTCCAGGAAGTCCTCACTGACCCTCCTCACTGCATCCAGCCCTGGCTGCTTCCCCTGCTGCTTCCCCGTGTGCAGCCACGTGGTCATATAGTTACCCGTCTTCCCCACCTAAAGCGCCAAACTCTTGCCCCAGTTTTTTTCTCCTTCAGATTGAAGCTAACAATCCCTGCCTCACAGACTCTGTTCATGTGAGGAGGTAACACACATAAAGGCTTTCTATAATGCAACACCGACACACGGGCGCAGAAGCTAACTCACACGGGGCTGTGTACCTGCACAGGAAGCCATTAAACAGTCACATTCCAATGGGGGGCGGCAGGGACAGTTTGGAATGTCCCTGACTCCTCCTCCTGCCATTGGTTTGTGATTGTTTTAAAAATAATTTAAAAAAAAAAAACAAAGAGAGAGAGAGAAGCAGGCTGGTTTGAGCGTAATGAAGACGCCTGCAGTCAGTTTGCAGCCCTTCTCCCCAGGGACGTGTTATCCAGCCACTAGCTCCGTCACTGAAAAAGAGCTTGGAAGTCTTTTCCTTCCTCTCTTCCTTCCTTCCTTCCTTCCTTCCTTCCTTCCTTCCATGAGAAACACATAAATGCACCATCCCCAAAAGCTTTCTTAGAAAGCCAGTATCTCTAGCTCGAACACGGGTTAACACAGTTACTCTTTGCCATTTCTCCCAGTGACCCTACAAGCTTAGACGACGCCCCTTTTGTCAATAGATTCTTTCAAGTGAGGCCCTGGCTTACCCAGGGAGTGTCTGGTCATCTATCCATACGCTTTGGGGAGTAAAAGAGAAAACAGCAGTGAGACTCCTGGAAATTCAACAAGTGGCCTGAGATTTGGAGGGTTTGTACAATGTATCCAGTAAAGTTTGGGAATTCTGGAAATAAGGAAGGGAGGGCACACTACCTGAAGGGCTGGTAATTACAACATTGGCAAGTGCTGTTGGCCCTGCCTAAGACATCCTGCCACAGAACCATCCCCAGTCCCCAAAGCCACACACATACACACTCCCCTCCCAGCCCCCAACACACGCACACTGCCTGTTCTTCTCGGAAGGCGTGCAGGGCTCTCCACTGGTCAAATGCCTCCAAACCTTCTAGTGAGCCAGGCTAACCAGCCCACAAGTCATCTAGAACACAACTAACCCAGGGTTACTTTATGTAACAGTCATTGGCTGAGCAAGTTCCCACTGCCAGGCTACGTGCTAGGCACTGCAGGATGATGCCTCCCAGAACATGCTTGACAGCCTTTCTCCCCAGGTCACTCCACAAAACCACTTAAATCAAATATGATAAATCAAGAGCTTGGCACAGAAATGTTACCAAGGAAAAGACCTATGCCCAGCCTGCATACAGATCATTAGCATTTAATTCCTTCATCAAAGACACGTGAGATGGTATACAGCTGCTCCCAGGGACTCACAGGACAGTGGTCAAAGCAGAGATGGGTAAAACAGCAAGTGGGCAGGGGGTGTCAGGGGTAAGGGAAGAGCAAAGAAAAGAATGATTACCTTCAAAGACCTAGTGCTTTTAAACTCAACCATGTCCAAAGAACCAAGGAACACTTTAGCAACTTCCCTGTGCTCACTTCCAAAGTGTCCTAGGATCTGAGAGGTGAGGGGATTGACCTCCTTACTGGGAGCCTGACAGAGAGCCATGATGGGACCTAGTCTGGAGTTGGTAACATGGGCCACTGTGAGAGTTTTAAAACTCAAATATGCAGAGCACAGAGGATTTGTAGGGCAGCAAACTACTCTGTATAACACTATAATGGTGGACAATTGTCAATATACATACATTTCTTCAAAACCATACAATATACAACACCAAGAGTAAGCCCTACTGTGAACTATGGACTTTGGGTGATAATTATGTGTCCATGTTGATTCATCAATTATAAAAAACATGGGAGATGTTGATTATGGGAGAGACTGTAAGTGTGTAGGAACAGGAAGTAGAGGGGAAATCTCTATACTTTTCACTCAATTTTGCTCTGAACCTAAAGCTGCTCTAAAAAAAAAAAAATAGAAATCTTTTAAAATAAAAAGTAAAAACTTCAGCTCGGCACCTATAGCTCAACCGGCTAAGGCACCAGCCACGTACACCGAAGGTGGCGGGTTCGAATCCCCAGCCCGGACCCGCCAAACAACAATGATGGCTGCAACCAAAAAATAGCCAGGCGTTGTGGCGGGTG